>NW_028324155.1:9696969-10000000 GCF_054372755.1 Phalangium opilio
GGCAAATGCGCGGGGCAACGTAGTTAGCGCCGCGGGGGGTGCATCTAGGAGACAACCTTGTCCAAAGTGATTCAGCCTTCCCCAACATGATGCATTATCAAAACGAACAATTTTCCAAATAAATCTCTCAAATCCGTTTCTTCTCTTTCTTATTTATCTCCGAGTTTCCACGAATTTATACCAGCATCCCACGAAAGTCAGCCCTAGATCAAGTTTTATTATCAACGAATATCATATTCGCGCGATAAATGAATAGATTCTCGTTTGATTCTGTCTTAAAGGCGCGGGGTATCTTTGTGGTATGTCGAACATTATTCGTGGGCTAATTTTACAAATTCTCGCGTAAACTATAAGATTTTTAAGGTAAAAAAAATCGCGTACGAGACTCGATGTTGGAAGAAAGGGGAACCTGAAGTTTTAAGTTTGTAGGAGTTAAGGAGGCGACGTTGGCCCGGACACCAACCCGTACCTTATAGTATTATGAGAGAACCAGTTTTGAGGATTAAATCTTCCCGGTAACGTTGTCAAGGCGGACACTACCGCATTTTGAAAAGCGTAATTATTTTCTTTTATCCGCATCACGAAGAAATAAAAACCAACAAACTAACTAATCATCCCACACACTATGTTTATTTGGTCAGCTCCAATTCGGCCTACTCCCCGGAACCGTAAATTTTGTCCTACAGCTAACTTTTGGAATTTATTGAAAGCAAAACAATGTTAATTCGTATTTTATATTCAGTTGATGGCGTTAGAGACGCTTGTTTTAGCGTATAAGCGAGCGAGCGAGCGCGTGACACGTCCAACTGACGTCTAGCGAAAACCCCTAGACCTTTCAGAGTACGTGTGACTGGCTGGGCCGCCGCTTGGTCACGAGGGGACTGACTGCTGGCGTCACACTTATGCCTCGAGAAACGTATCACCGCGTTAAATGTCCCCTCTCTCTTTTGTAATAAGCTAATGCAAAGACCACCGCCATCGAGGGGTCGAACACTACTTGGCTAAAATGGGAAAGCGGCGCGCTAGTTTTAGTTAGGACAACGCTGGAAGGGTGATAAGTCCACGGTCTAGTTTGGAAGGCGAGTTTCCGACCACACGTCATGGAGTAAAGAGAGAGGGGGGGTGCGTGCGGTTGGATTTAAGGGTGAGATAGATATTAAAGGTTTGGCGCGAATATCGCTCGACGTAATCCTATCCGAGAGGAAACATTGTAACCCCCCGAAACCCCAACTGAAATTGTTGACAGTTAGCGCGCGACGCCAAGAGAGAGAGAGAGAGAGAGAGAGAGAGAGAGAGAGAGAGAGAGAGAGGGGGAAGGAGAGGTCCTATATATAGTGTATAGTGGCTCTCGTAGCGTACCATCCCATACTATAATAATTGGAAACGCGTCGTCTTCCTCCTGAACCATTCCCCCCCACCCGATCATATTAGATGAACTGACATATCCCACTCTCTCGCTCTCTCCCATAGCCTTCCCTATTATTCCGTTCCGATGTCTAAAACCAAACGGCTGATGCCAAAGCAGCACCACCACTAACACCACCAACACCACCACCGAGGAGGGCAATTTACATCTAAATAGAGCAGAGAGTATCGCCCTAGAGATTGTCTATAAATCGGAACTGCAACTCGTCCATGATCTTCTTCCTCTCTACCCGTTATTAGCTATACCCGACAATATTGAAAGACATTCGCGCCTCCGACTTGGAAGGAAGACAATATGTTTCCAATAAGTTGTGTCCAGTATTGTTTCTTATATTGCCTCGAGAAGATTGCGTCCCCGAGCGGGCCTTGGCTGCTTGCGTTGCGCCGCGTGTTGCTGATTCTGCAAGATTCTCTTATTTGATTTTCCGTATAAGAGACGAACGGGTTTCAACTGTTGCGTCGACGCCCGTGCATGCATAGAAGTAGATCTATATAGAGCGTCGATTAGCTAAGTGTTTAGATACGCCTATATCTAAATTCGCTCCACGCTCATTGGATCACCAGTTGAGATTAAAGAATAAAAATATATTTTTAACGGGAAATAGTAATATTTTGTACGGTGTTTATAAAGAATAATTTGTAATTAATTAAAAACCATATTTCCCAACCTTAATATCAACATAGTTCGATTATAAATGAATAATTTCAGCTTTACAAAGGAATATCGCCTCAAAATAGGGAAGCCAACTTACAGGGGAATCGAAGCCCCGTGTATTTCCTATGGGCGCCTGTAGAGATGTTTGTCCCGCTGCACTCCCGTGTTCGAGAAGTACCAGTGAAATAAATCGAGTTTTAGAGCGAGATTTTTAATATTTTAGGCACGAGATCTTTCAAGTTTGACACGAGAAGAAAAAATGCTCGCGAGTTCTTACCAATTTTCATTAAATCCAAATTAGGCTTAACTTCTACGAGTGCGGATGTCTACTATACGTTTTTTGGTGTCGATTCTGAAAACCCTCTCTATAAAATGAACAATACTACGAAAGCGTAAAATTGAAAAACGCATCGGGTATAGGTTAGGGTTAAGGTTAGGCTTAAGTTAATGCGGAGCAAAATGGTAAAATGTCTATAGGCCTAGGAAAAATTTATTGATTGAGTTGAAGAAAAGAGAAGTCAGTACAGAGATAGTTTTCCATTTAAAGCCACGCAGCCGGGGAATGGTGGTGTATGGTATGGTATGGTAGCGCGAGATATGTAATGGTAAGGCGGGAAAGCCACTAGACTAAATAGAAGAGGAGGAGAGAATGTTATAATTCCTTCCACCATCATCCATGACTCATCACCAGCGACCGCCGTTGCGGGAGGAGAAACTGACTGACTGACTCCCCGGGAGCGGTTTTGTTCCTCATAACCTCATTCCCCCTAGCTCTTCATATCAAACCACGAGCACTACACGCGCCCCTTTTACCCAATGAGCAACGGTATACCAGAAAAAGTGACTTCTCTTAGCCTATATGTTTGAAAAAGGGACTCCTTGGGATTGTTATTCCTCATAGGAGGGCCTTTATCAGTGATGGTACATTGGGGTGAAATACTTTTAAAGACCTTTTTAGAAAGGCGGGCGGTGCGCTTATAATCTGTTTAGCGGGGCGCGTAAACCGCGAAGGGTCCCTGGGTCCATGCAAGCTTCTCCGTTGAGTTATTTGACGCGATGTATTCTGAAAGCGCCCTTTTTTTTCTCCAAAACCTCAATTCCGGGGTCGAGATGGTCCCCCTCTTTAAAGTCTTCTCGCCTCAATGGGTCCCTCCAAACTTTTAATTGTTCTAAAAGGTTTTTTTTTAACACCGGCGGTGGTCGGGGGAATCCATCTCCAATTTCCAAAGGATTGTAATCAAAATAATGGAACTTTAAATTCGTGTATACCTGTTACGGAGAGCTAGGTGTACCCTTATATGTTAGGTCTAAAACTGGTCTACTCCTATCGACGATTGTTAATTAGGGTTTCCAAACTTGGTGGGGGAATAATGAGTTTGAGGAAAAGAGTAACGATTCGGCGGGATACGGCTGGGACGAGCGTGCCACCATCCTCGAGAACGTCTTGACCCAACTGAAAAAGAATCTTTGGAAGGAAGATGTTCGCCAGAGTGTGCATGGAGAAGGTATATATCTATGGCACGGTTGGGCGTTCGACCAATGAGAAAGCGCGGGACGCGTCCTGCCCCCTCGCCGCATCACCGGCGCAGTTCTATAGGGGGCGCGACCGTCTCACCGGGAGGGGGATTATCGGGCGCTAATAGGCTTCTTGAACTTTAATGACACGTTTTTCGCGCCCTCGTACGCGCGCCCAAGATGGAAAAGTTATCCCTAGAAAGGAGAAGGTTGCCATGACAACGGAGTTGGCCGCCGCTCGGAGCGCCTCGAGCCGTGTCAATAGTTCAAGCGAAAGAGCGCGCGCTTTTTACCTCCTCGCGCCAAAAAGGTTGAAAGAGCGTTACGCCGGGGGTCCCTACTCACTCAGCCTCTCGGATCCCGTGACCTCCGGTTCGGAGGTGTCTTTCCTTTCGGGGCGCGCCAACTTTGAATCCCATTCCCAAAGAGAGAGAGAGCGCGCACGAGGTCCAGACAGTTCGCAGCCTTGGCACTCCGACCGACGATCCCATAACCTAAACTGCTCTTTATCTTTTATCCGGAGATAAAAACAAAGATATATTCACTGGGTAAGACGAGAGGCGTGTAGTAGTTACGAGCCTTTATCTTCTTAGAAGATAAAAGAATAAGTAGCGGAGTACTTCTCCAAGTTCAAAGACGGTGTTGGTACTAAATATTTAGTTTGCTTTTCTGAATTCGTGTTTCAAATTAGCTATTCAACAACCGTAGGAAAATTGTTTACCGAGAATCACTATCACAGAAAGGTTTAATTAATTTAGTAAATTCACAGTAACCCCCTCCCCCCTTAGATTTTTATAAGTTTGTCAGAAAAATTGTAAAATTGCGTGTCGTGTTTGAAATAGATAAGAAAATCTTTCAAGTCCTTACGCGAATTCCTCGACAAAGAGAGAAAAGAGATCACCTTCTCCACGGAGATACGAAAGGCAACTGAGCTTGACGCTAAAAGGGCAAGACGAACATCTCAGGGGCGCCCTTCGCGTCTGCGCTGTCAGTTTCTTCCAAGGATATAGTTGCGTCAGAAGAAAGAATGTACTGTAACAGCGAGGAGGTCTAAATCTAGCGTAATCCAGCCTTTCCTCTCTCCGCCCGCGCCCGATACGGATTCTCACCCCCGAAAAGAAACGAAGCCTGAGAGCAGCCGACGCTCTCTCTTCTTCTTAGTCTCGTACCAAGGAGGGGGGACGCGCGGGGGGGTGAAAGAAATTCATAGACAGAGGCCATCATGGTTAAGCGCGGCGCGACCGACCAGGACCTAGAAGTCCTGGACCGACCACTAGTAGGAAGGGGTAGCTTTTGCTATCCATGAGAGAGAGAGAGAAGCTAGAAGTCAAACCCCCGCCACGAACCTAAAGTTCGACCCCCCAGTTTCCCTAGCGGCGGAGACGGCGCTGAAGCCAGAAGGCAGCGAGCGAGAGGAGAGAGATCGGGGCTCGCAATAATGAAGCGTCGCTTCCACGCTCGTTCAACGTGGCAAGCCAAAAAACCTAACGTGTAGAGTTTGCCCCGTTAGTCGGCTAACGCGACCTCGGAACTCAGTGCGGTCGCCGTCTCCGGTCCGCGAGGTACGATCCCAAAATCCCGGCGTCATCCGCGACCCAAGGCGCCAAGTGCCAACGAGCACCGACCCCGAGGGCCACCACCCCCATTCACTCCCAAACAGACTGGAGAGAGAGAGAAAGAAAGGTTCCCCGGGCGCCGAAACTTTTTCGCAATTTTCGCGTGTAAATGTCTTAAAGGAGGCTCGACTCCTCTTTAGGAAAATTTTTCTACTCTTATCAATCCTTGACACCAAAAAACAATAATAAAAAAAAACAAGCCCGAAAATCGTTTCGCAAACACGCTCAAATTAATGGTACTATTACACAGTCCCCTTGATTAAGTTAAGTTTAATTAATTAATATCTGGCATTGGTTTTTTTTTTGTTGCAGCAGAATTATTGCACCTGATTCAACGTGGAGCGACAAACTGAGACTGACGGAGGGACTTGATCGAAGGCGCTCGAAATATTGTCTCGGTCGGATAATTATTTTTAAGTAGCGTCTAATGTAGTCAGTCGAGTAAAATCGCGCGGCGGATCTCGTTTCTCGGCCTTTTTCGGACGGAAAGGTATTTTTGGCGGAAATAATTAAGTTTTAAAAGATCGAATCGCTTTGGCGAATAAAGATCGCTGGCCGTCGGAATTCTCGGGGAAAATTCGTCGGTGGAATTTATCGGTCGTGGAAGTTTGTTTCGCGCGCCGGTTTTCAGACCGACCGCAGCCGTGTTCTTCTCGCTCGAATCGCGCGACGCCGCGGCCGCTCGCGCCCTGACGCTCCGCCGTCCCGCGCCGCCGCCGCCGCCCATGGCCCTCGCGGTGGCGCCCTGGCGCGACCCGACGGCCCAGAGCGCGCTTTCGGCGGGCGCCGACCCGGACATGTCGACTCCGGGCCCGCCCCACCAACCGCCCCAGTCTAGCACCCCTTCGCAGGGCTCCGACAAGAACGCTCAACACATCGAGTGCGTCGTTTGCGGCGACAAAAGCAGCGGCAAACACTACGGTCAATTCACCTGCGAAGGCTGCAAGTCCTTCTTCAAGAGGAGCGTCCGACGCAACCTGACCTACACGTGCCGAGGGAATCGCAACTGTCCCATCGACCAGCACCACAGGAACCAGTGCCAGTATTGCAGGCTCAAGAAATGCCTCAAAATGGGCATGAGGAGGGAGGGTAGGTGCCAAGGTCAGGTGATTTCTATACCAAAATGCCCCCCAAATGCGCCCAACACTTAAACCGAACGTGACAACGACACTAAATATCGCATCCTCAATTATTTCTCGCGTCTATGGGGCTCCCTTTTACTAATTGCACGCTGGCTCGTTCCTTGTCAGTCAACACCAAGCAGGTAGGAGCAAAGTGAATTTAATAAGCCTTATTTACAAAATTAATATTGCGTTTGAATATAAAGGCCTTTAGATAATGCAAAAATATTTCATCGATTAGGCTATATTAAATTGTTATCATAATTAAAAGTGGCCATTTCATGCCAGAATCTGTGATATACTTAAAATTGTTGTTTGACTTTGTTTCTAATTGAAAAAAAAAATAAGTATATCTCCTCTGTTAATTATTTTTTCCCATTTTCCTTATACGTGCAGTAAATAAGCTAAGAAAGATAAGAGTGTTTATCTCTAGAGTTGATGAAAATAAATCTTAGCTAGATAAATTGAGCGAGAAAATGAAGGAGTCCCTTTTAGAGAGCCGTTAAAAACAAGTGTTTTCTTAAAAATTCCCACTAAATCGTATATGTACTTGGAATATTTTGTCACCCACGGGAAGAGAGGTATATCGGAGCAGCGTGTCCCCAGAAAAAAAAAATCGACAGGAAGGAGGAGTAGCGGTGCATTTTTTTTTTCTATCAGTCGTGGGAGGGGTCGATTTTTGGCTTTTAAAAATAGCGCGCGGCGCTGCTGGCTGAGGCGCTGGCCTCACCCGTAGCTGCCTTCTCTCTCAGCTCAGCTCTGAGGCTGCTGGTGCTGCTCGAGCTTCAGGCTGACTTCGGGCCTGGACAGATATCGACTCTCTGAAAAAGGCTCCCTCAGTGCTCCGCAAATGCGCTCGACGAAGGAGCGGGAGCTGAGCGCGCGAGATGGGCTTCTCCTCGGGACACGGCGCCCGTTAATACCAAACCAGCTCAGAGCCCGACAACGGACGATGTAATGCACCGCGTCTACTCCTTCCCAATCAGCAACTAGTCAATCCCCGAGATAAGATGATACATCCCCTAACTAACCCTAATCAGTATTAACTATGACCATTAACTAATCTAGTCGTTGATAGTTATTTTTATTATCAAGTGTCGTTGTCTCTTGGGCGCACGGTTTAATTAAAATTATTCTTTTTTCAAATTTTCTTAAAATCACTATTCGTTGATTTGAATTGGTTATTTAATATTTAATATTAACTGGCGTGATGATCGCGTCGGCATTTTACAACGCGCAATGTCGCTGCACCCCGGATGGTAGCAGCGGCCTCTGCCCCTTGACCCCGACAGTACGAGTGGAACTGTTGACCCCGACTAATGAACTTCGTTTCTCTTCTTCCCCCGGCTCGCCCTTTCGTCGTCTCGCAGCGGTACAACGAGGGAGAGTTCCCCCCAGCCAGCACGCGTTGCCCGGTCAGATGGCCTTGACGAACGGCGAGACGCTGAACGGACACACGTACTTGTCCAGCTTCATTTCGTTGCTGTTGCGGGCCGAGCCGTACCCGCCTTCCAGATACGCGCAATGCATGCAACCCAACAACATCATGGGCATCGACAACATTTGCGAGTTGGCGGCCAGACTGCTGTTCAGCGCGGTGGAATGGGCGCGAAACATTCCTTTCTTCCCGGACTTGCAAGTGACGGACCAAGTGGCCCTCTTGAGGTTGGTCTGGAGCGAACTCTTCGTGCTCAACGCCAGCCAGTGTTCCATGCCCTTGCACGTCGCGCCTCTTTTGGCCGCCGCCGGACTTCACGCGTCTCCCATGGCCGCGGACAGAGTCGTGGCCTTTATGGACCATATTCGCATATTCCAAGAACAAGTCGAAAAGCTCAAAGCGTTACACGTCGATGCCGCGGAATACAGCTGCCTCAAAGCCATCGTTCTCTTCACAACGGGTGAGTCGCTCCTTCTTTTAAATAATTACAAAATTCGCCCCCATATTCTTACTATAGTCGTGTCATTCGTATTTACAATTACCGAAACATGTGTCAATACCTCAAATTGGTGGGAAACCCAAAAAACGTCCCAATAACAATTACAAACACTTTCGTTGTTGTAGCCCTCAATTAAATCCCGGCCATCCATCCCATAATGTCTTTAAACAGACAAGTAACGGATATTATCGTTTGTAAAATACGTCTTCCATCTAGTTAATTAAGTACCGACAGAAAAAAGATGGTTATAGGTATGAAACGATACGTTTCTAGAAGCTATAGTAGAGAGGGAAGTTAAAAAGAGTTTTCTAAATGCGCGCGTTATAGCCAATTACACGGCTCTAATTCGATCTCGCCCGGAGTCAATTGGCGTCTGGCGTACGTATCAGGTTGGACCGGACCCCTTTAGTACTGGCGATATATTGCAAAAGTGTGGACTTTACGTGCTTGTATTCCGAAAACAAGAGCCTCGGGCCAACATCACCCGATTTCCAAAAGAGATGGGAGGGGTGAGGTGCGAGCGTCAAATGATGGGGACGAATTGATTTCTTTATTCATGACCCAATAGAGAAGTGACGCAATTCCTCCAGCGCCCCCCCCCCCCGAAGATTCTCTACGCTTTTTATATTCGACCAACGTGACACGATATACTAAGTCAGGCTATGTAGAAAGAAAAAAAAAACTTTCTAAATTCCCAATGTGCCCCGCGCGACAGTCTTTAATGGCTTTCATTAATTCCCGATTGATGTTGACCGCGCTCTTCATCGCGACCAAGATGGAATTCATCAATTTAATCGAGCCTCGGCGGCTATGGGGAGGCGATTGTTTAACTTTAAAACGTCATTATTACGGCTCGAGTTGGATTTAAATCGAAATTGGCAGTTGATTATTCCCGAAAAGGTTCAAACTGACTTCAAAATAGTGCTAAGCCTAAATTTGAAACCTGAGGCGCGAGACTTCAAAAAAAAAGAAGGTCTTCGTAAATTACTTTGACCTATTCCTTCTTCAATTCGATGTACACTGATAATTAGAGCGAGTTAATTACGAGGTATATACGGGGGTATATCCTGTAACACCCTATTTAATATCGAGATATTTACCGGTTAAAAAAAAAAAGGCAAGGGTACATTTTAGATGATGGAAAATCATCTCCGAGACCTTTAAAACCAACTGATCCGTGTCTAACACCGAGTTACAACCACGCGTGCCCGCATGCCAAATACATAAGCGCTTCTTCTTCTCTCTCTCTCTCTTCTTGAAAAGGTCCATTGCGTTTCGAAGGATGCTATAAAAGGGGCCAACACTATTTAATATTAAAAAAAATAAAAAACAAGCCTAAGCCTAACTGAGGAGGAAGGGGGGCTGGAAAGTGAGATATTACATCATATATATATATACTTTGGTAACAATTCAACGGGGCGCTAAGCACACTGAGAGCTTTAAAAGAAATGTACCAGTAATTATAGCCGATCGTTTTAAAGGGCCAAAAAAAAAAGGTTGAGGCGTATTTGTTGTTGAAGAAGAAAATTTTTCTCAAATCCAAGATGGAGGAGGGTTGTTGGGTAGGCGCGAAGGAAGAAGCGTGACTCGCTGCTCGCGTCTTTGGTGATTTCGCCCTCGGGGGGCCAAGGGTTATCGACCTTAGGGTCCGCTACGAACGAAACGAGTAGCTGGCTGCTAGTTTAAACTTAAGGCAGCCAAAAGTTCTTGGGACATCTTCGAGAAGTTTGAACTTGGGATGTTCCCCCCTTTCTGGCAGATTTCTTGCCACCATCCAAACCACCACGCACCCGCTATCTATCTCCTCGTATACGTTACGAATCTTCATCTTGCTTCAAAACTAACCCTCTTCTACTCATCCCTCCCTACTTCCCCCTTCAAGTTTATTCCATTTATGTCTAGATAAAAGGGTATCATCGCTAAGCCTAACCTAAACCTAACAGCCACCAAAAAGAAAAGAAGATAGAGCTGATTTTCTTTTTTAGTTAAGCTTCTGAGATGGGTATGTCGAGAGTGATAACAATCCGGAGTTTGTTTTCCAGTTAAGGTTTTGGTCAGTATTTAACAACCCAGAGAAAAAAAAATGATACATTCCGGACACTGTCAAAAAAATTGTGGGGTAACAAAAGGAGTGCTTTGGGGATTATATTATGATTATAGTAAAGGTTAAACAGAAACAAGAGAGTGAGAGAGATGGAGGGGGGGGAGGGCGAGGAAATGGCGGGAAATAATAAAGTAAAACAGTGGAGAGAGAGAATGGCGCGTCGAACCAGTTTCCTGAATGAACACTATAACTTAACTAAAGCAGCGCTTTGCCAATGACGATGAATGAGCCATACCCAAAACAATAGGGGTGACGTCCTTGCTCGCTCGCTGCTCGCTCCTTGCCTCCTAACTCCCGGATGGACGTTATTGAACTCGGAAGCGAGCCTTTCATCATGGATATAACAAATATATTTAACCATACTTTCTAATTTTCTATAATTTAATTGACACACTCATTCAAATCACTTCCAATTTCTTTTCCGACTAAAATTCCAAAAAATTTAAGTGAATAAATTGGTCCAAATCATAGGAGAACAAAGACTTAAATTGACCGTACGCTTGGACAATCATTTCTGACAAAGAAATAAATTATCAAATTTATTTATAATATTTGCTCCTAAAACCCTACAAAGGCGTTCGATAATAACATAAATATATTTTCGATATCCACGACGACATCAGCTCGTCATTAAGGATCCCCTCCCCTCCCCTCCCCTCCTTCCCATATCGGATAGTATATTATTAATTTGGTAGTATGTATAGATGGGAACGGGCGAAGGGTCTCCGACACCGAACGTGCGCACCTTATTATAAACCTAACCTAGCAAAAACTGTAGCTATATACGCTTTTATCTGCCACCAAAAAAAAAAAAAAATGTTCGACAGTGCGTGGTAAGAAAGAAAAACCTGCTTTTAAAGCGGCAGTATCTTGGGAGAGTGAGTATCCCCCATCCATCCATCCACGTTTTTAAAGGACACAGCACCGATAACAAACAGGAATAGTTTCAAAAGCAGATACGGAGTATTAAGAGAAGGACTCCTTGATTTTAAACCCCTTTGATATTTGATACTTTACCTTTAAAGGAGCTTGATTTTTCTCCCAAAACTAACCCTTAAAATATAGCCAAGATGAAAAAGGAAGGCACCAGCGGAATTTCATTGACGTGGATCCGTTTAATTAATGGGCCGGTTTTTCATAAAACTTAAGATACGAAACGTTTCGCTTCCGAATTATTAATTTAACGCTATAATTATATAACAAAATCGCCGACAAATTAACATATTTTTAATTAATAGTCGAGTATTTACCGGCCAGGTTAAATAATTACCAAAAGGTTGCCATAAGCTGCTGTGTCAGGCGTGAATTAGACGGGAAATAGACATTTCAAACGGAATGGTCACTTTCAAAATGCGATCCACTTTTCCCACGCTTATTTAAAAGGTTACGTAACAAACAAACATCTGGGTCCGGTATCCGTATAATTCAAATAAAATTAAACCAAGGCTTAAAAAAAACAACCTCGGGTCTATATGAAATCATGTAAAATGTCAGCGGCGTTCTACCATGCGTACGAACCGAATCACCTGTTTTGTCGGTCGGTAGTGCCCGTGAAAACTATACACTTTTACTTTCAAATCTCCCACGCATGGTTTAAGATACAAAAAAACTCACCCCATAAAAAACGCTAAGCCTAACGGAACAATGGTAGAGGTATGGCGGGGATTTAATTTTTTTATTCAATCAAAACACGCGTGTTGTTGTATAGGACCCGTGAAAAAGTCAACCCCGCAACCCGCACAAACACAATTTTTCAGGTGTATTAAAAATCACGGGGGAAAAGCTAAAAACGTAGAAATTTATATTGAATTTATTTCATTTCTATCAAAAATATTGACTCTGATTGTTGCTTAAGAATATGGGATCATTTACCCCGCGTGCAAACCGAGGCAGTGCAGTCCCACCAGCTTTTTACGAATCTTGGGGTTGAGGTCAAGTTAAATATTCGTGTTAAGTATCGAACGAATTCATAGAGCAACTGACAACAAAATCAGTTACTTTTTTTGGTCTTATCCACGAGCTGCCATACGAGAGGAGAGGGGGGAAGTAGATGTTTAGTGATTACGTAGCCAGTTGGTGTCTCATTAAGTTCAGGGTGGTTGGGTCAACGAACCGTGACACCCCGACGACCGACCGCCACCTCATGGCCCCCCCGCCCGCCCGTCCCGTCGCCAACAACCCACCGGGGCTTGCCAAAAATTTGGCGGTCCCTGTCATAGACGGAAAACGTTCCAAACTAAAGATAACATCCCCCCCACACCGTCGGTAAAACATCGATTCCCCTTTGGTAGTCTTTAAATATTATATAACATCCTATTCAACCCCCAGCCCGGATGACTTTTGGTCTTTCGCCCGCGGACAGAGTAAAGCCAGAACACGCACGACCCCTTCCCCCCCACTCTATAGTTTTAGTTTCCTATCGAAAGCCCATCATAGGACGTAGACAAATTACGCTTTTAATTATGAGTTACTATTACTTTAATTTCGTGCCATTTGTCAATTCGAAATTTCACGAGGTTCGCAGAGATGACGTATTAGTTAAGATTCCTTTTTCGATTTTATCGTTTACTTCTTGTTAATGTACTTCGTGGTATTAACGGTGTATAGATAGGGGGTGCGCATCCGGACACCTGCAAATTTCACCTGATTCCGGAGCCGCCGCGGGGTAAGAAGAGGGTGACCCCCAAACATCCTCCGAGATGGTTCAGTTTAGTTCCCATTATTGTGTAGGTAAGCTACTACTAAGCTTACAGTCTATTATTACGCATTATATAAATTTCCTACGTTTAGATTCCCTCTCATCCTGGCTGCGGGACGGGGACATTTTCCTTTAGTGGTGGTATATAATATCATCCCATTTTTGACAAGATCATTGCGTCATTGTTTAAATTAATTTGTCGCGTTAATTGAACTTAAGAGAAAATTGTAAGAAACCTAAACAAGCAACTAAACTTTGACCCCCCCCCCCCAAAAAAAAACATGGGCAACTCAAATTTTAATATTATTGACGTCATTTTGTCCGCTCAAAAAGCGCGAGAATGATAAATAAATAAATAAATTCCGCAAAAAAGTGGCGCTGATTATTACGAGTTAAACCACAAACTTCCTTTTTCACGTGTATAAATAATTTCATCTCGAATATGAGACAGGCCGAACTTTAAACCCAAAATTCTAATAAAAATTTCGGGTCATTTTTAATCCAATCTTTGCCCTTTTGGAATCATGGGATGTTGAACAAAAAACAAATTCACTCGTACGTGTAATTTAAATAGAAATTTCAAATTACTCGTATAACCTTCGCCCCTTCCCCTATTGTAGATGTATACGCGCTTATTTAGATATAACCCGAGTAATTTATATTAGGCCTAATGTATTTTTTTTTTAAACGATCCTTAAGCCTCGGTCGGTTTTTGTTCTGGAAAACTTCTGCATCATTTTTAACGATAAGTTTTAGTTACTCGGCGTCGTAGCCTTCAGGCCCAGGGTGGAAGCAAGCGCGGAGAAGATCCGCTGTAAAAGTTAGACGTTATATTTTTGGGTAGAAATAAATTTCTTAGAAAGCAATTGACTCGAAACGTGACTCGAGAAAAAAAACTAAGAAAAATCCATTTCTGAGATGCGTTAAAAATTGAAACAAGTTAAGGGAACGACCATAAGTTGATCAGGGTTCCCATTGATTTTTTTACTTCAAAATTCCCCACGTCTTCCCTAACCAATTTTAATTTCCAATTTTATCTAATAGTACTATAATAATTTCCAGGTATTGTTGGTTTTATAAGTATAGACAGAAGTGAGATGAGACTAGAAGTACTGAGCTAACCAAATTCTTCACTCGGCGAAAGTGAATATTCTTGATAACACACCAACGGTTGGCCCTCTAGTGGCGGTTTCTGAATTTCCCCTCCAAAACGTGAGACGCTCGCGGCGGTAGACGGCCGAACTAGACTCAAGCACCCGCGTCCGTGTTTCGCCGCTTTAGGTTGAGGGGAAGGGGGTAAGAAATGTTTTTGGGGTCTCGAGCAATTTTTTTCTCTCTAGCGTAGGCGCGATTGAAGCGGCGTAAAATCCTCAAATTTGTTCACTAATGCCAGGATCTATTACCAATGCTAGAGCCCTTCACTTCTAGTCTCATCTCACTTCTGGTATAGATAGTTTTCACACATGGAGGATTAATACCATTTACACCAGGAAGCCGGGCTATCTGGAGGACAAAAGCAGACGGGTTTTTGTCCTCCAGATAGCCCGGTCTCCTGTTGTAAATGGTATGAATCCTCCATGGGTGAAAATTATCTATACCGTGACTTATTAACGTTAATTCAATGAACCTATGATAAAAACAATTTTATTCCGGTATACAATACAAAAGCTGGGAACACCTACGCCAGCTAGGAAATTAAAGAGGACCCCGAGACTATATCGTAGCTAGTGGATGTATAGATAGATACAAAGTCATAGCATTAAGCCTCGGCCCAAGTTAAAATCATAATTACAGGGTATAAAGAGAAAAGAAGAGACTCGTGTAATTATTGCAAATACGAGCTAGCGACGCGTAGGAAAATAATTTCATACTTTTTGTTGTTTATTAATTAATTAATATTTCTTAAGGATAATTAATGCCCCTTTAATTAAGAAAGATTACTAACTAAACCACACTCGTGAAATTATTTCAGAGATTAATAGATTAAACGCCATCATTTCCAAGCCAACGTGTCACAACCCTATTTTTTATTTATACGGGTCCAGTCCAACGTTATCTTTTCACTTGGCAAGTTGGCGGGCGTGACTAGAGCTATTTTCTCAAAAAAGGTACATTCTTATTTATTATTTCTTTGACCTTTCTCCCCTCGGTTCGAAAAAAAACAAGACTAGCCACGCAGGGTTGACGACCTTTCCCCGGGGGTTTTATTGACGCCCTCTAAGGGCAATATAACCCCGGGGTTTAGTCTCTTTTAAGGTTGCCCTTCGTACCACCACCACCAACAATATATATTCCCGTTTAGTTATAGGATACTTAAAAGGTCGGTTGTCCCCCCAACAGCTAAAGAAACAAACACATTCTTAAGAACTTACAAGCTGTTGTCTCTGAGGAGAGTACCACGTGACCTTCGCACCAAACATTCGGGGATGGACTTTATCAGTTTTCAGGCGCTACTTTAGTTGTCCCGCGTGAACAAGTTAAAATGACCCTGACTTGTCAAAGGCTAAGGGGTCACGAACTACGGTTTTCTATCAAAATGGTCCATCACTACCGAAACATTCCAGAAACAAGGAGGGATCCCCGTAGATTGTAAACTGTCCGAGGAGGTTGTCCGTTTGATGGTTTAATGACCAGTTCACCATTGTTTCCCCCCCCCTCCCCGGCCCGCCTGTTTGATCCCGTATTAAGATTTTTACAAGAGCTAAGCCTAAATTCCTTTACCAAAAACCCCAATCCAGTTAAGTCTCGTTTCCAATCGCGTCTTATCTTGAAAATGACCCATCAAAAAGCAGCCAAGGAGGAAGATACTTGGCAAAATATTTCGGCGCTAACTTCCGAGAGGTACGTCACTTTGGAGGGAAAAATAAACCCGAGTTGCTATAGCTTTACAACGCGTAGTGACTGAAGATCCCCTCGGGCATCCTTTGGCCGGCGGGGCCGTAAGAGAATGGGAGTCGTGAATCGAAAATGACCATTTGTATTTAACAGCGGGTATCCTCAACTTTTGAATAGAATAAACGGGCAAAGATACAGTAAAATTCCTTTGTATTTTTCAACCTTACAATAACAACTATAGACTATAGAGCATCCAAATCTGGTTGCCACCCAGCGGTGGCGAGTAACAAACGCTCTGAAAATTTATTTTGAAAATCAGGTTTTAAACTTAAGCCCCCTTATATTTATTGGGAAAGCCACAAGGTACGCTGCTGTTGTTATTTTTTTTTATAAATAATAAAAAAGGTTCTATTGAAGGGGAAGATTCTGGCGTTTTAGAATAATAATAAATAGTGATTATCTCCTTTCTTCGTAATCCGTTTAATTTACGATCGATTTTGTTTTAGCGCCCATCAATAATAACTAAGGTTGAATTACGCGCGCGCGCGCGCGAGAGAGAGAATAATGCCGTATTAAAATTTATACCGTACAATTAACAAATAATTAAGTCGTCTTGATCTAAATAATTTAAATTTAAACGAAAATAATTTAAGCAAAGGGTAAACACGTGGGATATAAATTAACTAAATATGAAAGGCTTATTTAAAGCGCATTTTACATTTCCTCGGCCTGTTTCCCTTGAAAAACAACCGCAAGAACAACAAAAAACTAATAAGTTGTAATATAATTTAAGGGGGAGAGTAAAGTAGAGCGAAAGAAGGCGGTTTCTAGTTTGAAGAGGCTAAAAAAATGTGTCCAGAACAAGAAAAAGGGGGCGTAGTGGAACTGCATGAGATCCTAAATTTCATTTCTCTTAAAGCGTGCCTTCCCCCACGGTATAGGCGTAATGAACTTCAAGAAAGCTTCTCTACTCATTTCAAAAGAATATAAATAATCCCCTCAAAATAAGAGGATCGAAAGCAAGGGACACTTGTAGACCCGCAAAATTCGAAAAACCTTGTTGGCAATTGTCTGGTTAGGTTAGGAATTAACTTTGAACTAATGTGCAGCTATACGGACAAGAAACAAATCGGTTAGAATAGTGTAGCTTATGGTTTTGGGGAATCGTGCATTGCGTAATCTTAACTGGTTATTTTGATATAATGATTAAATTATTTATAATTTCGGAACCTTAAAAATTCTAGATCATAATCTCCCCTTTTCTTTCTTTCTTTTTGGGAAAGAAGTCGTGACGATGGTGATTTTGCTTAAAATCATCTCGGTCGGTTCGAGTTCAATGATTTTTCTTATATCGTACATACATACATACGGCTCGTTTATTAAGATCGTGAAATTAAAAACCCCATAGGCTTCGTATAGCCTCGAGACAGGATACCACGGCGATGCCGATACCACCACCATATCCTCCATTAGTTTAGCATACAAGTGTATTTATTAAAAAGAAAAAGAAAAAATTGCCAAGATTCGGTGCAGATATTTTGTTCCGGTCCCGACTTGCTTTTCTTTTTCATACGGTTGAAATTAAAACGAAAGTATACATACACATCACTATTTAAACATTAAGAAAAAATCACGCTCTGCCTTTCTTAACCGTTAATTACACAGCTCGATAGATGGATTACCAATTATAATAGAATCGTTACTGCCCCGAGATACGTATGTCCCATCAGGATCAACGGAGAGAGTTTCGTGAAATTAAAGGCCGACTTCCATCGAAAAGAGTTCTAGCGAACTGAAAACCGAGCATCAAGACTAACAATGAAGCGACCGTGCCGATTTTCGAATCCCCGCTGGGTCAAAAGTTGGAAGGGTTCTAACTAACTGAAAGCCGTGGAGATACGCAATAGAGAATTTCCTTCAGGGGAAAGCAAAAATTGAAATTCGAGAGGAAATAGATTTAAAAGGATTTCTATTGTTAATCTTCAGTTCGCTAGAACCACATTGCACGGTACAGTTTTCAGTTAGCTAGAACCCTTCCATCTTTTGACCCAGCGGGGCTTCGAAAATCGGCACGGTCGCTTCATTGTTAGACTCGATGCTCGGTTTTCAGTTCGCTAGAACTCTTTTCGATGGAAGTCGGCCTTTATCCCCTTTAACTTCTCTCCAAGAATTTTGGCTTAATTCATTTAATCTCGATAAATATACGTTAAGTTTTTTTTCACACTATATTTAACTCAAAGCGGATCTAGAAACTGCAAAAATTATGAAACTTTTCGTGAGATATTATAGTAGCCTTTATTATAAATAAATGATTTTTTCCCAAAAGTCTAAAACTTGATGGCGTGTTAGTTGTCGTTTCGAGCACGACGTCAGAATTGCTAGTTCAAACCGCGAGAGGACGATTAACGAATGATATTGAGTTACGCGATCTTATTTGTTTATTTATAAAAGGGGCCAATTGCGCGTTTGTTATTTCGCATTTTATAGAACTCACCGCGGGGACTTGTCCTAACGAGTTTAATATTGACCGAGAGTTACATAGGAACTACGGCGGTAATGGCAAGTGCTTCCTTTATTAAATACATTAAACTCCATCGTGGTAAAATAGCGTAGATTGCCGCTACCAAATAAATACTTGACCTTAGAAAAGAATCCGGATAAAGATTACGCCGGGCTTTTTAAGAGTTGAAGAATCCGTTACGTGTTTAGTCGACCCGAACGAACCCGAGGCAGAAAATAAGGATTATCAAAGGGATAATGAAATAACCGAAAAAGATTCTCAAATTAAATGTAATTCAAAATAATTAAATTAGAGTCCGGTCTTATTAAGAGGATTAAGGAATTATTATTTTCAAGAAACGAATTTATTTTTGTTTCGGTTTACTTTATATATAATATTTGCATCAGGCGATAGCCCTTTAATAAAAAAAAACTCGTACCCTGGTTGCTGGCTGCATAGGCTGAACTTAAGGTCGGTGGTGTATTTGTAAGAAATATCTTTTTGTAACATCCCCCGGAGGCTCAAGGCCGTAATAAGATTGTAGAAAAGATTCCAACCGCCCCCCCCTCTCCTTTTTTCCATCTCAGGCATATCCCTTCGCTGCCACCATCTTTCTTTTTTTTTTTCATCCGCCCTCATCTTGGATGTTAATTCCTCCTACATCATTGGCAATGTCATCTCGCCTCATCCTACATGGGTATTTCCCCTTTAAAAGGCCTCTCTATCTCTCTGGCTAAACCCCCTCCCCTCCCCAACCCCCATCCTTCTTTAATTTTTCTTCATCGGACTTCTTATTCTTGAAAAGAAGGTGTTCGTATAGCAGCGGCAGCGGCATTTTCCAAACTTGGGCCCAAGCTCTTTTTCTTTCTTTCTTTTTGAAACTTGAAAGATTTTGAAATACCTCGGAAATATAAATTTTTTTTTTCTATTTTGCTATTGAAAAGTGGTGGTGGTGATGATGATGGGGCGCTCGCTGCTTGCTTCACTTTGATTAAAGTTACGAAATTTGATTTTACGCAATCTCCCTCGATTTAGTTTGTGAATACGTTGCTGTTTTACAATACATAGTTTACAGGCATGGAGGATTCCTACCATTATTACACAAGGAGACCAAGCGACTTAGCGTGTAAAATCGTCTGCTATAGACCAATAAGAATATTACATGAAGGGAAACAAACTTCCAGGGGCACGCCTCTATAGTGGATAATTTCAATCATTTCAGGAGACACCGCTAGAGGCATGACTGAGTTGGCTAGCCTCTCAGATGTAGTGAGCTTGGACTGCCTCTAGTATTGTCTTGTGTCGACAGGGAAATTATCCAGTATGTAGGCGTGCCCCTGGATGTTTTTTGCTCTGTAGGTAATATTCGTATTGATCTATTTTACACTCTAAGTTGCCTGGTCTCCTTGTGCAAATGTTATGAATCCTCCTTGCGTGTAAACTATGTATAACCACGCTTTTTGAAGGAGATATTTTCTCAAATTGGCGCCACCATTCCCCTATCAAATGGCTGATTCTAAACGTATTACTTCGAGGCGAGAGTAAAATTCTAAACAATAAATTTCCTCGTAAATTAAACTTTTATGATGAAAACTCGTATATATATATATATATGTGTATATACATGTATATAAAAAATAAAATAAGTAAAATTTCGGCGGAAGATATATAGGTAATAAAGGTTTACGAGCTTTTTACGGTGGTGGCGCTACTTTCTTTGGTACGAGATTTAATATTACGTATTAATACGCCTAAAGATTTCCTAAAGTGTGTTTAAAATTTTAGTAACTTTTTAATATATATATATTTTTTTAAACTTTAACATAATCCTTGACCCGGTTTTCTCGCTGGCTCGACTCGAGGTTTAAGCGTAAAAACATTTTCTTCGAATTACGAAGTATACGCGTTGTTAAATTTCCTCCCAACTCTTAAACATCGACGTTAAATTTCTTTTTCTTACACAACATTCTATTCTTACTTCGCGTACTAAATCCTTAATTAAAAATTGTTTACTAATATCCCAAACAAACCACGCCCCTATTTACCTTAATTAAGCGGCCCGGGCCGTCAAACGAAAATTTTCTCACGATTCTTTGATACCATTCATGCCGTGAAACAATGCTTAATTAAAACGAAGGTACTACGTAACGCGTAGCGTGGCGTGTACCTCCTTTCAAAAATAAACGGGAAGAACTAAATCGAGCCGTTGAACAAGTACAACTTGAACTTGAAGTCGTCTTTTTAGATTAATTTTAAAGGTAAACTGAAATATGATTTCATTTTTTCCAAAACATATTCATTGGGTAATATTTTTAGAATTACCAGTTTTCGAATTCAACAACCCTTGAGATGACAAAAACTAGATTGGAAATGACTTTTTCTTTTAATTAATTCAAGCGTCGTATAATGATACTAATCAGGTGGTTTTTAATTTTAGTATCGCATCCTGCTGACTGAGTTACAATACAAATTAAAATTGACATAAGCGGACGATACTTATCCCGAGGATAGAGTAATTAACCGGTAAAAACCCTAATTAATGAAAGGAAATTGTCATTGGAGTTGAGCGACCCTTCCAGCTATCACCCCCCCCCTTCCCTTCCTTTAGTCGAATAATTATTCCAAATCATCTTCGCTTAATTTTTTAAACGAGAAATCCTCTTGAAATACTGGTTTTATTAATTTCATCCGCGCGATGGGCTATTTTAAATTGGAAACTTAGCTCGTGGAGGATATACCTTCGTGGCGGGCGCAATTTGCACACGTGACATTGTCGCGCGACCACCGCGCGTGATTTGAATCGAAAAAGTCTAAATTTAAACTCGGGTCGCGATATAATAATTTCTTACAACTTTAATTACGCGTAACGTTCGTAATTTATGAATGAAACGATGAATGAAATATCTTCCAAATTTGGATTCAATGAATGAATATCGCCAACACCCCCCCCCCCCTTGAAACCCCCAAAGAAAAGGACCCCGGGGGGAATTTTAAAGGAAAATATAGATGATATTCCATTGAAGAAGAATTAGAAAAAACATTACACAGATCGAATAAATTAAAATCAAAATAATAATATATGGAAAGAAATACACGGTGACAATTTAAACGCTTCATTAAAGAGTTACATCCACGAGTGCTCGCGTCAGTTACTCTTTTTCGTGATGGCCCACTAAGTCCGGATTATTCTCTTTTTTACTTTAATTTAATGTATTCGGGAATTTAGAAATTACGTCCATGAAAATAATTCTGTATAGAAAGCCCCCATAAACCCATATACATATATAGAAAAATGGTGCGGTGGTGCCGAGTGCTGCTGGCCCACTCTCTGAAAATTTCAGAAACGCACGAGCGATCGCGTTTAGAAGAAGAAGAAGAAGAAGAAACGGGGGGGGGGAAGAAACAGTTTTTTTTCTTCAGAAGCTCATAAACCCGAAGTAAACTTCTATGGAAACCTTAAAAAGAAATTTTCAACCAAAAGATAATTTTTTGGTGCTAAGAATATTCTATAGAAATTATAGTATATTTATCGGGGTAATTTAATAATAATAATAATAATAATCTAAGCTTTGTCTATGAAGGGATGTCCACACTAAGCCTGTGGCTTGTTTACAGGTGGGTCCCTTTACAATGCATAGGAGCAATTTATGAGCATTAACTAATATAAATTACAGTTACGAGTTACCCGCAAGTACAAGGACGCATTTTCAACCAACTAGCGAGGGAAATCTGAGTTTGGTGTACATACTTCTTCGGTTTACGAACTTCTAATATTTTTATCCGTCGAAAGATAATGCTTGGAAGCTCGAGGGTAAAAAGGCGAAAAAAAGCTAGTAACACTCCATTACAATAGACTCCTCTATATCCTAAACATCCGCGAGAAAAAAAAGAAGCAAACGCGTTAGAGACGAGAGGAGAGAGAGAGAGAGAGAGGGAGAGAAGACCCTAGAAGATGAAAAAATAAACTATATCTATAAAAAAAATCGGTGGCGTTGAAGATGGAGATGGGTTTAGGGGAAGAAGAAGCTCGGGAGCAGTTAGGGATCGAGATGGTAGAGAGAAAAGAGACCGGGGGGAGAGAGGGGGAATGCAATGTTATCATCACCTTGTTTGCTCCGCTATAAAAAAAAACATAAAAACCAACACACCCTTCAGGGGCATTCCAGGAAAGAAAAATCCCAAAAAAGCATATCGAGTCAAACGCAACAATTGGGAAGCCTTGTTCATATGCAAATTAGGATATACATTTTTTGAATTATTATTTATTTATTTCATCTTCTCTTTAACTGGAGATGATTTACCACGATAACAGGAGCGAGAGAGAGATAGAGGGGGGGGGGGGTAAGAATGTATTTTTAAAGACTATTCTATGTAAAAGAGACTGAATTCATCCATGCACCGACGAACGTGATTGCTATTTAGCCCTCGGCTATTATTTTATTTGCTTACCTTTTTATACCTATATTTATTCTGAAACAATGGTCCCTATTTGTTCCATAAAGGTTATATCACGAGGTTCGAATAAAATTGGGGGGTTTTTAACTTTGAGTAACGTTGACCGATTATTAATAACGTAATAATAAGGAAAATAATCTAATCCCGGATAACATCAGCAAACGCGGCATGGCCTGTTCTGTTTTGTTTATATATTTTTATATAAAGTATAGAAAATGGATCAGAATTTTGTATAATTAGCCAAGCGAAACTAACGCGCGACGGAGTATAAATAGTATTAATACAGTTTTTCATTGGATGACTGAATATAGACTGCATCAGGGGTTTTTTAAATTCCCAAATTTCTCCAGGTTTTTCCCCTGATAGTTTGCAACAGTCTTTTAAATTTCTCCGGTGGTCTTTTTCCAGTCAACATCGTTGGTAGATAGTGAAAACGTAAAATGGCCTTTTTAGGTGCAAAGGCGGGTGTTGCTGGTTATGGTTATGGTGTGTGTGGGTTTGGGGGGTGTAAAAGGGCAGAGGGGAGTTTAGTGTGGCCATACATCACCCCATTAGCGTTGACGGTGACCATTGCAAAGGGAGCGGTGGCGGCGCAAGGCCCACTACATTTATACTGGCCCCTATAAGACAGTTTCCCTTCTCGTTTTTATAGCGCTGGTTTCTATCAACTCGTCTCTATCATTCGATGTTTAGTAGTAGTAGAAGTGAGATGAGACTAGAAGTGAAGGGCTCTAGCATTTTGGTAATAGATCCTGACATTAGTGAACAAATTTGAGGATTTTACGCCGCTTCAATCGCGCCTACGCTAGAGAGAAAAAAATTGGTCGAGTTCCCAAAAAATTTCTTACCCCCTTCCCCTCAACCTAAAGCGGCGAAACACGGACGCGGGTGCTTGAATCTAGTTCGGCCGTCTACCACCGCGAGCGTCTCACGTTTTGGAGGGGAAATTCTGAAACCGCCACTAGAGGGCCAACCGTTCGTGTGTTATCAAGAATATTCACTTTCGCCGAGTGAAGAATTTGGTTAGCTCAGTACTTCTAGTCTCATCTCACTTCTGGTAGTATAAAAGAAAATCCCCTCTTACGGAGTGAGTGTGTTGCGCGCACGCGCCCCGAAGACATTGTTTTCCCGCCATTCTTACGACACCCCGTATATCGGTAAAAACATTGACATTTAAGTTTGCAACGCGCGGGAATTAACGGTAATCCGAATTAATTAAGCGGAGTTAATGAAACAAGTCGCGGATATCGAGATTAAAAATGATATTTCCGTCTTAATTTTAATTAATATTGTTTGAAACATCGGGAAGCGGTGTATAAATTACGTCCGTCTCTCGGACGGGGAAACGCTTCAATGTTTATTGGCGCGAAGCGAATTCCCGCCAAAAGACGTCCGACAGAAGGAATATATAGTTTCTAATATAATTTACCGGCGAAAATTTTGATTTATAAGATTTGTAAGGTTGGGTAGCCTTTCCTCCGAGTGACCTTTTCTACGGAGAACGGGCGCTAATTTAAGCCGGCGCCTTTCAAGCCCCTTGTTAAAATACGAAATCTTGGCCAAGAGAGAGAGAGGAATTAATATCTCGTCGAAATAGTCCGTCATCGCGCGGGGTGTAAAATTTAATATTGTCGAAATTTCGATTCCTAGACAATTACAAGCGCAGGGTTTTAATATCTTAAAAGCGAGGAGAGAAGGGGCCAGCCCCCCCCCCCCCGCTTCTGGTAAAGAGAGCAGGCGGGGTTAGAGGTCAAAAGAGCGCCGACGAACTCGAAATTTTAATACATATACGAATTAAATCTAGAAATTTATGCTTGGAATCGGAAATTTGAAATTTGAGAGAGAGAAATTTATTAAGATTGTTATTTGGGTAAAATCATTCTGGCGGGCTTTTAATACAAAATAACGTTTTCGCTTCGACGCCTTTTCGCAATATCGCGGAACACAATCAAATTTAAACTAAGTTTAGAATTAATTATAACGGAGTTAAGCCGGTGCTACGCCTTTCCCTTAAATTTATCTTATAGGCCTAAGAAACTATGTTTTCCAACGACAAAAGAGTGTAAAAAGCTTTAATATAGAATATTACCTTCCCGATATCTTTCTGGGGGGGACCCCTCCTTTTATGGGGGTTTTTATACTAAAACCTACTAGAGTAGATGGCTACTATAGTCGCTCTTTTTCCCTGGAAAAAGATCATAGGACTCATGAGGGATCGATTGCCAAGCTGCTAAAGTCTAACTAAAGAGAAAAGAGCTTGGAGGAATTTGGTGGTGGTGTAGTAGGGGGAGAAGAGGCTGGCACGTACTAAATTTTGTCATCCCAATCTGAGTTTGCAATGAGCTTTTACGTCACACCCCCTCTCAAAAAAGGTTATAAAACTATTCAAAGTCGGGGTTGAAGGTGCCAGGAAAGGGGGGTGAAAGGGACGCTGTAGTTTCGAGTAAGGATGGGGAAAGATTTTCCAAGGTGTTCGACACTACAAAGGAATTTTAAATAAATATTCATTTTTTTCCAATGAAATTAATATTTAAAATTATTATTGTAAATTTAATTTATCTCGGGGTAGTTTTAACTATTGTAATTATTTATTACTAAGTATTTATAATATTATTTGAATTCAATTTAGTGTTAAACCTCTCGAAGAAGCGCGGGGACCTTTAGAGGAGGGTATTAAATCGACTTCTCCGATCAGAGGTCGAGATAAAAGACGTCCCCCTTCTCCCTCTCTCCTCTTCCATAGGCGTAGAGTCCCCCAGTATTTTTCTAGCTCACCTCCAAGCAAAGAAAATATACGCTCCGGGAATGGAAGGTATGTCTCGGGGTTGGGCTGATCAAGGAACTTCCGGTCTATGCAATTTCAAAGTAGCCGGAAATACCTCCGTCAACCGAGCCTGCCTTTGGAGCGTACTAGGAGGGGAGAGACAAAAATTTACACTAGAGGAAGCTACAGTTTCCATTCCTGGGGCGTGTATCTTCTTTGCTCCAAGCCGCTCAAGGAGTATAGAATCTTCTCAACGCAAATGATAGAGGCGTAAAATTATCTATAAATGTTTTTCTTACTCTCTCTTTCCTCTCTTAGAATACGTTACGGTGTAAATTGTTAACGTTTTGAAAGTCCAGCTTAAAGAAATATATTTAAAACAAAAAACAAAAAAATTAAAGCTGGCGCCTCGATCTTAATAAATATAATTACGATTTTAAAAAATTCCCTTAAATTTCATTTTTAATTACTAGGTTCCCCGTGCGACCCAATTTTTAAAATTTTTCTTAATCACCTAGAGACTAGACTTTAATTAACGTTATAATTTAATACGGTACATTAGTAAAAAGATATAAAAGAGGGTTTGGTTTCGCGTATCAACCATTGAAATTCAAACTGGGTAAAGTTTGAAAAAAAACCATACTGCGAAGTTTCAACCCCATATAGGTTGTTCGAAACATCTTATTGGTTAACTAGCTTTTTGTTTCATCCCATTTTCTCCAAAAAAATATTAGTTACGCTGAAATGGGGGTGATGGGGAGTATAACGGAAAAAATAATGTAAGAATAATTAGTCCTTAAAATCATTAAGACGCGAAACGCCACTGACTAACAAACTCCCAACCCCGTTATGGCCAAGTTTTTTTCTAAGACTGCAGTCTGTATTTGTAAGGCCTTGGGCTATCGACAAGCAACGCGTCATTCGTTCGCAGAAAAGAAAATGAAAAAGAATAATTAAAGTTATTTTCAGAAGTAATAATTAAAGTTAGCATACGATGAATTCCTAATTTTCATCCTAACTTTACGATGTCATTAATAATTGACTATTAGATGTTCAAAAAGGGGGTCCGAATATCTTTTCGCGTCTTAAGGGGGGGGGGGATGTTAGAGCTATCTCGAATTCTAAGCCATAGAATTCGCTTAAACCGTTTAAATAAAATTTAAAAAAATAACATTTCCACATTAGATTTGATGATAATAGAAAAATATACTATTTTTGCGGAGTACGCGTCTAACGAAGCGCGAGGCGTGTAGTGTTTGGCGGGCTTTTTTCAAAAACGAAGGAGAACTAGGCTAACTCATAGCGCGTTAAAAATTCGATTTTGTCCTCGCAACAGTAAGGAATTCAGGAGTTACAGCCTGGAAAAGGACGTAAAATCGCGTATATTTCAGTATTAAAAACACCTTCCTTCCTAGATTGTAAGGGTATATAGGGAATACAGTCTAGAGTAAAATGAGCGTGTTGGGGGAAGGGGGTGATAGCGTCGGTGAATTTCATTAAATACGCGGTGGTGCGCTGCTGGCAAGTCCTCTTGCCGAGAAGGAGGTCTAAGCGCCTATTTGCCAGGAGACTGTTTCCATCGCGTTAGTTGGCGAATGGAAAAGAGGACTTGCCGGCTGTACTCGCTCGCTCGCTCGTCGTCCTCGTGTTCGGCGGAGAGAGAGAGAGGCGAGCCACCAAAAGATAAAGCGAATGGAGAAGAGGAGATTCGAGGGGTCGCCACGGGTCGATAATACACACAGCCCCCCGGAGAAGAACCCCTATATTAGGGGCAGGGCTAAAGGTTAGATACCTACCTTTGGTGGACCACACTGTGCAAAAATGACTTTTGTCTTATTACGCTCTGCCCCCCCCCTTCTCCAAAACCGCTTTTCCCTCATTTAAAGAGAAGGCAGAATTGCCATTTTCATTCTTGGTGGAAGTCACCCTAGTTTGTGTTCCCGTGATTGTTTACGCACCTTCCCTTTGAGAGTGTAAAATCGTTAGAAAGCGAGTCAGTGCTAGCTAGTCTTTTGGCTCTCTTGTTGACGCGACACCATGCATGCATGCATGCACTGTCTCTTAACGGCCCCCCTACCTCTATTAGAAAGAGAGCGAGAGAGACAAGAGGAGAGAAAGAGAAAGTCTAATTGCGTGGGCACATTGGTTTTCTAGATGAATTCACTAATAGCCCTACGAGGTTGTCACGCCGACTTCAAATTGACGCTAGGCCTTTCTTTTAATACGATAGGGTATGAGGGTGCCAGCTAAAACTGGACTGTTCTCTCCGATGTCGAGTATTGGATGCGAGACTTCTTTTGACATCTGACTCGCGCGGAATTAAACGTCACCGCGGGCGTGTTATTCAAGAGTGTTTTAACCTTTCTACACAATCGATAATAACCTTTTTATAATGGACAAAGATACTTGTAATAACGCCAGTGGGGGGGGGGAGAAAATTAACCTTACGAAGAGTTAGGTTGACGTACTCGATTATAAAAACAATATTTTTGGAAATATTTGATAAAAACGTAACCAGCTTATTGATAAAATTAATGACTAGTATCGAAGATAGAAACCCTTATTATCATTTAATGACTCGGTTAAAATGATAACACGTTTAAAACACGTGGAGTTGATATTTAGTCGTATCGTCGAGTTTCCCGCCAAGAAAAGAGATGGACAACATCAGAATTTCCCTCCCTCTCTCTCTCTCTCTCTCGCTGTGTTTCTCTTTGGAGTATGGCTTGCTTATTCGATAAGGGATTAAGAGGGGGAAAGGGGGTTCTTATCGATCGCGTTTAACAACTCGGGGCCAAAGGGCAAAAGTCAAGAATCGTTTAAGATTGTCGCTCCCAACCCTCGATCGTAAAAACCCCTTCAACAATCTTGGCTGGATATATTTAATAACGATAACGGGCCCTTTGCCTCGTAGCGTCGGTCGAAGCCTTCGTTAAAAACGAACTAAGTTAACTTACGTAAACACGCGCCCATAATCTAATCATACACCGCGGATAATGCATTGAAAGTATTATTACATTTAGAGCATACTCGGGTTGGACCATATTTTTATATTTAATATTAATAAATAAATAATATTACTCTACTTCAGGGATTTCATAAAACATAATAATAATAAGAGAAATTGCATCTTTAAAAGGGGCATCGAAAAAGAGTAAATTTAGTATTAAAATAAACCTCTTCCAAGATATTTACCGAATATATTGTTTCTGGTCTAGAGAGAAAAGAAAAGTGTTCTGGTGTCGCCCTTTTTTTGTGTGGTGGGCTTTTTGTTACGCAAACTAGCGCGCCAAAAAATAAAGAAAAGAGAGAAAAAGGCGGGAAAGCGTGGCCAAAAAGATAGAGACGATAAAAAGGGGAAGAAGGAGTATTCAAAAAGCGGATATAAATCGTTTTACATAAATTTGGGTGACATTCGTCGTCTCTAAAGTCTAAACCTTTTCCACTCCACGCTTTATGATCCTTGTCTCTTCCCATCGAGACTTAAAAATTAAAAAAAAGGAGATTACATTGATATAAAACAGTTTAGAAAGAGAGAGAGCTGGTGGTATGCCATTTTTGACATTCATCTTTATCTAATAGCCCCGAAGTCGCCTTTAAATTTTGTAACGGGGCTTTTTAGGTCCGCGTTTTTTCGCTCCATAACCTTTTCCAGGGGCCCAAAACCCCAAGAAAAGCGTGGTGGTTGTTTGGGGGGGGGGGCGAGCGTTGGCGCGTAGCGGATCTCTCGTCCATAGCCAGAAAATCTTCTATATTACTTACAGGTATTCGGAAAAAGGATCAGATTTTTCTATATATTTATTCAGGTGCAAATTATTATTTTTGGGCCTTTATTCGTATAAAGTAGTGGCATTTCGCGTTTACTAGGCGTAGATCTAAATACAGTCGTGGCAGAGAACTGCCATTATACCATGATTTTATTAAATTTCAGGCGCAGTTTAAAGCGTGTTTAAAGCTACGATTAGGTGATAAATATTCTTTATTTCTTAATCTCTATACATATTGCTCGCGTTCAACTCCGGGTGAACTTAGGGAGGGGGGGGGGTATGAATTCGACTCTTATTTCTCAGCTGTCTGCTCGCGTATAGACATTTGTAATAGTAATGTTTGAATAGCTATATAGTAATGTTTGCCGAATAACGCCCGAACCCGAGAGAACCTGGTTGGCTTTGAAAAACGAATTTTTTACAATGGAAAAACAAACCGAGGCGTTATATTTCTTGAACAAACCTTAACGGGAACATAGAAATAAAAAAATGGGCGCCATTTTTGTTTGTTTAAACGCTTAAAAAGCGCCGAGTACAAAACCTTGAAAAAATTTCGATATTTACATTTACGTAACTCGCGCGTGAAATTTAATACCTTAGGGTCAAAGTTCACCCGGGGTTAGATGTTAATTCATCAGTTACGTCTGTTCTGAACAGATCAAGTTGGTTTATGTATTTCTTAATATAACATCAAACGGGAAAGGAGGGGGTATTTCCCATAAAAGGGGTACGCGAATAGTAAAAGGTAACAAGGTGTTGTCATTTCAATCGTATCTCGTAACAGCTGTTCAATTGAAAGCCCGAGCAATTTTCCCGCCAGGTAAGGAAGGTTAAAGGCCGACTTCCAGCGAAAAGGGTTCTAGCGCACTGAAAACCGAGCATCGAGACTAACAATGAAGCGGCCGTGCCGATTTTCGAATCCCCGCTGGGTCAAAAGTTGGAAGGGTTCTAGCTAACTGAAAGCCGTGCAATGTGGTTCTAGCGAACTGAAGATGAACAAATTAAATCCTTTTAAATTTATTTCCTCTCGAATTTTTTCTTTCCCCTGAAGGAAATTCTCTATTGTGTATCTTCAGTTCGCTAGAACCACATATAGCACGGCTTTCAGTTAGCTAGAACCCTTCCATCTTTTACCCCAGCGGGGATTCGAAAATCGGCACGGTCGCTCCATTGTTAGTCTCGACGCTAGAACCCTTTTCGATGGAAGTCGGCCTTTAAAAGAAACGCAACTATCGCCCACAGTCGTTAAACAAATACGGTTAAAACTGCTGATATTGGATGAAGCGTAGCAGCGTCCCCTAGATTTGACCCGATACAAAATGCACACGCGGAAAAAGGGGTAAATGACTAAATTTCCTATTTAAACTGATGCTCTACAACGTTATACATATCCTTTAGGAACGTCCCCTCCCCCTGGTTGCTCCTTAACCCTAAGCTTTACTGGAATTCTTTCGGAGTAAAAGTGGAAAATCGGAAATGTTAGGTTATCGGTGGAGAGTCGAAATCCTTCTAAATCTTCTCTGGAGAGTTTAGAGGATGGGGGTGTGGGAAGGATGGAGTCCGTATACTTTGATGCGGAAAAAGAGAGCGCGCGCGCGCCCAGGGATTTCATCCCGAAAGATGAAGAAGCGAGAGGAGCCCTGAGAGAAAAACTCTTAGCATGCATTAAAGACATACAGCTCCAACCTCCCCATAGCTTAGCTTCCCATCGGCTCTACAAAATTGAGAGAGATGGTAGGGGAGCGGGGAATGGGGTATTCGAGCAAAGGAGAGGTCATACGGAGGGTCGCGTTTGAGGTCATATACGTGACACACACCTGGGAATCGATACTGCCGACGGACGGACGGGGGGGATGAAATGCCGTCCATAGTTAGAAATGTTACATTCTTCGAGAAGTTTTTAATCCGGCCGGTTCTTAGGGAAGCTCGAAGAAGTCAATTTTCATCTTAAAGCAGTCGTGGTATTTTCTTTCCAGGAGTTTAGGAAAATCTTCCCAGATGTTTCCGCGGGTTTTAAATTGGATACCTTGGAAATTTAGCCAAAGGCAACCTTATATTATCGAAAAAACGTGTCCACTTTCCAATATTTTTAACAAGAGTACCTGTCCAATATCGCGGGCGCCGGGAGGGGGGTCGGAAACTATTCCAGCCCCTAATACGTCCCCCACTCTCTTACCAAATCTTTCAACCCAGAAAAAGGTTCATATTTTTTTTTTCTCTCTCTCTCTCTCTGGGATTTTTCTATTGGATATGTTTCGATTTCAACATTTCCTTCGGCTAAAGCTGACCGCTAAGCTTTCCCAACGGAACGACCGACCGCCACTATATACTTCTCGAAGCCTACATTTTGATCCCTATAATATTTTGCGCTCGATGGGGATCTAGATTTTCTGACCAACGATATGATATACGGAGAGGTCGAACGCTTCGCAATAAAAGAGCAGAATTTTCCTACTCTATGGAAACTCGAGGTGGGTAGAAACCTCCAAATATCCTTCCCCTCGATTCTATATTTCGGAAGAAGGACTAAATCTAACGGTTTCATTTTTTTTTTGTCACCAAAGTCCAAAAATAACAGACTAATGGCAGATCCTAGCTTTATAAGTATTAAGTTGTATGGAGAAATAATATATAGTGCCAATACTAGTCCACCCTTATAGATTGTCCACCCTCTTGAAAAGAAAAAGAAATCTTGGCCATCTCAGTTTTCTGGATTTCTCTTCCTCCTCCTTGGCCTCCTCTCTCCCATTTTGAATCATCCCCTCCGTGAAAAATGGGTTCGGTCAAGCCTAAAGACTGGAGAGTCAGTTTGGATGGGGGCTAGACCCCTCTGACTTTTGGGGCTCCAACTAGATATATGTTTCAAGACCCCCCTATTTCTACCCCCCAATAATAATGTTTAGTTGCGTCCACTAGTACATAAGGCCGAGAGGCATCCTTTCTGTTAAAGGTCAGTTTAAAACTCTTATAAATAAGAACAAAGTTTTTAAAAATAAAGGAAATATTAGTTGATTTTGAAACCAAAAAGGCAATATTTAAATGTGAATTTACGTCCCCATAAATCTATTGGGGGTTTTTCTTGACCCCCCCCTGCCTGTATATAAAGGCAACTCGGGGGTGACCAGCGGCTATTTCATTATGGGTTAGACTAGTATATAACCCCATATCTCCTCCCCAATACTTGTATCGTATCCTTATGTCAATTGATCTCTGTGGAATAAAGGCTTCGTGTGTGTATGGGTTTGTGGTTGATTCTTGACAGGCCCAGGGACACGGGGCGCCACGCATCACGTAAACCTTCCTTACCAACGGAGTCTTAGGGACTAAATCACGCGAACAGATTGTCTCTCCTCGATCGGAGCAGAGAGTGTATACCCCTGGAGATGCGAGCCAAGCATTTATTTACACTCGTCTCCTCTCTCTCTCTCTTTCCGAAGTGTGTGTGTGTTATTTGTATCTAAGGCTGTTCCGTGGACATCACTGCTTGGCACGCGGGGAATAGAGAGAGAGAGAGAGAGGGGGATCCGTGGATCGAGAGGATGAAGAGCGAGAGGAGAATGGGATGGATGGATTGGAAGGGAATCACCACTCTCCACCTGTATTTGGTCAGCTAGACGAGGCGTTAAGTGAATAAGAGACACGCCACCGCTTCTAGGGTGTTAAAAGGATTAAGAACCCATAGATTTCGCCAAGGCCCAAGGGGGTTTAACCTTTCGAAACCTTAGGCCTACCACGATGGACTTTTGTTTAAAGTGGCAATCGTATCGATAAATTGAACTATAACAAAATCGATTAAACATTGTAAGCTTATATTTATCTTTTTGATGCGCATCACGCCGAAGAAATATGGGCTGATAACTTTAAAACGAAAGGTTATGAACTTCTAATCTATAATTTTCTTCGCAAAAAGAAGGGCAAAATTCCCCCAGCCACCGGCCTAACTAACACCAGGCAACATTCATCACTTCCTAAGTAACTCGTAAGATAACAACGGCATCGGGATCTAGTCGGAAATGGACATAGTAGAATCCCAAAGTCAGGAGGTGGGACGGGGGGGAGGGAGGAGATATCTCCTGGCATAATCCCTTCTTTTGTCGGTAGATTTGTAAGGAGGAGGAAGAAAAAATCCTTGGTAAAAAAGATTCCTAACTGGACCTGCAAGGTACATTTCTCTTCCACTATATACACTCCTACTCCGATGCCCTTTTGGACGAGCGGCGAATTGGGGTCCCAAAAATATACGGGCCAGGCAATTCGAAAGAGCGAGAGAGAGTGCCCGTGATTGATGGTGACTCCCGCGCAGATTTCCGGTTCTCTTCGCCCCCCCCCCAACCGACATTCGCGGTTGAATTTGGCGGGAAAAGCCGCGAGCAGGCTGAGCCGTGGTGGTACCGCGATCCTTCTTTCCTTGTCAGGAAGAGAAGGCAAAAAAATATATAACCACCGCGGATAATCGTTTCTGAGGTTTTGCTATCCCAGAATCCCTCGCGTCGGGATCTCTCTTTCGCCCCCCCCCACCTCCACCCTGGGGGGGGGGGTAGAGAAGGGAGCTTCCCTGACTAAAGGCCACGAGGAGCGAGCTGACTTTGAACCGGAGACAAAGCCCCCTTACTTCGGGGGGTTCTTCCAACCCCGGGCGCGCGCGCCATCGCTAAAACTAATGAGATTGAAACCAGCACGTGAGCCCTCCTGAACTCCCCCCCCCACCTCCTCAGATCGATAGCCATTTTGTTTTTTTTTTGTCGCGCGCTCTTTTTCATACGCGGATGTTTTTTAAATAAACGGTGTTAAGCCGTCTTAAAATCGTTAAGGGGTATGAGAAGCTTCGTTTGAAAAACCTCTGATTTATATAGCAAAAGATAGAATTAATTACTGTGAATTCAAAAATATCAAGCTTTTAATTCTCCGATTTCTGGTTATTTGGCAATATGCATTTGAAAATGCTTCATATGATATTATTTGAAATCCACTTTTTAAGAAAGGCTAAAACGTTTTCTTGTTTTTGACGTCACACACGCGAGATGGTGCCACTCTCTCCACTATCAGACCCAGAGTTTAGACAGGGGAGAAGCATGGACAGAGCTCGAGACGCGTATACCTCGCGAGTATAGGATTCCCGCGCTTTTTCCCTCAACGTCATAGTGATGTCATGTAAATTCCCATACCCTTTAAAACAAAGCGAAAGCGAGTCTTAGCGTCACTCTCTCTGTTTCTCTCCTTGGTCGAGGAAAGCTTAAAGATTAAATACAGTATGGGAGCGTGCGTATAAACCATTAAGTAACAGTGTGGCGATAAAATTAACCGCCGCCGCACATGGAAAAATAAGCAATTATTTCGCAACTAACCATAATAAACATAATAATCGTGAAAAGGAAGCAATTTGATGCTAAAATAAATTCCCCCTGCAGGCTTTTACACGCTAAAAAATTAGCAGCGGGAACTAACCAATAAAAGGTCAAAGATGAAACGATTTAAAATATTTGCAAAAAAAAAAAAAAATAAATAAATAAAATAAAAGACTTTTCCGTCTACGAGAAAAATTTGCCTATTAAGGAGAATAACTTTAATTCTTCCTGTAATATTTAATTATTAACGTTGAACTCGGCGCGTTTTACCGTTTAACATTAACAATGTAAGTTTAAAATTCGAAGGAGAATTTTGAGCGGGTTTTTAAAAAGTTGTTTAACAACCGCGATGACCTCGGGAACCTTTTAAGAAAAAAGTTGTTGAGTAATAAGACGACCTCCTACACAAATTGGGAATGTAGTGGCGCCTCCCACAATAATTTCTATATAGGCCCCGCTTAGGCTTAGCTAAAACGAGCTCTTTCGCGCAATCTCCTGACCTTCGTCGTACAAAAGGCCCGAGTATTTCTCTTAAGCCTAACTGAAAATGTCTTCCAAAATATGAAAGGGTATCGGGTTTTTTTTCCCCTTTCTCCTTTTGGCGGGTAAAAATTTCTCGTTGGGCGCGAGCGCGCGAAACTCAGAGTCACGAGCGCGCGATGTTAATAAGATAGCCACCCCCTCCTCCTCTATCATCCTCTCCCCTTCACCCCTCCCCTCCCATCTGATGATCTGACACGTGAGTTTTCCTTTTTTTTTCTTGGCGGGAAATATTTTTCGTTCCATCGATATCTTTCGCGCTGTCAAACGTGTCACGTTACCATCTACAGGCCCCCAAGGCGCGAAAATTTCTAATTTCCATCCAAACCTAATTTTCGAGAAAGATTCCCTCCAATTATTATAGAAATATTAATTTAAATGATTATTATAAATTTAATAGAATCCATACCAATTGGTTTTACGTTTTAGTAAAAAAAAAAAAAAACGGTGCCAAGAAACGAGCCGATATAAAATACATAATGCAAAGCCGCGAGCGAGCGAGCCCTCTCTATTGATATCCACGAAAAAGAGATTCTATTTCGTCTTTGTATTTCCATGGAAAGCAAATCTTATATAACAGCAGTGCAAACCCCCTATAAATTTTAAACGTTTATTCCGCAACACGATAAAGTCAGTCCCTCGCGCGCGCGTTACACCCATTTTACGTCAGCCCCGGGGTGCCGGATACTTTCGAGCTTAAATTATACCATTTTTGCGCTCTTAAACAATCTTCACTGGCGACAGAGTATTATACCTCTCGTTACTGGAAGGGGTCGATCAGTTATGCCCTCTCGAATTTTTTAGGAATATATTCTTCAGACTCGCTCCCTCCATGTATAAGCCATCCGCCATTTCTACGTGGAAATTGTGGGGAGGGGGGGAAGGAGTAAAGCCCCCCCAGTTTTATATGAAATGCAGATTCAGCTATTCAGCTTTAAAATATAAGGGGATGGGGGGGGGGCGAGGGGGAGAAGTAGCCGGGTCATCATTTTCTCATCAAGTACTAAAAAAAGGAGATTCAGGATCAAAGGAGAGAGTTCAAAAGAGCATCCTCGTTTCTCTCTCTCTCTCGATCCTCTAAACATCATCCTTACAAGAAAAAAGGAAATTCGAAGGATGGAGTGGGGGGGGGGAGTAAAGTCTGTCTGACAGTATTGTCTCTACTCTTTCTCTTTCGTTTTAGGTTTGGAGGGGAGGGGGCGTACTTTACCTGTATTATCAGAAAGAATTATATTATAGGAGTATCAACTACCTGCACTCACCTTCCTTCTTCTCTTTTCCCCCATTTTGAATTAGGTAAAGGGAGAGAATACAGCTAGATTTTTAAGTCTTTTTCCCTTTTAAGACCGTCTTTTAAGATCAAAGGATGACTGTTTCTCTTAATATTCAAGGGGCCGGAAAATTTAAAGGCTGGTTCCTTTCAGTGTTCGTGTTTCAGTTTTGGATCAATCCTGTTGAATGCTTTGTTTTTTGGTTACTTCGAAGTACGTTAGCGTACGGTCATGGATGAAGGATGCGCGTGAAAAACATTCGAAGCTCTACAGGATGTGCAACTCCCTATACTAAAAAGTAGACAAGTCAATACTAGCGCCACTGGAAACCCTCGCGGAAAAAATAAAAAATACTAGACATAAGAAAAAAACCACTGTTTTGCTTCTAGCAGACGACGCTAAGGAAAAAAATAGACGGTAGCGCGTGTTTTTTTCTTATGTCCAGTATTATTTATTTTTCCCGCGAGGGTTTCCAGCGCTGGTAGCCAGGCGGCGCTAGTATCGACTTGTCTAATTTTTAGTATAGGGAGTTGCACATCCTGTTGCACGCGCATCCTTCATCCATGGTACGGGATCGTGAAATTCGTTGATAATACTAGTTGGAAGTATAGTTGTATTAACAACAACAACAAGAATTTAAGTTACGACTATTTATTCTAATAATATTTTAGGTGAAAACTAGGCTTAGCTCGTAGCTATTAATCTACGGAACGGCTACTTTCACGCGCAACTTCCGGTTTTAATTTATCTACTCTAGATTAGGCGTGACGACCAATTATTAAAGTTGAGTTTAAAACAATATTTACGTAGCGATTTCTCTTTTCTCTCCATCCACTTCCCAGACAATTACCATTATCATTTAGCTCAGCCATAGTTTAAGGGAGCGGCGGAAAAATGGGAGTCTGATTTGTAGCCAGCTCTAGAGAGAGAAAGAGAGGAGAGGGTAGTCAAGAGAGAGCGCGTGCCTCTTTCCGTTTCCATGGTAACCGAGGCAACCTCAACGGCTTCTCCTATCACTCTCTCTCTTCTCTCAGTATATTTATAAAGAGTATAGAGTCGCTTAGCACGCGCTGGGGCTATAACGCGTATTAGTCGTCGCGTCGTCATTGAGAGCGCGGTGGCGGCGGCCACGAGGTCTCGAGCCCGAGGAGGAAAATCCACAAAAATGGGCGGGGTCAAAGGCGCTTATGTCAAAAAGACTGGGGCCAAGAGTAGCGAGAGACTCAGAGAGAAAGAGACGATGTATAGGAGAAGGCAAACCCGTATAGAGAATGGTTAGATAGAAAAGGCTTGTCCCGAAGCCAGCAGGGAGAAAAGATACGAAGACAACTATGCCTCCAGAGAAGGGTGCTCTCGCTTCCTTGCCAAGGGTTAAGGGTGGTGGTCGGAACGGGGCTTGACCTCTCTCTCTCGCTCCGGCAAGGAGGTGGGGGCGAGAGAGGTCGAATCCCCGACTCCCCGTTCCTTTCTCTTACTCTTAACTCTTTGGGTATTAAAGAGAGACGAGTCTTTTAGTCCTAACAAGTGATTCGGGTTAGCCCCGGATGAAGTGCGAAATATACGTATGAAATAAATTCGATAAACATTGAAAAAATAAAGCGCTCCCCCTACCTACGAAAGATGTCAACTTTCAATATTCGTAAAAATGTCTTTCGATGAAAAAAAAGGAAAAATTTTAAAACTTCTAGTAAAAATAGGCATGAACTCTCGCTGGTACGGTGTTAGTGGGGAGGGCAAGGGAGGGAAGGGTGGTGGTAAGCGAAGGCGACCCGAGGTAATTAATTTATGCGAAAGGAAGCCTCGTACGGGGTGGGAGGGCAACGGGTTAAGGGGGGGGACACACCAAGGAGAAGGGTGGGGTTAAGAGGTCAAAGGCGGAGTTGCAATTTAAGGTCTTTTCACTCGTGTACACACTCAGCCACCGACGCAATCCTCTCTCTCTCTCTCTCTCTCTCTCTCTCTCTCTCTCTCTCTCTCTCTCTCTCTCTCTCTCTCTCTCTCTCTCTTCTCCGAGGCTTATTTCCAAAGTAGAGAGAGAGAGGAAACCCTTCAGAGACACTCGCGATTAACTCGCTATAAGGATAAAGGTGGCTCTAGCTTCTATTAACGGGGACAAGTCAGGTCGGCATTTGCCGCTCCGCCCCCCACACATATTTTTGGGGGAGTCTCGAGATAGTCTTTCCGTGTTCAAAGACCTTTATCAAATTAAATCTAGCTTCTTTTGTTGGGCCGCGATTACTCCTTTACATACTTACTGCGTCTTAAAAATATCTTTCTTTTTCCATCCCCATTGTTCATTTCCGACAGATAAATACTAAGCCTTTTCAGCCACCAACCACTCCGCCCCCCGTTTTATTGTTAGACTACAATTTAATTTAATAAATATTAAACTTGATTATTATTTTGATTAAAAATCTTGTTAAGTTGTATATTTTCTATAAAAACAACAAAAACGCCTGTAGAAGTGTTCCACCCGCCGCGCATCAATGTAAGAGTGGGAAGTGAAGATAAAGGGGCGTCTCGGGAGAGTTTACACTGGAGTTTTTGACATTTTTTCGGCGTGGAATCTGAGTTTCTACGGATTTTAAAAGCGCTTTACACTAACAGAGGACTGAGAATTCATGGCATAACCACGTATTACAGTTGGTAATTGAATAAATATAGAAATTCTCCACTACAAACACGTTATTAATGCAAATTTAAATGAATCCCAAATTTAATTTCCCAACCAAACACGCTTAAGGGGACTGTTCCTAAATACAAGAGTAAAGTTGCCGTGATTCCCCCCTCCCCCAGAGCTTTCTTATTCTTTGAGAAAGATTGAAAGAAAGACGAAGAGAAAAAAATTTGAAAAAAAAAAAAAATAATATAAAAATAACAAAAAAGGAAGTTACAGCTTTGAGGCATCTAGAAGTGATAAAAACGAGTAATCTTCCTTTAACAGAGAGAGAGATCCCTCCACCATTTTCCCTCCTTTTTTATTATCTCTTGAAGAGTGAGGGGGCATTAGTAAAAAACATAGATGTTTTTGACCTATGGCCACAACCACCATCATAAAGAGATAAGACTCCTAGAAAAGATACATCCCCCTTCCTCCTCCTCCGAAACCATTTTTGTAAATCGCGAATTTATTTGTTTTACAAGTATATATACCATCCTAATAATAATGGGCAACGTTAATTTGAAAGAATTCGTAACAATTCCATTTTAAAAGAACGAGGATGGAACGGTCAATTTCTTAACCTCTCTATTATTAAAAAAAAAAAAAAACGCCAAAAATACTTGGAATTTTTTCTCTCTCTTAAATAAAAAATCTGTTATAATAAGAAGCGAGACTAGCGAGAGAGAGAATGTTCTTCTTAACTTCGCTGTTGGGATGTAAAAGAAGAAAAAATGATGGGGGGCCACGTTTGGGGCAGCGGCGTCACCACTACCCAGGGTGGTGGTGGTGGTGGTGGTGGCAAAGGAGATATTCGGGAACCTAGCTAGAGTTCTCGCAGACGATAACCTTTAACACCCGGGGTCTGTTTTATGTATTTGCCCACAAAAAAAAAATAAAAGAAAAAACCTCAGTGCCCGAGAGACAGGGGGAGAAAAAAAGAACAAATTCAAGTCCGATAACAGAGAAAGAGAGATGAGGGAGGGATGCGGTTGAGAAAAAAAACCACGGTTCGACAATGCTCTCGCATCTTTCTCCTCCGTCGTCGGAAGAGAATAGCAGACGCGTTATTAATAGAGATGTTTGCGCCATCAGCATTTTAGCCGGTCAAAGGTCAACTAAGATTATAAGAGGGAAAGGAACTATGAAAAAGATTAAATTTGGAAAGAAATGCCAGATGATACAGGGTGATTTGTAAACTCAGTTCAAATCTGATGAAACGTTTTCACCCCCGTACACCTCCGCTGTATTTCCAAAAAAATTTAAAATAATAAAAATTTTAGATGAGATATAAAACAATTCGGTTACACCCTGTATCACGGCGGGTGGGGGAAGGGGGAAAATTAATTCTAGTTTATCTAATGACCCTTGAACCCTAATTACGGGCGAATATTCTTCCCCTCATATTTTAATAATGGTGGCTTCTCGGGAACGAAACGTTAAAGTACATTTTCCCTCGTGGACGACCTCTTTCGGAGAAAAGGTAGTAGAAGGATGTGCGGGACTAAAGATTTTCTCTGGGCGGAGTGCCTTTGCTCTCCTTGTAATAGCTATTGAAATTGGATTTTCCTTCAGCTCCCAAAAAGGGCACGCGACCCCAACTTGGCCCGCCATCTCGCGTGACCTTAAAGGGGGGGGGGGTTTGGTCGAATCAAACTAAGGGGTCAAACACTAAATCATTTTTCTCGGAGAATCAAGGGGTGGCTCATTCGACAAAAGTAGCGCGAAATCGTTAACAAGTTTTAAAGACGATTCAAATTTATATTAAATTATTTTGATTCGAAGCGCGCAACCCCTCGGTTACAGTGAGCGCGTAATAGAGACCTTTTTATTGATTTTTAATACGTACCAACGGGATTAAAATTTTAAATTTTATTAAAATGATTATAAAATTAACTTTTAAATAATAAAAAGGGGAAATAATTAATTAAAGAGATAGATACGAGTATAAGTTGCTTTTAGATAATTTTTATTAAGGTTTTCGGGGGAAAGGTGGGGGGGGGGGGTTTCTGAGGTAATCGATAAAAGAAGGCGCTCGGCGTCGCATTTTATAAAGTCCCTAATTACCGCTTAGAGCCACTCCCACTAACTTCATTGTTAACACGACTATATACACGTCGATTAAATTCGCAAGAAAAATGGGTGGACAGGTAAAAAAAAAAAAAAAATAAGAGCCCCTAAACCATTCTTTATACGAGAATTATTCACCCCCTAACAAAGGCAGTACACCTATATAAAACAAGTCATTAGTGTATTACGATCTATATTATATATATATATATAAAAACACGGGGCGGCCATTATAGGGAATAATAATTTAAACTGAAACATTGTTAAAGATGGTGGTATTCTGTTGCGTTAAAATAAACGAAACAAAGAATTGATTTAGGTGGTCCACAGACTATATATGAAAGGGGCAGTATCCTGATCATAGACATGATAAATAAATAAATAAATATAAGCAAAAGCTCTAGCGGCGAAATTGAGCGCTTTCGGTTAAGGGAGGAGCTGAGATTCGCGACGTGGGAAAGCCGGAATCCACTAATATGGCTGCCAAAACACTATTGTCACGTATACGGTGTTCATACAACTTTTGGAAAACAAATTTCCCTGAGATTTCCAGGTTTTTCCCGTATATGGAGCATCCTATGGAGCCAATGTTAACGAACGAGGGGGGGGATAGGACTATAACATACTAAAAGGACATCCCCGTATCTCTAGTAGAACCAGAGTTATGAGCCTCCAAAGTTTAGTGTAATGTTAATCCAATGGAGGGGATGTTGATGAACATTTTGCTTAATTATTCGGCCCCTGATTGACGCAAATTTCCCTGAATTTTACTAAAAATTCTAAATTTCCCTGAATTTTACTAAAAATTCTAAATTTCCCTGAATTTTACTAAAAATTCTAAATTTCCCTGAATTTTACTAAAAATTCTAAATTTCCCTGAATTTTACTAAAAATTCTAAATTTCCCTGAATTTTACTAAAAATTCTAAATTTCCCTGAATTTTACTAAAAATTCTAAATTTCCCTGAATTTTACTAAAAATTCTAAATTTCCCTGAATTTTACTAAAAATTCTAAATTTCCCTGAGGTTTTTGTCAACTATTTATTTCCCTGATTTTTCCAGGTTTTCCCTGTTTTCCAGGTTTGTATGAACCCTGCGTATAGCGAAGCTCTCTATTGGGGTAAACTAAAGAAGATTACAGAATGTTCTCCCCAAAGATAAATATTAATTTACGATATCCATGCAGGAATGATAGAGAGAGAGAGAGTCTGGATGGATATTTCATAGATAGAAATGGGAGGAGAATTAAGGGTGAAACGATGAAAAGGATGTGAACTGGCCATCTGTCGGATATCATCTAAAGACAATCTTCCTTCGCTATAGCTGGCTCTCTTTTCTCCCATTTTTCGTATAAAAATCTCGACCCGAGAGAGAGGATAAAATAAAAATGGTGGAGGCGGTTAATATAGACAGCAGAGTTGTTGGGGGGGGGGGGGGGTAAAGGCGCGAAAAATCATCTTCTTGGTCTTCCCGCGCGGTGGGCTTCCACGCCCAAAACGCCAAAAGGGACTAAAAAGAAAGGATAGTACTACGGAAGAATAAGCCTTTGTTTAAGATAGGGGAGCTGTTGCCGTCTTAAGGCGCGTTTACAAAGGCGCGAGAAATCGAAAAAGTCGACGCTGAAAGCGGAGAGATGAAGCTTATTTGATTTTTCGTTTCCTCGTCTGGGTGTTTATATACACGCGAGAACTGCGTCGTCGAGCGTATTGCTTATAGATGGAGCATACTTTCGGACTGAGCTTCTGATCTGCTGTAGCAGATTTTCTCGCTCATGTGTGACTATCGCAAAGTTGCACGTGATTAATCCAACCAATGGTGGCCTAGTATAGATTTTTTTTCTTAAAACTTTCGTCTGCCGACGCCGTGGATTTTTTAGAATAGTTTTTAAGCCTTGGCTACTAACCATGTCGTTAAAAGAAAAGAAAGAGATGGACAAGGTTTTTAAGGCCTCAATCCGACAAAAAGATATAGAAAAAAAAGAAACTTTAATAAATTTAATTATAAATTATCCAATGCTTTGGGATAAATCTCATTCGGATTACAGGGACCGGAATTTACAAAGTGTAAAATGGACCGAAATTGCAGATCTGATGAATATGACAGGTGAGATAAGTTTCATTACTATTTGAGAATTTTGTAACAATGTTTTTGTCCAGTAAAAGACGTGAAATCGATGTGGAAATACTTGAAGGACCAATTTCGGGTAAATTTCCACGCAATTTGCTCCAAAAAATCAGGGCAGGAGTACGTCGAAGAGCAAGATATAAATCTTGTCAAATGGCCTTTTTTCCGTCAATTGATGTTTTTGAAGGATGTTGTCACTAGGAGGGAGTATGTTTTGATGTGCTTCACTCTTTAGTTTGCTTCTAATTAATCTCGTATTTTGGTTTAGTACAACGTCAAATATTCCATTTGCTGCTAATAACAGCAACCAAGAAGATGGAAACGGAGACGAAGCAGACGCAGTAAATAACTGCTTAAAATTTCTTGAAACCATTTGTAAATAACGTTAACATATTTAGCTATTTAAGGGAATTGGGAAAGAGACAGAAGTTCCTTTTGAAGAAGAAATTATCACACCAGACCAAGACGAGAATTTGCTTGAAATGTCAGATAATGAAAATGTAGGAAAGGAACCTTACCATGAAAACCCAACCCTGCCTACTTCAAAAGATACAGCAAAGGTAAAAGGGCCACAAGACAACCAAGACTCAATTCCGTCTACTTCAAGAGACACAACAACGTCAAAAGGGCCACCAATCCATCATGACTTAAATCGGTCCACTTCACAAGAAACGTCAAAAAGACATCCAACTAGGGCCTCTACAGTGAATGTCGCAAAGAAAAGGAAACGTGGTTCCGATTTTGTCGATGACGTAGACGAAGAAATTGATAAAGAAATAAACAAAGTTGATAGGTGCGTAAAACCAGGTCTATCTATTATTTAAAGGTTATGTGACACCTATCAATGATCACAGATTGCTAGCTGCTTCCATCGTACACGAATGCGAGCGCAATGTAGCAGGAAGAACGGAGAAATTCTGCCAATATGTAGCGGAACTAATGAAGTTGGTTCATGTTGATTTGCAAAGGCCTTGCGAAGCTGCCATTTTAGAAGTGGTAGATAAATATACAGAACTATCTAAACAGAGGACGGATAATAATTAAACTAGAAATGATGAATAATGATTTTTATTCCCGTTTAGTATTGTTTGTATCAAACATACATTCTTTGTTTTTAGCAAAGTTTATAAACGAAGGTTGTGATACCAATGCCAGATAATTAATGTTTAATTATTATGTCATGACTATTAAAAATAAACATAACAAACAAAACTACCAATTTAGGAAACTAATCGTTTATTTCATTTCAAACTCAAATTATAATTAAAAATACTTTCAATTTCAACGAGTCACCCCTGGCATATCCCATTGCCATGGCACTGAACCCTCATCTGACCAAAAATATTCGGTGTAGAGTTTCCTGCAGCGTTTAGCTAGTTCCGTCGAATTTCTTGATCGTGTGCCTTCCAAATTGAATAGGCCACTGGCAGGTTCCTCATTCCAATTACCAAAGCGGTAGTTCCCAAAGCTATCGGTAAAATCTGCGTAGCCTGGTGGGCAGTATACTTTTTGGGACTTTCTCATGACATTTTCTTTAGAAATAAGGAAGTTGTGCAGGACTACTGTAGCTTTAATTATTCTATCAACATTCTCGGGGGCCAGGGTGATTGTTCGGTGGTATATCCTCCATCTGGCACCCAAAATCCCAAAAGCATTTTCACTGCATCTTCTATACATTAAAATTATACAGACCTTTCCTTAACCATGTGAAACCGTGAACTGATATCAATATATGTAAATATTTACCTGGCTCTACTCAAACGATAATTAAAAACTCTAGATCTGGGGTTTAATTCTTTCGATGAATAGGGCCTCAAGAAATTTTCTTGCAATTGGAACGCTTCGTCACCAACAAATATATAAGGCGCTATTATGTTACTCCTGGGTAATTCTGAAGGCAGTGGCAAATCAAGAGTTTTGTTTTCAAGTGCAGCACCGATTGCTGACGCTTTAAAAATGCCGCCATCAGAGCTTGATCCAAAACCGCCAATGTCGACAGCAAGGAATTTGTAATCAGCATCGACAACGGCCATAAGTACCACAGAATTTGTACCCTATGGAAAATGTTTTTATATCTTTGCCAAGAATCTACAGTCTGACAATGAATTAACCAACCTTGTAATTGTAGTACATTGATCCAGTGTTTGGTGGTTGTTGAATTACCACATGCTTCCCATCTACAGCTCCGCAGCAATTCGGATATTGCCATTGACGGCTGAATTCATAGGCTGAGTCTCTCCAAATTTTATTTGTGGGAGCCTGGAATTTCTGAGTTGTCACCACAATCCAAATGCAATACTACAACTTACTTTCAGATAGAGTGGCTGTAGTATATCCCACAAAGCATCGCATGTCTCCTTAATTACAAAATGTGCTGTAGCTTTTCCTATGCGAAACCCATACGCGATGCTTATCAGACTGTCACCGGTTGCCAAGAATCTATCCGCGAATAATATTTTAATTCAAATGTGAAAATTCCAAATGAAAACGTAACATTACCGTAGAGTGATAGCTAAACGGTGAGCTGGTGAAAGAGGCTCTCGAGACACTGGATACTTTTTGATCTGCTTAGTCAATAATTCAACCAGTTCATCAAATAATTGCGGCGACATACGAGTGAAATTTTTAAAATATGAATGGTCAAAACTTCTCATCTTTTGAAGCTACAAAAATAACAAATAAATATAATAATACATAGTTAAGCCTTTGTCAAACCACACTTAATATATTAACTTACCAGAGTGTGAAAATAGCCTTCGTTAGCCCTATTTCTCCAAATTGGATGCACCCACCATCGGCGTTCCATCCTACTTCTAATTTTGCGCAATTTATTCAGCCTTTTCTTTTTTAAAAGCAATAATTTCTTTTTTAAAAGGAGCAACCTACAAACGGTAGACGCCATTTTTGTTGTTTACGTTTCCGCGATTGTACGCTACTACGCGCTTACGAACCACACCTCAGACAGCTCGTTTGTGAACGAAACAGAAGGAAGAGAGTGAGCTTTGTGTCGACACGCTAGTTTTCGCGCGACAAGTTTAGATCGTAGCCAGCTTCCACTTTCCGCTTAAGCTTATACTTCTCGCGCCTTTGTAAACGCGCCTTTACTAATAAAAGAATCTTCTCGCTCCACACACACACACACACACTATTTTCTTTTCTTCTAGCTGCATGAGGAACGCGGATATAGCGCTTATCCCTCCGCGCTTTTATTGCCCAACAAAACTTTAATATCAAATTCCCACCAAAAACGTCAGTGGAAAAATTGGGCAATGGGGGACTTAAAAAAACCCATCGTCCCACCCCTTTAACATTGAAACTATGACTTTAGTTACGCTTCTTAAACTGAACGTATATAAAAAAAATGCCAGCTTTACATTTTTCCTAAAATTGGGCGGGATGAGTCCCAAAAATTAAGATTATAACTAATGATTTATATAAGGATGGGTTAAAGGTTTCTCGGGGATGTCAGTTTGAATGTTCGGTGATGGCTTAAGATGAAAGCGCGCGCGGGAATGAATAATTGGCCAGATTTTTCTGGTACCCAAAAATTTTAGGCCTACTTCTTTCAAGTTTAGCGACAGAAAAAGAATAGTATTTTAATTTACACTTAAATTAAAATTAAAAATAAAAAACAATCAAACCGTATGTGTATAGTAAATCAAACCTCATAAAATTTGATTCCTACGGCCATGTTTTTATGGGTTAATTCCTCGATAGGCTGACTTTGTGTAGAACTTTACGTTAGAAATGGTTTATTTACCTCCTGGCCAAACACTTTGCGAGTTTAATAGCCCCCCTCCCATAAGAGAGAGAGGGAGAAAGAGAGATAGTATATCTCATAATGTTCATTAATTACGTTTTAAAAGATAGCCGCTAGCTGGACGCTGATTATATCTAAAGAAAGTATACGGTGGAGAGGTGCGAGCCAGAGCGAGTGAGTGCGAATTCTAAACACCTTCCACCCTAATGAAGCTCCGAGCGAATATGAAAAAAAAAAATTTAGTATAAAAACCTCGCCCAATCAAAGAATATATTTCAAAAACTGGGATCTTACTATTAAAACCTAATTTGAATTTTACAGCTATAAAGATGTCTAAGGTAACGGGTAATAAATTATTTTGGGAATATATATATTATATAGGACCACCCCCGAAACTTGCCAGTCAGATCTTTATAACTTTGCGCGGTTATACGGACTTACCTGGAAATTGGTTTAGAACAAAAAATAAAAAAAGCTCGTTTAAAAATTATATTTATCTTTTGAAAAATCATGGCAAGATTCTAAGAGACTATATTCGTCTTGGTAAAGCAAGCGGGGCTGCTGCTACAGTCTAAAAACGCATTAGAATTGTAACTCAATCCTCGGAGGAGACGCGATACATTCCAGATAAGAAGTCTCGTCGAGATGTCTCCGATTTGAAATCGGAATCTCTCTCTCTACGACATTTCGCGGTCGAACCACATCATGCAACGAACATTTTTGAAAATAGAATGCTGGGAAATGGGGGAGGGGGAGGGAATAAGAGTACAGCATCCATCGATGACGCGCGCATTTCGTTTCTTATCAAATATTTTTAGAGTATTATTAAAGTATCCGGTATCGGCCGCGACTAATGATTAAACCCCCTCTTCTATATCTATCTATATCTTGTAGATATATGATTTCTTCATTTTTTTATATTTCAAAATTTAGGCTTACGACAATTGCGTCAAATTTAAGGAATTCCCGGTGACAATCTTGAATGGGTTGATATGTTTAAACATTATAAGCATATATACGAACTTTCCAAACTTAACTAACAAATGTTGTTTTCCTAATTTTGTCTTTTTCATGTTCTCTCGCCCGCGATGTCAACAACCACCGTGCTTCGAAAAATATTCGCGAATGTTGAACGCGTTCGTGACGCAATAATTAACGTAAAACTAAAAAGACGCTTGCGGTTTATCGGACGTCAATCACATCGAGTCTCTCCAGGAGAAATCTCAGTGCGCCCTGGAAGAGTACTGCAGGACTCAATACCCCAATCAACCGACGCGTTTCGGCAAATTGCTGTTGCGCTTGCCCTCCCTGAGGACGGTCAGTTCGCAAGTCATCGAGCAACTGTTTTTCGTGCGCCTGGTGGGCAAGACGCCCATCGAGACTCTGATCCGCGACATGCTGCTGAGCGGCAGTTCCTTCAACTGGCCTTACATGCCGCTACAGTGACCCGCAGCCGGCCCGGGACTGTCCGTCGCCTCCTCGGTGACGCAGTCTCCGGTGCCATCCTCATCCTCATCTTCCGGCGGTTCCTCCCTTCCGGGAGTCACCTCTTACCCCGGACCACCCAGTTCGGCCGCCGCCGTCGTGGCCGCGGCCGCCGCCGAGTGTTGGGCCGAGAAACTCATGACGTCTCCCTTGCAACTCATGTGTTTGGGTACCAGTTAGTAATGTACAACAAGTAGGAATAGTTATTTTAAATATTTAAAGTCAATCGTCGTTAATTTTAATCGTCTCGCGTTCAAAACAGCGGAGGAAATTACGCCATTTTCTATATTCGGAATTATTTCTCTATCCTATTATTATTATTGTAGATGATACGAACCAGTCGTCATAGAGGTCAAAGGCTAAATTCCGATTGACCATTCGTTTCAAATTTGATTTTACATCGTTAAACACGTCGTCCATCTTAACCGTTACTCGACGGTACCTATTTTTTTATTTTAATTTTTTATCCAATCACCGCTCGTTTAACGTGTGACGTAGTAAGTCTAGGTAGCTATTTTTATAGTTTAATTTTTTACCCAATAACCGCTCGTTTAACGTGTGACGTAGTAGTAAGTCTAAATTCTATATCTTCATAAATTTTTTTAAGTGGAGAAATAATTCCAATTGAAAATAGGCATTATTTTTCGCGGACTTTGGCGCGAAATTAATTAAAATTATCTTGAACTTTAACAATAAAAATTAACAAAACCCATCCCCATTGAACTCTCAAAAAAAAAAAAAATAATAATAATAATAAATATGAATAAACCGCGGGAACAAAATATTTTTTACCCAACGCGTTGTGTATAATATGATAAAGTATATAAATATAAATAAATATATATATATATATATAAATATGCGAAAAAAAAAAGAATAGATATTTTCTCCAAACAAATAAACCACTCGAAAATTCGACGCAAAACCACCACCACAACCACCAATAATAAATTAACCAGAATTTTTAGAAAGATAAAGAAATAATTTTAAGTTCCTTTCGTTTCAAAAATTACTTGGTCAAAATATTTTATATACAACGATAAATAATACTTAAAAATAAATCGAACAAATTAAAAAATAAAAATAAAAAAATATTTTAAATTTAGCCCCCTTCAGGGATATATGGATCCATCCCATAATATTATCGAAAAAAATACTACCTCTCCAATTATGAAATAAATAATTATAGTAAAATTTGATCCCAACCTCTAACCCTGAGTAATCTATTTAGTGAAATAAATAAAAAAAAATAAATGAACAAAGGTTTATGGCGCGATTTCGTTTTTTCAAATTATTTTTTCCCCCAAATAAATTCTTCAAAAATAATTATATAGTGTTGTATAAAAAAATGGCGCGAATTTATCGAAATTTGAAACGTGATTATCCGTTCAAAAAAATAAATAAAGAACTCAAAAACATGTGCAAATAAATAAACCAATTTTTAGGTGAAAAACTTTTGTTTTAAACTCGAGTATATTTGTAAATACGCGAAAAATATCTTTCAAAGAAAAAAGTGTTAATTAATTTTTACCGAGAGAAAAACAAACAAACAAACAAACAAATCGTCGCTAAGGTATGGCTGTTTATAATTAAAAAATTAATAATAACAATCGCGTAGTGTCATTTAAATTTAATTCGTGTAAGTTAATACCCCACGTATTATTATTGTTGTTACTAATTATTGGTTAATTAAGTTAGCGGCTAAGCCCCCCCCCCACCACACACAAATTAATTTTAATGCCAAATTTTAATTTTTAAGTTATTTATAGAGCTACCCACATCCCGAGCTAAAAAGTAAAAACCGAAAAAAAATAATTCGAAGTAGCAATATTTGGCGTGAAATCTAGATATTCAATAAAATAACGGCTCCTTTAGCAATACTTAAATGAAAAATTATAGTAATTTTATCGCCCCCAATATTTCGCTTTTTAAATCCGGTGATCATAGTTTATAATAAAAATTCGGACAAATAATCCCGGTATTGTTTGTATAATAATTTTAGGGTGAACGAATAAACGGCGACTAAACATTTTGAGCCAAGTACTTCCACGCGTTAATCGAAAACTGGCCTGAATTAATTAATTATTTTCTAATTAGAAAAACAATTTAAAAAAAGGATATCCGATAATAAAAAAATAAACTCCTTTTTTAAAAAAATATTCTATAATTCATTAACATCGAAGAATTTCATCGTTCCTAATTTATTTGGATTATTAGAAATTAAAAGTTTAATTACCGAAATAATTAATTTTTAAATTTAAAACATCATCATTCTGGGATAATTTTTTTATAAATTTAAACGCAGCGTGCCATTTTAATAAATGATACTCAAAAATGATTACCGGTTATCCTTCAATACCCGCCATTTAAAAAATAAATCAAAATTACGTTGTTGTTTATTTTATTTTTTCTTTTTTAGAGAGGTAAAGGCCAAATAATAATAATCATACCGAAAAAAAAAATAATAATGTATAAAAAATTAAAAAATTGCCATTTTTAGATAAAAAGAAAAAAAAACCAGAAAAAAAATGATATAAAAAATATTACAAAAATCGCCAAATCTGTAGAGCTTAAACGCGAAGAAATCAGAAGATAAATTTTCCCCCCAAGAAAAACGACAAGACGAGAGAGAAAGAGAGCGAGAAAAAGAGAAAAAATAATCGTGTTTTAAGACAAAAAAAAAATGAAAAAAATGTGCTGTGTTGTATCTTTATTAAAAAGAAATAGAAATCTAAAAAAAAACTTCTTTGGTTTTCTTATTCGCGTTTGGTTTCATCAAAAGCGCAGAAATTAAAGTAAGAGACATACCTACGGGAGAGATACGAATCAAAGGGTGGTATAATATCAATCTTAAATATAGGCCACTTCGCAAATCCCTCACTCAAAATGGACGTATATGCAAGAAGTGATATCTAATTTACTAGGGAGAAGGTATAAATTCGCCACATTTCCAGCTTTATCTCCAGTCCAAACGTATAGTAGGTCCGGAGTTAATCCCCGCCGCCTCTAAATTACAACCAGCCAGCATCTTATTGCTTCTTGAAAACTCACGTCAGCGCGACGCAAATGACGAAAATTACAGTCATATTTTCTGACTGAGGAGAGGCTGTGAAATAGCCCGGCCTCCTTTTACGTCCCCCCTTGTATTTTGAAAGGGGGACTGGGACTATGGCCCGCGCGAATACTTTGGCAACTTATACCTTCTCCCTAATAAACTTGATATCACTTCTTGGTATATCAGATAGAAAACAAAAAAGAGGCGCGTGCCAATTGAAAAATTGTTCCTCCGCGAATAATGGACTTTTGATGATAATTTTTAGTAGTCGAAAAGAAAGAGACAATGGTGAGATGAAAGCGAAACAAAGCTTTTTGAAAGAAGACGTACGTTTGAAATACTAATATTTAAAACCGCTTAAGTATGCATTAGTTTTTCGTCGTCGTCGAAATCAAAAAAGCTTTGGGAAAGATTTTGTCTTTTTCGCTTAGCGCACTGGGGGGATTTTCTGGAGACAATGCCAGTTTCCACCGGGGAATACGACCGAGGCTTAGTCCATACCATTAAAGCCAGCCTGCCCAGGAACAGAGAGACTCCTATATCGATTTATGTGTCAAGAGGCAGAAAAGAAGAAGATAGGAAAAACACAATGAAACTAAACTAAATCAGATAGAGAGCAAAGAGAGAGAGAGAGAGAGAGAGAGAGAGAGAACCCCCTTAATGTTTTTATTTCGTCTAGCGCCTTAAACAATTTATTTGTCAATAAAAACAACCCCCCCCCCGGCCCCCGAGATAAAGTAATCACCGAGAACTATAGTTCAAAAGGAATATGCGAGGGGTCGGTCATTCATGAAATCCCGTACGCTACCCGTGAAATCCAATTTAAGAAATCCGAAATCAAGGCTGATTTCGAAATCAAATAAAAAATCCGAAATCAGCAACGAAATCATAAAATCAGTAAAGAAATCACAAAATCAGTAAAAAAATCACTAAATCAACAAAGAAATCACGAAATCAGAAGCGAAATCACAAAATCAGTAAAGAAATCGTGAAATCCATTACAAAATTCACGAAATACATTACAAAATTCACGAAATCCAAAATGAAAAGAAATCACGAAATCATGGGGAAAATCTCAAAATCCGAGGGAATCACTCGAAAAACCTCAAAACTCAAAGAAATCAAGGGAAATATCGCAAAATCCGTCGAAAACACGGTAAAAATAGCAAAATCCGACGAAATCACGGGAAAAATCTCAAAATTCGATGAAATCCATTGGATTTTATCGAATTCTGAAATCAAACAAAATCCGACGAAATCAAACGAAATCCGATGAAATCAAACGAAATCCGATGAAATCAAACGAAATCCGATGAAATCAAACGAAATCCGAAGAAATCAAATTGGATTTCGAAATCCCGTACACTTTTTCCTAAACGTCCGACCCCTCGGGAATATGGCAGAAGGCTGTGGGCTTGTAATAACTAGTGTCAGGAGACCAGAAGTGAGATGAGACTAGAAGTACTGAGCTAACCAAATTCTTCACTCGGCGAAAGTGAATATTCTTGATAACACACCAACGGTTGGCCCTCTAGTGGCGGCTTCAGAATTTCAACTCCAAAATGTGAGACGCTCGTGGCGGTAGACGGCCGAACTAGATTCAAGCACCCGCGTCCGTGTTCCGCGGCTTTAGGTTGAGGGGAAGGGGGTAGTAAATGTTTTTGGAACTCGACCAATTTTTTTCTCAGTAGTGTAGGCGCGTGGGAAGCGGCATAAAATCCTCAAATTTGTTCACTAGTGCCAGGATCTATTACCAATGCTAGAGCCCTTCACTTCTAGTCTCATCTCACTTCTGTAATAACTAGTGTCAGGAGACGAAATTGCGACTGTAACCTTAAGATCACACCCGCAAAAAAGAACTGTTATTTGGTTAAATATTTTGATCAAAAATTAAGAATTAAAATATTTATCGTTTATCAGTAAACAACAGAAGCAATTCGTTATATATTGTTTTCCAGTTGAGGAGAGTTTCCTCCTCTCCTCCTCTTCTATAGCTCACTTATTTATTTTTCCAGCCCATTTAGCCCCTTAGTAAATCGGCGGGAAGGGGAGGGGTACTGTCCCCCTCTCGGCGTACCCAATTAATTGAAAGGTTCGGGGGTCGATTCTTAACCTAAAACTGACTGACCCCCGCCGCACCACCACCATACAAGAAGTCCCTTCTTCTCCATCCACATATATATACCCCAAGACCCCCTGATTCCTCTCTCTCTCTCTCTCTCTCTCTCTCTCTCTCTCTCTCTCTCTCTCTCTCTCTCTCTCTCTCTCTCTCGCTCTCTCTCTCTCTCTCTCTCTCTCTCTCTCTCTCTCTCTCTCTCTCCCCTAGACTCGACTATCAGCTAGCTGGCAGCAGAAACCCGAGTATGGCGCGGAGGAGAGTTTTTGACGTAGATGGAAGAGGCGGCTTACGACCTTTGACCCGTTTCCATCCAGAGCATCGAGTCTATACTTTCCAAGGGGGTAGGATACGATACATTGGCCTACGTATACTCGATTTGGATAAGGCTGTAAAAACTCGGGTATACAGGCAAATGTCCGACGCGTCTATCGCGTTAGCTAGAATAATCCTCCTTTAGCGAAAAGCAAAAGACCCCCGAAAAATCGCTTTGGGCTTTGGTGGAATGCTCTTCGTCCTCTGACCCCCTGGCCCCAACCCCCTCCCCTCGTATAAACATAAGAAAGTTGACGGTCAAAAAAAAAAAAAAAATACTAGACTAAAATGGGGCCCAATGCGAGTAGTATCTCTTCTTGGTATAACGAGATTTTTTTCTCTTCTCTTTTAACAGTTGTGGCAACGCAGAAGTACAAGTAGCGTACAGTTTAATGCAGGCGCAATTACCGTAGTTCTTGTACTTGTATCAGAAGTGAGATGAGACTAGAAGTGAAGGGCTCTAGCATTGGTAATAGATCCTGGCATTAGTGAACAAATTTGAGGATTTTACGCCGCTTCAATCGCGCCTACGCTAGAGAGAAAAAATTGGTCGAGTTCCAAAAATATTTCTTACCCCCTTCCCCTCAACCTAAAGCGGCGAAACACGGACGCGAGTGCTTGAATCTAGTTCGGCCGTCTACCACCGCGAGCGTCTCACGTTTTGGAGAGGAAATTCAGAAACCGCCACTAGAGGGCCAACCGTTGGTGTGTTATCAAGAATATTCACTTTCGCCGAGTGAAGAATTTGGTTAGCTCAGTACTTCTAGTCTCATCTCACTTCTGCTTATATATATATATATATATTTCCTTTTCCCGACCCCTGTAGTTCTAGGCGAGGGTTAGGGGCGCAACTAAGCGGAAAGGCTATTTTACCGAAAGTAGCTAAAGAATCCCCAGAATCATCCTTTTCAAATGGCCCTTGGCTCCTCACTCGCTTTCCGTGTATCAGCGCTAACAAGTTCCGTCGTGGAATTTCATTCGTATCAAGCTATAACTGAACTGACTCGTTACGGGCGAGAATATTCCTTAACAATGTGGAAATTAGGGCCTAACTCTAATTAGACATTAAAATTAAATTTAAAAATCTCATATTTGCCAAGAAAAAAGTCGCAAAAATAACAAAATGATAGCGTCAAGATCTTCGCGATTGAAACAAATTTGGCCTAAAAACGCCTACTAAAAGCGGGGAAAGGGGGGAATTCCCCGCGGGTTAATGTCCCAAAAAGAACTATTCCAGTAATTAGTTCAGAAACCGCGAATTTAATAATTCTATAAGTGAAACGACGCGTGAAAAATGCCTAGTCCGAATTTGAATTTTTTGTTTCTTCGCATGGTTCTATCCACAACGCAACAACAACCAGTGGAAGGATGGATGGATGGGAAACAAGGAACGCCGGTGTTATTAGCGACGGGCAAAGTGGTTGCATATTTATAACGGGGGTCACTTTTTATATTGGCAGCACGCGGCGGGCGCGGGGGATTGTGGGTACGTGTAAGCGCCAACACAAACCTTCATTAAAGACACGGACGAAGCTGCGCATCAAGGCATCGTACAAGTTTGAGGAATCGATTTCTTTCTAGGGTATACCCGAAGAAGAATATGAATACGAAATTAGCTTGACGGATTTCCATAATTAACATTTCTAAACGGATAATAATGAACCTTTCGCCCGCCACACACAACGCCCAAGATAAAAAAATAAAAAAGGTGATGTCACTCAACCTAAGGATAAGTTGGTTATTTTTTATTTTCGGATTCCAAATTTCGAATAGAGTATGGTTAAAAATTAGGCTGACCTTTGACCCTCAGCCTTATCGGAGAAACATAAATATAATTCCTAAAGGTTTAGGTGGAAAGCAATATGGCGTCCTTGCGCGTGGAATGCCAATTCTTTTTAAAACTGACGTCACTCGTGGCTGCGGGCCGCCGCAACCTTCCTATTGTTTAAATCGTACTTAATCCTATATCTTAGTCAATCCAGGCTCTGGAGAAGGATACCTCCCCCCTCCTTCTCCCACACCCCTCTCTCTCCTCGTGTCTGAGCTGTAATAACTTGCAAATTAGCCGAGAAGTGGCATTGAAGCGTGAAGAAAAATCCACCCTTCTCCTATACATACATATCCATGGTCTCTCTCTCTCACACACACTCACTTTTTTTGTACCGACTAGTATATTTTTATTAATAAGCTGGGCACGTACCTATTCCATACTCATTCTAAGATATACCGAGGGGGGGAGATGGGGGTTACGCCTTCTTCAAACCCCCTCCCATAAATGGAATGAAACGGAAAATAAGGGAAAGAAATTCTTCGCCAGTGAACAATGTACCGAACGAATCTTCGGAAAAATCATTGCAAAATTTTCTTTTTTTAAAAAAAAAAAGTTTTCAAAGGGTGTATGGCAATAAGAATCACGATATATTTGACCCTAAAGGTCAATAGGGTTTTTTTTTTCTTTCGAGTTTACTACTCCATATTGGCGCCATTACACGCGGGACTCTTTTTTTTCTTTCAGCTATAGAGGTTGGGGTTAAACTAACGCGATATTGCCTCGAGCGCTAATTCAATCTTTCCAAAAAACTAGAAAATATAATCACTAAATAACCATACAGAAAGTATACTGTAGAACAAGCCTTTGGAAAATTTACCAACTTGGATTCTAATTCCGTCAATGAGTAAATGTATACGTATATACAGAAGTGAGTTGCGACTAGAAGGGCTCTAGCATTGGTAATAGATCCTGGCATTAGTGAACAAATTTGAGGATTTTACGCCGCTTCAATCGCGCCTACGCTAGAGAGAAAAGAATTGGTCGAGTTCCAAAAAAATTTCTTACCCCCTTCCCCTCAACCTAAAGCGGCGAAACACGGACGCGGGTGCTTGAATCTAGTTCGGCCGTCTACCACCGCGAGCGTCTCACGTTTTGGAGGGGAAATTCTGAAACCGCCACTAGAGGGCCAACCGTTGGGGTGTTATCAAGAATATTCACTTTCGCCGAGTGAAGAATTTCGTTAGCTCAGTACTTCTAGTCCCTTATCCTACTTCTGGTATATACATAGACACACGCGTTATCTTTGTATAAAATCAACGGCGCGTTTTGTTCACAGAGAGGCGGTGGTAATAGAGCGGGCACGAATTCTCGGTATGATCGAAATGAACGCTTAAAATAAGGAGAAAGAAAGAAAGAGATGAAAAATAATTTTTTTCAAAGATAGAAAATTACCATCGTGATTTACCATCATCGGATACTTTTTTCTTTACCAATCTCTCTCCCTCCCTTAGCCCTTAGCGGCCGCAGTCAGTATTTTAGAGAACGATTTTCCATTTAACCCGTATCGAGAACCGTCACGAATAATGATTTTACTTTTTTTGGTTGTATAATAAATTTACTCGCTCATAACGATAGTAATTTTTCAAAAGGTATCCATCGAGGCTTTATTCCCCTCTTGTATCTTCTTGTTAATTTATTTCTGATAGTTCGAGAGGGAGAGAAAGATGGAGAGAGACTCTTTTCTCCCAATTTCTCGCTCTTCATCTTTCTGTTATTTTCTATATGGATCCATCGGTGTGGTTTCAACGCGATCCCCCAAAAAATGAGTTTTTTTTATCATTGTTTCCTCATCTCAAAAAATGTCGGTATTATTTAGCTCCAATAATAGCTCTCGACAGAGCGAGAGAGAGAGAGAGAGAGAGAAGTATCGAAAATGGTTACAATTTTTTTTTTGTGTTCGATTCGAATCTCTTTCAATCCCCTCTTAGGCTCTCTGTTGTCCCGTTCACCCCCGCGTGTCTTCCCCGGCCAATCCAACCTTGTACGGACTTGTAGTATAACAGTAAGTACTTATCGTTTGTGGCAGGAATAGTCTAAATGTTAATTTTTGACAAAAAAAAAAAAAAAACTCGACATCGTTTAAAAGGAAGGGTCGTTTTTCCAAAGGAAAAGCAAAATCATTTCCACTATAGGATACCTCGAGGCCGGATGAGACTTGTCGGTGGTGGTGTGGCGTAATCCGTAATTAATCCCATTTTCTCTACCCCCTCCTCCCCCAAGCGTAAGCTCAATTAAGAAACTCGAACACGTTCGCTGATTAGAACAGCAATTAGCGGTGTTATATCCTAAATTTTCTCATCCGAAATCTTTTATTTTAAAGCTCGTCTGTCTTCCTTCCTTGGGCCGCGGGGCAAGCTAGCTCTTACTTCGTCTTTCCTTCAGAAGTACACCACGCCTCCCACTTTCTAGAGAAGATCTTACAGAGTGTTGTTCTTAAAGCTCGGGGCTGATTTTAGTCGCGAAAAAGTATAAGGGGTTATACCGTCCTCTTTATTACCCCCGAGGCGATATTAACGTATCCGGTCTTTAAAATTATATAATCAACCAATCAGGACCGGGAACGCTAAAATTGTAGTTACGACGGACGCGTAATTTAAAGATATCGTAGTTAATTAATTAAAATACGTCTTTACTATGTTTTAAAAGATAATTATTTATAAAAACGGGAGCGTATCTCCGTGGGAAATTTAATGGAATTAATAATAAATATTTGGGCAAATTATCAGGGATTACTTTCAGTTATCGACTTTGGGTGGAAAGAGATATAACCAACGAAGAAGCCCCGTGATTACGAAACCCAGCGCCCCCATGACAAAAATCAGAATACGCGGTTTATAAAATTATGGGAAAAGCAAACCTTAACACGCGGCATGATATAAAAAAACCTTGAAAAGTGTGACAACATCCCCACGTACAGTGAGCGCCGCACGCACCCCATTGCAAATTCGACCCCATATATACATATCCGCGGTTCAAATCAAGGAATGAAGCCCCGATGGTGGTGGTGGTGGTCGGTAGAGGAGCTGATATGACCGCGTCTAAAATCGGACACCCTCGCGTACGGAGTATGAAACTCGATCCGACGCGATTCTAGAGAGCCGGGGCAATCTGGGACTTCTGGGCCCCAGCCTCCTCGCCTCCCCCGTTCACCATCGAGCCTATATGTCACGCGGGCGCTCGCCAAAACATTAAGAAGAGGAGCTTTATAGAGGGGGGCACTCTTTATCCTTATTTCCCGCCTCTATATATAAATGGGAACGCGAAAATAGGGGCGCCTTATTATCGGAAAGGAGCCCCAGCACTGACCCCGTACGGACTTGAGGGGGCGGTCGAACTAAATGGACCGCGCCAATATAGAGACGCGGCCGCAATGTCCGATGGGAACGATAGATGGTTAAGCCAATGCTGAATAAAAAATATATCTACTTGAATCCAGTTCGCACTAAACGTGCACGATCACCATTTGGGATTACGGTTCGCCTCCCAAAGAAATGACGCCGTAGAGAGATCGACCGCCACAGTCTCTTGGATGTCAGTTTAGTTGGCTCGTTCCCCATTAAGATTTTACTGGCGAAAGAGGTTAAAACAAAGGCCATTTTAAAGGGAACTCTGTTTTTTTTATCCAGTCGGCGGTGTCAAAAGTGTACGCGAGCAAGAGACGAGTGGTCGGATTGCCCTCCAAATATTATCCGGGGAATATGACCAGCACCGCGAGAAAAAAACTAGCGGGGACCTCCGGGGACAACCTTTAACAACACCCTTCGCTCTCATGCATAGGGGACCCAAAGTCTGGCCGACTGCCACTAGGCCATCGGATACTTCACGCGAAAAATTAAGAATTCTTCAATAAAGTATTTTCCAACAAAAGCTTAAAAGAATACACCCTTTCGACGAGTCTAAGAGGGGAAAGGCGCGGGGGTAAAACTCTGCCTTCCATCTCGCTTTTTAGCGCCTGCGTTGTACGCGTTTTGGATCTGAGAGTGCGCAAACACGGCACTGGAGCAACCCCCTTGTATCTCCCGATACTAAGGGTTGCCTACCCCCCTTTCCCCGCCGAAAGGTATCGCCCTGTTCTGCCAAAAATATTGACTTTTTACCTATTAACTGTCAAGTATTATTTCCTAGTTGCTTAGAGCGGTTTCCAGTTTTTCTATTTGACGCTACTGAAATAAAAATCTCGAGGAGGGCGAGTGTCCGACATCTTTTTGAGGTCTGGCGGGCAAGGGAGCAGAGGTCGTAACCGCTGGATCTTTCCTATATGGTAGGGGATCGAATTTCCACCATCATCGATTTGAAAAGGACAGAAAAAAAGGGGGGAGGCCATCTCTCCGTCCACTCACCATCAACGAATAAAGTTAAAGGCGTCCTAACGTAATCCATTAATCCTAAAATAAACCACTGATCCCCCTTTTAGCTTAATTCAGCTGGGTACCTTGATCAAAACGCGTTCTTTTTGTCATCCAAGCCACCGACCCAAAAAAATAATACTACTAAAACGTATATTACGCTCAGAAACAAAGTTATTAGAAGTTATAAAGGCTCAAGAAGGTATAAGCCGCGTTCTGCTCAAAGGTGCCAGGCGCATTAACCACCACCTCGGTTTAATCTATTTCTATCGTTATTGGAATGCCCATTGCCACGGCAATTTCCAAAGCGGTCGTACCGTATTGAGAGAGGGAGAGAGTTCGAATCCATCTAGATTTATTTTAGATTCCTAAATATATTGGCATTGTGTATAACGTCGAAAGAGCGCGGGATGCCGCAAGCCACTAGGGTCCCTTTCCTCCAGGGACCAGGGTCACACACACACACACTCAATACGCGCTAAATTTCAACTACATACTTATTTCCCAAACTTCTGTTTCGTATTTTAACGCAATTATTCGTAAATTTCGGTCTGATCTCGCCATATTTTACAAAATAGAAACAAATGTTTTTCGCACCATTTTGCTAATAACTACATGTTCATTTAGAGACGTTACTAATAATAGAACGTCACCATTAAGAACGGCGAAAATAGGTAATTACAATAAAAAAGGGTCATTTAACGACCAATAAACACGCGGTGCCGCCGAGACCTTTGTTTTTAATAAATTAAAAGAATCAAATAATATATACTCATTTTTCGCTTTCCCAAAATGCAATTTTCTCTGTTGTTTTTCTCCCCCAAACCGAGGTGGTCCCCTAGAGATTACCGGCAAGCGGGTTGACGACAAGGACTACTTTAAAATTTATAGAAGTATAAAATCTCTTATATTATTTAAAAAAAACCTTCTCGATTTGTACGAAATTTTGAAAAAAAAAAAAAAAAATGTAGGAGTTCAAGTTAAGTTTTCAACCACATCATTTGTGGAAATGTTTTTCTTTTTTTTTTTAGAAGATTGCTGGTGGGTTCCAAAGGTTAAATATCAGTGTCGTAAGGTTACCGCGGCGGGGCGCGTCCTCCGAAAATCATACTTGCCACCCTCCCCCCTCCTACCACCATCCCCGATTGATTATTAATACCACCACGAGGTTATAGACACGAATTCTAAAATTGGGTCCAATTTGGGTGTGGATCGCCCTTCCTTCTTATATTCAAGCAAAGCGCGCCAAAAATGAAAGAAATGATCACGGAGCGAGCTCGCGGAATACAACAAAAACTCGTGCGCGCAAAGTTTGGCGTGAGCGCGTGATTTTCGCGCGTGTTTCGGTCAACCCCCTCCCTTCCTCCCTCTCCCTCCTTAACCTATCGAGTGTTTTCGTAAAAATCATGAGCTGGCCTTCGACGATACTACGGGGATACGCCAGGGTTAATCAATTACGCGTGCGCGAAGTATACCGTCAAAGGTTAACCTTCTTAGCTTGGAATTATAAATCAAAATGCCGCTTCGAGCTAGATCAATCCAGAATTCAGTGACTTTTTTCACCCTAGAATATCGTATAACCCGCAACCCCCTTAAATTATTAATACGTACGGGGGGAAAAGACTAGACGTAACTTTAAGACAATATTCGGGCGATAATTAAACGTATTCTCGATAATACGAAATCGGTAGAATGAAAAATGGTTCGTAATAAAATAAAAATTGCGATTGATCTATCTGCGAGACTGACTGTAAAAAAAAATGCATTTTATCATCACCTATTAAATTTTCATCTCGAGCAAACCTTTTAAGAGGTCAACTAGGATAGTTCGACCCGATGACCTCGAAGCTTAGGAAAAAGCGTAATAAAGTTTACCAACCCGTAAATAATCGCCGCGATAATTATTTTCGCCGATGAAATTGCTTCAGTTTTACCAAAAAAAAAAAAAAGAAAAGGTAAATTTCTTAAAACGCGAGAAAAAAGGAGGATACTCGTAAAATTTAATGGGTCCTAGGATACGTTGCGCAAAGTACGGTGCCCCTACCGCCGTTGCTGCCTAGAGCTGACTTATTTGGCGGCTAAGTGACGTAACAGCCAACCCATAATGCTTTTGGATAAGTTTCTTTTTCGTTTTCTTTAGAGAGTAAAATTGAGCCAGGTGCGTGATTTAAGTTTAAAAGGTTTAGGATACCGGAACGAATCGCCTACCGATATATATAAAAGATAGTTATTAAATATTAAAGTTAACGCTGTTTACGTCACGTCACGTGACGCCATGCCCTCCACTGATAAAAATAATATTAATTTAAAATCTCTTTCAAAGCCTGGCTGCGAAATTCAACCGACTCTCAACCGAATTAGAGATGTACGTTTCTATTTATAAATGACTAAAATATAACCAGAAGTGAGATGAGACTAGACGTGAAGGGCTCTAGCATTGGTAATAGATCCTGGCATTAGTGGACAAATTTGAGGATTTTACGCCGCTTCAATCGCGCCTACGCTACAGAGAAAAAAATTGGTCGAGTTCCAAAAACATTTCCTACCCCCTTCCCCTCAACCTAAAGCGGCGAAACACGGACGCGAGTGCTTGAATCTAGTTCGGCCGTCTACCACCGCGAGCGTCTCACGTTTTGGAGGGGAAACTCTGAAACCGCCACTAGAGGGCCAACCGTTGGTGTGTTATCAAGAATATTCACTTTCGCCGAGTGAAGAATTTGCTTAGCTCACTACTTCTAGTCTCATCTCACTTCTGATAATATTAATTTAAAATCGCTTTCAAAGCCTGGCTGCGAAATTCAACCAACTCTCAACCGAATTAGAGATGTACCTTTCCTTTTATAAATGACTAAAATATAACTGAACTGAATTGATACTCGAAGCTACACCCACTATATCGCGGTACCGTTGATTTTAATTTACATAAACTAAACATGAATTTCCCAAGAAACAAAATATTACGTAATTATTGAACCTCGCGAATAAAAGCCCGTAATTAAATATAAATGACGTAACTCTTTACAAATCGTTTTAAATAATTGCCTAAAATGACCCCTTTGGCTTCTAGAAATTAATCCCCGCAATAGCGTGTACGTTACTTTTAAAATTCCCGTTTGTCTCTTGAAACGAAGAATTCGAGTTAATTTCACCTTAACAACAAACGCCGCAGCCAAGAAGTAAATATATATGGGTCAAGGATTACGATTAACGTCTATTCGAAATAATATATAAGGCCATATATACGAAACAAACAAACCAACAGGGAACAGGCAACTAATTTAATATTTCGTTTGACCTCTAGAGATGACCTCTCTCTCTCAAGAAAGAGAGAGAGAGATGCGTGGTGTTTGAATCTATCTAGATTTTTTCTGAGGTGTTTTCTTTTATAAAACGGAGAGATACGTTGAAATAGAATAACTCGGAGGGTAAATTACACTTCATTGTTATCGTGTCAATCTTAAAATAAAAAAAGAGGAATGTTTTATCCGTCCGTCTACCACCGCGAGTCGTGACGAGCAATTTTCAAAAACTTTAACCAAACCAAACGGAAGAAAGAATATAATGTTATCGTAGAAAACCTATTTGTTTCTATAATTAATATATTTAAAATTTCACGCGCGCTTTCGATATAAAATTCGTATCTCGAGAAATGTCACGCCCGTGTTTCAATTTTCAAAATTTCACGAGGGACCTTTAAAGGAATAGCGACGTGGTTTAAAAATTATCTCAAATCTAAAGAAAACCTTACTTTTTTGAGAGTTTAAACTCTTCTGATTCCAAAACATTGCTTGATAAATATTTAAATATGAGGGAAAACACATAAAAACACACTTCGAAAACTTGCAATTTGGGCGGGGGGGGGGGAAAGCAAATTTGCGGAGAAGATTTTTGGCGGGTTTTTCTCCTAAGTTGATACGTCACTCACGGCATCTCGCGGAAAAGCCAAGCGCGAGCGCCCGAGTCTACTAATGCCGCGTGAATCTGAATAAAATAGGCTTAACGCGGCGCGGAGACACTAACAGGCGTCACGTGAGCGACATCTAAAGAGAAAATTTCTCCTTACTACGTCATCAAACGAAATAAAATTTTAACTAGGCCTTTTCCAAACACAATACTTTGCAATTTTATAAATTGCTACGAAACGAAATAAAAAAGTAAACATCATAGTAAACTAGATTTTTCAAGGATTTTTTTCGCATTTTAAGTTTGTGGATGACGAAAATTATGTCTCTAACACTTTATTAAACAAAATCGCGTCTCGCGAGATGCCACGTGATTTTCGAATGCATCAATATTCCACGAGACAGCCTCATCCTATAATAACCCCTCGACGATAAAAAATGTAATACAAATATATATTCCTCCGCCTGTTATAATTGCGTTTTATACAACGTCGCTAAGACTAACTAACATTGAAGAAAATAAAAAACCGAAGCAATCAGGGCAGGGTTAGCGCGGCATGACGATCCGATCGGGATCGGATTAGACAGATTCGATTAAGCTATTTCAAAAAGTAGTCGAGCGAAACTATATTTAATTTAATTTCCGCCTGAGAAAATTGAAACAAGAGCTAGCGAGTGTATGCAGGCGAATTAGGCTTAGCAACCTTAATCTAATAAGTACTAAACGTAATGAGGCATTGTTATAGACGCAAATTATATTGTTCTTTTCCTGACGAAAAAGATCAAGGCGATATTTGGCATACCCGCATTTTAGAGGTCAATACGCTTTTACCAGTAAAATAGAAATGCTAAAATTTCTTGTTGAAAAAAATGACAAATAAGAGATGTTATATTTCTCTTGTCGTACTCCCTAGAATTTTTCCAATTCCATACTTTTTTATTCCTACATAGCTAAGCCTAACCGAAGGTATAACGTAATCTTTCGGAAGCAAAGTGAAGAATCTAGAGGGTATTTTTTCATATATCCCCGTCGTCCTAAGAGACGATCTTCGCTGATAACAGAGACGTAAGCAATCGAACATTTATTTTATTTTCAGTTACAACGTTAAGGTTAGGTTTGGGGGAAAAATATTATTAAAGTAACCATCCCCTCGTTCGAATGAATTTCTCGAGAACTAGCTATAGACCTTCATCTAAAAAATAAAAACTATTTCCAGGAGATCCCTTCCCCAACATGTCATCGTTCCAATAATGCATTTCGGTGGTCAAAGTTATATAGAATTACTAACCATAAGAGAACATTCGAAAATATAACAATATATGTATTAAAAGGGACGTGGAAACTCAGTTCAGTTCAGTTCAGTTTGGAATATTTTCGCGAGCGATAAGATAAGTTTTAAAATCCTTTAAACTCTTTCACCGTCTATTGGATTTGCGCCCGTGAACTAGATAAAAGAGAAAAACAAAATTTCACGAACGGTATGGCCTTATTTCAATCGAGTCATCCAGCCGGGCTATACTGCATGATGGGTAATTGCTACGTATTAAGTAAAATATATATTTTAAATACCAACTATAGCTTCCTTATACGCGGCGCATCTGATTACCTCAATTTTGTATTACATACAAAGGGGAAAAAACTTAATAAAATTAAAAATTTGATGGAAGTTTAAGGAAATTATTACGCGCGTATTTGTTCGAATAATAATAATAACGATAATCAATTTGAAATATATATATACATAAGGGTCAGAGGTCAAAGTATATATAGGTATGAAAATAATTTAAATTTTGATGAATTATTTTAGAAGGGTAAATAAAATATTTCCAAAGATACAATATGGGAAAGGAAATTAACAATAAATTAGTGACTTAGACCAGGCAGGCGACACACGTGTTACCATCAGGGTAATGTAACAAAGTAGAGCCCCCCCCTCTTAACAAATTATAAACGCCAAGGTGCCAACGAATAAAACAACACTAGTAAAAAAAATCAAAGTTAAATCTATATATAATACATATATTGTCGAGTATGTTCTACCAACCGTAAACGAAGCAAAAAAACAATGCTAACTCTATATACACCATCTGTTTTCGCTAATAATCCCGGGACATATCCCTACGGACACCCCATACTTCGAAGTGAATTGTAAATTCAGGATGGGGCATCGACGGTGGTGGTGGTGGTGGTTAATACGTAACAATAAGTATATACGGTTAAAATTGAACAACTCTTATCATGGCGACAACCGGCCCTCTGTCCTGGTCGGGTTTCCAATGATCGACCACCCACCCTGGGAACAGTGTCGTACACGCCAGTAAGATTGTTCACGCGTGACAACTGGCCTATGCACTCGAGGAGTGCTGTCTTTTCCGTGCGATGCTAGGTTTGATTTTGATTTTGTACAGTCGGAATAGGACGGGCAGAAAATGACTTTTTTACGCGATTCGTTAGAGCCCTTAATAACTATTTCTCACCATGCTCTACACTCCGCTCCCCCCCCCCTCCTCTATCGGAAGTTGATCAATTTGTTCGTGAAAGTAATACTACCGAATTCGGTAAAGTTCAGTCGGATTGCAACTTCAAGAGAGTCCACAAACTGTGGCAAAATCTAGACATATCCAGGTATGAGAGCTACGCAATTTCCACGACTGTCCCTGACACGCGTCAACCCTGGCGCTTTCCCAAAATTCTCTGAAATTTGCTGATTCGAAAGAAAATTCTATTATTATCGCTATTAATAATAAAGAGAAAACAAAATATTAAACGACGATACAAAGGGAAATTTTGGTGGGTTCACCCGATATGGTGAAACCGTAAAACAGAGGGGGATTTCGGCTCTTTGGTTAGTTCTATTCATTTTGAATTAAGCCTTGGTCATATTATTATTATTTTTCTTTTAACTCAATTTCCCCTTTTTTTTTCAATTCCTTCTTTTGATCCGCCACCGACTTTTTACTGGGTTTTGACACTTTGCAACTGTACTAATGCCAGGGTAAAAACGGTTCTTTAAAAATGGCGAACAAATAAATTTCCTATTGGCTCTTTCTGATCATGTGACACTCACACGCCGCTTGTAACCACCGCTTGCGCGTAAAATATCTGTTTCGATTTGATCGCGGCGTGTAGCGTTCAAAAATCAAAGTTTGGAAGCTCACGCTACAAGCGTATGTTAGAGCGACCATAAAATGAAAATGCTTGCGAGTTTCGCCCGTTTTTTACTCGCAAGCTAGTCATTTACACGCTACAAGCGACCATGAAAACGTAGCTTTATAGAATTTACTTTTGTTTATGGGCATCGTGGGAATTGTATCTCTGTAATATTTGTCAACGATACGAAGCCCCTGGTAGGCTTTATGTTCTAACGCATGCACGTTGAATATTCATATAGATTCTATTCGAGTTTTTAGCGGGCCCGGAACCAGCCAAGCGTGGGCTCTTTAATATCATCATCAGACTTGGCAAATTAGGAGGGGGGGAGGGAAGAAATGTTTTGGTTGTTTTCGGTGAGCATTGACGCGAACAACAATGTCTTTTGTAAATCGTAATTTTGTCGCTTTCTAAACGACCCTTTAAATACGATTAAAATATTAATTATTTACAATTACTAGTTCTTCTCCAGATTAAGAGCGAGCCAGTCAAACTGTTCTTCAACCAGACGAAACTGTGGACTCGCCAAATCAAACCCAAACTCGACAATGAAAATAAATATAGATTCTAGTGGTAGTTTTAGTTTCGGAGATGCTGGCGCCAACTACGGATGGAATCCCAAACTAAAAACTCGGAAAACTATTTGTATCGGCTTTTCAAAACCGCTTTTTTTACTTGATCAATGTATATAATCACTAAATAATTGAAATATTCGATTGAGAAGTTGGTCTTAATTCGATATTATAAAACTCAGAATGAGACCGGTGGGACAATGGGTCAATGGTGTTCCTAGGACAATTTTGTCGATCGTAACCTTATTTAAGGGTTCTCTCAAAAATATTTCGTTGGTTAACGATGACCCGTACTTGGTCTTAGATATTATAAAACTCAGAATGGGTCAATGGTGTTCCTAGGACAATTTTGTCGATCGTTACCTTAATGAAGGGTTCTCCCAAAAATATTTGGTTGGTCAAAGATGACCCCTACTGGGCAACATCTACGTATCTCCTCCTCCTACGAAGAAGTAGTACCAACATGGCGTTCTAAATTCTATACAAGGGCATTGTTTTGGTAAAAAGGTGGCGTTCAACGTCTGGCGTTCAACTTTATTAACGTTAACATCCGGTTATCTTTTATTTCTTCTCTCTCTATTTTTTTAAATCATTTTTTCTTTTCTTTCTAGTTTAAACGCTGTCATGTAAAGTGGAATGGAAAAACTTTAAAAGAATGTTACGTTACCAGTTACCTAACCGAGGGAGAAGGGGGATCGGAGGGGGGGGGGAAGAAGGGGGTTGAGATTTAAAAGGTAATGTCCACCCCACCTACAACAGGAGTGAGACGAGGTGTCGGACACTCGTCTACAAAAAGAAATCTTGATAAGATAGGTACGTCATATAAAGAAGAAATATTTGTAAGTTTTGGATCCCATGGCATTGAGATACACTCTCGGTTGAATTTTTTGGAACAGTACTTGGTTCTGGCTTTTAAAAAATGGTAACACGCCCAACTCTCGGGTTAGCGAGCGAAGGATGGGGGATGGATCTCACGCTGATTTTGGAAATGTCCCGTTGATGAACTTGATAGATCACGAAGGGAGAGTCTGCCACGGCGGGCAAGTAGTACATATACGGCCAGACCAGTACCGACTCCCACGCTAACCACTAACCACCACCCGCCAATTTTGCCTGCAGTTTTTTTTATATATTCTCGAAACTTTTTTTTTGTTGTAAGGTTCATTTTTAAAGTTTCAAGTCAGTTCACGTCGCAAAATAAATCGGGGCTGCCCTCCAAGCAATTACAATTTCCAGTTTAAGAGGAAAACCAAACTAGGCGCGATTAATAACAAAGAGAATCTTAAACGTTTTACGTTTGTTTCCCCAACAGACGTTCATAAATAAATAAATAAATAAATAAATTAACGTGAATTGAAATGAAATTAAAAAAGGTTAATTCAATTTTTTAAAAAAAATTAACTGGACAATGTTTTAATTTCAATTAAAACTTAATTAAATCATATAAGGCGACCGGGGAAACTACCCTTAACCTATAGATCATTTCCCAAGGATTATTTTAAATTGAAAAAACTAATTCTCCAACACCAACAGACGTCAACACTTTGAAATTAATAATCTACAAAGTACTCGATTGCGGCCGAGGGTGGACAGAAAGCGCCAGTCAGAATAGATAACCATTAATCAAATATCAGTTAAGTTAATCGTGATCTCGAAAGCGATAAGGGAGATTTCAATTATACGACACGCTTCGTATTTTCCTCTAAAAAAATAGTGGAAACTGTATTTCGGTTCTTTCTTAGCCTATAGGCTAAATATACCTTATGCAGAAACAAATCCTATAAAGAAACTAGAATGAGTTTTATGGAGAGAAGGGAGAAAGAAGAAATTTACAAAGTAAAGCTCTTAAAAAATGAGCGCGTAATAGAGCGCGCTCGGCAGTCCGCTTTACGAGGAGCGCCGCAATCCAAATTACTCCTTTCTTAAGTTTAAAATTCTTTCTTTCCGTTAAAGGCCGACTTCCATCGAAAAGAGTTCTAGCGAATTGAAAACCGAGCATCGATTCTAACAATTTTCGAATCCCCACTGTGATGAAAGTTGGAAGGGTTCTAGCTAACTGAAAGCCGTGCAATGTGGTTTTAGCGAACTGAAGATACACAGTAGAGAATTTCCTTCAGGGGAAAGCAAAAATTCGAGAGGAAATAAATTTAAAAGGATTTCTATTGTTCATCTTCAGTTCGCTAGAACCACATTGCACGGCTTTCAGTTAGCGAGAACCCTTCCACCTTTTACCCCAGCGGGGCTTCGAAAATCGACACGGTCTCTTCGATGCTCGGTTTTCAATTCGCTAGAACTCTTTTCGCTGGAAGTCGGCCTTTAAGTCGCTCGCTCCCCCAGTGAGGGTGCAAATATATTCAAAAAATTATATTAAGTTTCGTCTAAAATTATTGTACCCTAAGAAACCGATTCATTGTACCCTACGTATCCTTGACAAGTATCGAAAAGCGTTCTTTCTAAAGAGAAGGTATATTTATAGCACCCTTAACCAACTTGTTCCTCGATCTCTTCGAGGCTTAGAAAGTTAGACTCCGAAGTATATAAAAAAGTAATTTTTTAAGTAGAGCAAAAAAAAAAAAAAAAACAAAATTGAGGGGAATATTTTGCGACGGGGATCGAGAATTAGGCGAATAAGAGAACAGCGGGGTTTTACCCCCGAAGTATTAGCGAACAATATAAGTGGGGGGAGGGAAGAGTGAGGGTTTCTTTAATGCCTATCTACCCCCAAGGGGGGGAAGTGGCCTGGAATCCCCAAGCTAATATATATATATATATATATAGTTTTTCTTGGTTGAAAGTTTCTTAATGCACGCCGAACTTTGATGAAGAAGTTCAAGATATTACAAAACTTTGATATTATGTAAATTAAGTTAATTCGAGATTGATACCTAAAATATAATCCACTTGGAATTATATACTATGGAATAAGGAAATTTACGCGCCACGACTAACAACGAAACGTTTTAATAGTCAGCTTCCACCGGCGTTCGTTGTTATACGAAGTGAGATGAGACTAGAAGTGAAGGGCTCTAGCATTGGTAATAGATCCTGGCATTAGTGAACAAATTTGAGGATTTTATGCCGCTTCCCACGCGCTAAAACTAGAGAGAAAAAAATTGGTCGAGTTCCAAAAACATTTCTTACCCCCTTCCCCTCAACCTAAAGCGGCGAAACACGGACGCGGGTGCTTAAATCTAGTTCGGCCGTCTACCACCGCGAGCGTCTCACGTTTTGGAGGGGAAATTCTGAAACCGCCACTAGATGGCCAACCGTTGGTGTGTTATCAAGAATATTCACTTTCGCCGAGTGAAGAATTTCGTTAGCTCAGTACTTCTAGTCTCATCTCACTTCTGGTTTTATTTTTAAAAGAAGGCCTTTAGGAAGTGGGAATCAAAGAATGGTATATTGACGGAAGCGAATGCTATACGTTCCTCGAATGGTACACGACGTACTTGAACAATAGTTTGCGGGCTAAGTAGTCCTCTTTCCTCGAGGTATAAGTGTCCTATGGGGCGCTTCAATCGCTTAAACCTCCCCGATTACTCGTATTATAGGCCTAGAGAATAGTAGAAATTCGGGTCCGGCTCCGAGTGGACCACTAGACAACTTGATCGGTGACAAACTATACCGGCGGAACTTTGTACCTTCGCTTTCTATTATAGCTAGGTCCTGTATGTAGCTCTCGTCAAACACGACAGGGCGCGGGATACGTTCTCGAGTTGGTGGTGGTGGTGGTCGCGTTGAGGGATCAGGGCCAGAAAATCCATAGTAAATCTCTTTGGAGAGGGTCCGTGAACGGGACTTTATAAGCGCCTACGTCAACAAGGGGATCATCATCATCATCGTCGTCGCTGTGCCGTCCAAAGACAGGAGGAAAATCCCACGCGAGCAGGATGGGTTAGACCAAGCTTAAAGCCGCGTCTCTAGCGGCGCGCCACTTCAAAGAAGAATCGACAAATACCACGCCAGAAACTTCGCAATTGATGGCGCTAATCCCAAATATCAATAACGTATAAACGCGTCATCGGGAAAATGTATACGGGAACAACGGGGTAGACCCAGAAATAATTTCTACAGTGTTGCCACGAAATTTTCAGAACCAAATTCCCTGACTTTTCCAGGTTTTCCCTGACCTTTTTCTAAGATTTTCCCTGACCTTTTTCTGAGATTTTCCCTGACCTTTTTCTGAGATTTTCCCTGACCTTTTTCTGAGATTTTCCCTGACCTTTTTCTGAGATTTTCCCTGACCTTTTAGGCCGAAAGTGTCAATGTTTACAGCACGTTTAAATGCTTATAATTAAATAAACTCTATATATTAAGTTTTCCAATGTATTTGTTTCACCAAAATGATTAAGAAACATTTTAACGATAAATAACAGTCTGAGAGATTTGTTTAGAGAGCATTTACTTCGCATAAAAACAATTCTAGACATTTTTAAGGATTGCTCTAGAGTTTTTTGTGTTAAGAGAGGATGAGGAGAAACTTTCATTACTCTTTCAATAAAAACTAATCCCCAGAAATTTTACCCACTAAAATACAATTCCCTGACTTTACTGAAATTTTTCGGCCCATTTTCAAATTCCCTGACTTTTCTAAGTTTTCCCTGACCCGTCATCAGAAATTTCAAACCAAGAATATTTAGACGCAACTGGCTTTTAGTTATACCCAATAATACTGGAGTGTAGAAACATAGTTGAAGACGCCATTAGCGACCTAGAACTACTTTTGGATTGACCTAACACTGGGGGGGGCAGAAGTGTCAGAACTCCGCTTTGCAAATAATATAATCGAATTAAAGAGAGAGTACTCGAAATGACGCGAAACTTCAGCCCCTTGAAAAACGAACTAGTAAAACTAGTACACTTAAGCGTAAAACCCCGTTATGGACTCAATATCAGTGGCGTCGTGGTTACAACTAGTAGTTACTAAACAACCAAAAGAAAAAAAATAGGATTTAACAGAAGATACTTGACGCAAAACCGGAGTATTACGTATCCTACAGTAAAAGATCGCGTCAATATAACAAAGAAACCATCGAAAAGTACCACCATCAATCGATTATGGCGATATTACGCCAATCGTTCGTCTCACATTAAGAATTCTCCGTTGAAAAGGTTTCGAAAGTGACAAGATATTCATTTCAACCCAATAACGCCTGTATGATCTACGCCTACTGCAATCGGAATACGAAACCAACTCGAATCTATAATAAAAACGGAGAAAGAAAAAGTGTCCGTCCGTTTCGAAGCGGAACACAAAGGGTGAATATGGTAGTGTGGTGAGGTGAGGGGAGGAAATTGGGGTTTTGGAGCCCCCCCCCGATTTTGATTGTGCGTGCGAGCGGACTGAATGACCCCTTATCACCCTAGACCCAGAATGGACTATAGGAGGGACCCCCGATGTAAAAAACCTAAAGAGCCTGCACGCAGAAGCCAGGGATCGAGGTACTTGAAAAACAAAGTTCCATTCCAAGTCCAGTTGGAAAGAACCAGAATGTCGAGATGGGTGTTAAAAAATGAGTCATGTCGCAACGGGGATATATGATCCGATCCGGGTCTATTTTATATTTACACGGAAGACGAGGGGAGGGGGGGGGAGAGAGGGTGGGCAGAGTGATACGAATATGTAATATAATACGAGTAGGCGCGCGCGTCCAGCAACACACAAAACCGCGCACTTTTTGACCTGACAGTTACTCCCTTTACAAAAGGTCATCACTCCGAAGTAGTCTTTTAGAAAATAATGACTAAGACCAGAAGTGAGATGAGAATAGAAGTGAAGGGCTCTAGCATTGGTAATAGATCCTGGCACTAGTGAACAAATTTGAGGATTTTACGCCGCTTCAATCGCGCCTACGCTAGAGAGAAAAAAAATTGGTCGAGTTCCAAAAAAATTTCTTACCCCCTTCCCCTCAACCTAAAGCGGCGAAACACGGACGCGGGTGCTGGAATCTAGTTCGGCCGTCTACCACCGCGAGCGTCTCACGTTTTGGAGGGGAAATTCAGAAACCGCCACTAGAGGGCCAACCGTTGGTGTGTTATCAAGAATATTCACTTTCGCCGAGTGAAGAATTTGGTTAGCTCAGTACTTCTAGTCTCATCTCACTTCTGCTAAGACCAATTTAATTTGCACCTTTAATTGCGGAAAAGTCGGAATATTGTAACCTTCCGAAATAGTTTAGGGACCTCCCGAGTTTCTACTCCAGGGGTGTTAGGATTAAATAGAGGATATTGTTGGTTTAAAAATTACTAGAACCAAAATTAACTTACAAACGTAATACTTCCTCGCTATTACCGAACCAACACGAAATTTCCCGACTTTCCAAGCTGCCCAAGTACCGTGACAACACTGTTACGGTTATAACGTTTGGGCATTTACAATTATAAACTGAACTTAATCGACTTATTTATCAAAAACTAGGTTAGAGAAGAAGAAGAAAAAAGTCTATATAATACTTTTAGGTGATTTCCTTCTAACGGTTATATTATACTCTCTCCAGTCAGTAAGAGGTACGGTGTGTTGGCGATACTTTTTCGGTGGTGCTGGTGGTGGTACATTTTATTCATGAATTTTTGTCGCCTGGGCTATATATCCTTCAAGTTGCCGGCAACGATCATTCTATTGTTAGGGCGTCGCGGCCGAGTATCGCTTCCGCGGAAAGCTATTTTCCTCTTTCTTTTTTCTTCTGACGCGTTAGGGCCATACTATATACGCTATTCAAAGAGCTTAAGTTATACAAGGTCCCTCCCTTTCTATGGCGAATCTAGCAGTATTATAATAGTAGTGGCGGTGGCAGACAACCAAATACACTGCAAAATATACATTCTCCCCAAACCTCCTTCCTACCCGAGTTCTTGTGACCCGAAAAAAATATCCATTATGCAGTAAGAACTGCTATAAAATTTATAGAAACCTTAACAATGTATATAACATATCAAATAAAACCATAGCGGAGTTATTTCTGATAACCCTATAACGTACCCTAAAACCAAGAGCTCGGATAATGAACCCCCCAAAGAACAAAAATACTAAAATTCCTTGTGAAATATTCATTGTTTTTCTATATGAACTATCATACCCCCAGAAGTGAGATGAGACCAGAAGTACTGAGCTAACCAAATTCTTCACTCGGCGAAAGTGAATATTCTTGATAACACACCAACGGTTGGCCCTCTGGTAGCGGTTTCTGAATTTCCCCTCCAAAACGTGAGACGCTCGCGGTGGTAGACGGCCGAACTAGATTCAAGCACCCGCGTCCGTGTTCCCCCGCTTTAGGTTGAGGGGAAAGGGGTAGGAAATGTTTTTGGAACTCGACCAATTTTTTTCTCTCTAGTTTTAGCGCGTGGGAAGCGGCATAAAATCCTCAAATTTGTTCACTATAGTGCCAGGATCTACTATCAATGCTAGAGCCCTTCACTTCTAGTCTCATCTCACTTCTGATACCCCTTATATTCTTTAGTCCGTTCGCGATGATACGGTTAATTCTAAGAATGAAGCGTTACGAGGAAACTATGTAAATCTGTCTACTAGAGGCGACAAACTATTCGAGTGTCAAATGTAAGTGACAAAAAATAAGAAGGTGATGGACTCGCTTTCTAAAACCTCGAGGGAATTGGATATTGCTGTTAAACTATGTATTACAAAATCATGGCTCAAAATATAAACGTATTTATTATTTATTTATCTGTATGGTGCAAATATCCAAGTGCAAGCATCTCATAAAGCATAGCGGAAAAACTGAAAAGTTCCAAAGGAGAGCCCACCACCGCTATAGACCTAGAATAGGTCTGTTTCTCTCATAGACAGCGTACTCTTTTTAATCGATACAATAGACGATATACAACGAACCCTAGCCATAAAAACCTATTTAGTGAGGGAGAGGGAGGGATAGCAATAGGGGGGCAAAAAATGGTAGGAAAAGTTTCCGGTTGGTCGGTAGAGGTCAGAGGGCAGGCCATACGAAGGCGGGGCAATGACCCCTCCCACGTCAAAGGTCGAGAGTTCATTCGCTACAGGCTTGAAATAAAATAAAAGCCTGATACGGAAGCCATAGTTTCATTCTCCCAACCATTCTCCCCTATACGGGGACGTAAAATTAGGCTTAAATTATTTCTTGGATAATTAATTTCTTATCAATAATTAAGGGTAATCATCGTAATCTCGTAATTAAAGGCTTTTCGCAAAGATTGATTCGACTTTCGAGAAAGTTAGTTACGACGCTTAATTATAGGACGCGTAAAATTAGATATTTTAAAGATGTATACATATATACATCACGGTCAATAATAAATTCATTTTCTAACTTAAAATAGGTCGAGTTACGTAAATAATTAAAAGAAAGGAGAAAGATGTAATTAGATTTTTGATTCGCGCACCAAATGCGAGAGAGAGAGGCAAGACGATGACAGCGTATACGTGTACACAGTAAGGTACAGGCACTCCCCGCCCCCCCTCCATCCCGTAGCAAATAATCCTTGGAAATATCTGCAGGTATAAAGATGGGTGATTGGGAATATATCTGGTGGTGGTCGGCAAGACGTTCCAGTTCGACCCCCTCAGGCGCCACTCAAACTCCCTTAAGTAGAGGAAGCACTTTGCTCTCGCTCCGACTAAGTTAAGGTGAGGAAGGAGACATCGCCATGCTCAGGGTTACGACCAAATTTACCTAATATATTAAAACTCCCTCCCCCCAAAGTATTTCCCTGATCATGCAGAGGATAGACATTGAAGATCCCTTTACAATTAGCAGAAGTGAGATGAGACTAGAAGTGAAGGGCTCTAGCATTGGTAATAGATCCTGGCATTAGTGAATAAATTTGAGGATTTTACGCCGCTTCAATCGCGACTACGCTAGAGAAAAAAATTGGTCGAGTTCCAAAAACATTTACTACCCCCTTCCCCTCAACCTAAAGCGGCCGAACACGGACGCGGGTGCTTGAATCTAGTTCGGCCGTCTACCACCGCGAGCGTCTCACGTTTTGGAGGGGAAATTCTGAAACCACCACCAGAGGGCCAACCGTTGGTGTGTTATCAAGAATATTCACTTTCGCCGAGTGAAGAATTTGGTTAGCTCAGTACTTCTAGTCTCATCTCACTTCTGCAATTAGTCAATGGCGAAGCGATTAACGCGATAACCAATAGGCTTAAGAAAATTCGGAACGTTGGCAAAGTTTGTTTGGCTGATCGCGGGGTAGTCAGAGCGGTCAGCTTAAAAATCCTGATTTGGCTGATCGCAGGGTAGTCAGCTTAAAAACTCTGATTTTGCAAAGAAGCGTAAGAACCCTGTCCGCGCGGCGAACGTATAGAGAAGGTTGAAACTTAATACTCGCTTGTCATTGGGACAGGCTCTTTACTAAATCCGAACTGTCCTTCTCCTATACGTTAATGGCTCCTAGATTTTCGGGGGAAAAGGTAGGGACAAGGGGGGGGATAAAGCTATAGGCAAATATAATAAGTCGTCTATCAAGCCTCCTCGAAACTAAAGCAAACTAAATCAAAGCGAACTTTGAGAGAATTTCCGATACGATACACTAAGATCTTGAATAAACACCCTCCACCTCCCCCTTCCCTCCCGTGTTTCCCCAATAGCGGAGTAGCGGGGGGGGGGCGGCTGAAATTCCTCCTCCTACCCCCCAACTGTCACAGCACGGGTTTCGAAACGATCCTTAAGTCTACTACTAAATGGATTTCGTAAAGGACCTCTCCAGTATCTTGTTCGAAAATCATTGGAATTAGAGTCGGTGTGCGCTTTTGATCTAATTCCGACTTAGGTCCGATTAAAATCGTGCGCCATCTTTCGTAACCATGGGGGGGGGATCCAACAGCCTTACGTAAACCAAGCATTAAAACGAGTCGCGATATTAATTGTAAAATAAGATCAAATTAGTCCGCGGGGCCGCATTTTATAGGTTGTTAAACCTAATCCGTCATTTATAATGAAATCGAAAGGTTTCAGAGAAGCCTTTTCGAGACTCGATAATAAAAAAAGGGTTGCGCGACTACAATCCTCGAAAACTCAAAATTATTATTTAACATTGCGTTGCGATGAAGTCACCTATCAGGGTTTTCAAAGCCCGTGTATTTTCTACGGCCCCTGTAGAAATGTTTACTCTGCCTTACACTCGCGTTCAAGGTGAAGCCAGCATTTAGGCTGAAACATTCCCATGTATTTCCTAGCGGCGCCTGTAAAACGTTTTCTCCTCGGTACGAGAAAGCTACGGGGCAAAACAACGTTGCAGGGGCTATTCGATAAAAAAATTACGAGAGAAAAAAAAAACAAAATAAATAAAAAAGATAAAAAGTACAAGTTTGCGCCCACGTTTCGCTGCTCCTTTATGACGTCCATTACAAACACTACCTACAAGTTTTTAAGACCGCTGGTGAGGTTCAACTTTGAACTTCGGGACGTGGCCTAACTAAAATAATTTTTTTTTTCCATTTCCAACCCCAAAAGTCAGGGGGTAGGGGTAAGGTTTACGACCCTTCTAGCCTCTTATTAGCCCAATGCTCAAAAATCTATCTTTATCGAGGGGTCGCGCACTAACGCGAATAGAAAAATTATTGGTAAAATAGTCGGGAAACTATGATTAATTAAATTTCTTTAGTCACACCCCCAATACAATATTACGGTAATTTTAAAGGATACCTAATTCTTATATTTATCAAGTATCCAAACCCTCTTGAGTCGGTTCTTCTAGAGAAGATGAGTGTTCTGGTGAACCCTTATGCGGTTTTTCTTGGGATCTAGTGGGTGCAATTAAACATCGCGGTCACGTTCCCGGGACGCCCCGCGCGTGACATTTGGGGTAAAAACAAAAATTTCGCCCCCCCCCCCATCCTCTCGTTCCTTCCATTAACCAAGATGAGCCAAAACACTCTGGGGCATCAGCCCCTGGGAGGGTAAGCTTCTTTTTACGACTAGCTAGCTTCGGAGAGAGAGTGTGTGTGGAACTCTATCCAATTGTTGCTCTTATAGCGGGGGGGGGGGAAGGGACCCGCCGGGGGTAGCGTCGAGCGACCTACGACCCCAAACCCCGAGGGTGGAGGGGGGGGAACGAGGATTTTTACTATAGCGCGGTCACGAGCGGGGACTAAAGGTAGCCGTAGTTCTAACCAATAAGAAGAGAGAAGGATTAACCAATGGCGTATCGCGATAAAGGAAATCGGAGAACGGACGACCCGAAAGCTTCCTAGAAAACGTAATTACGATGTTTTTCCCTGTAACTACGTCGTAAGTACGGTAAAACTAAATACCGCCCAGTTCTTTACAATCGTACAATGTTATCAAAAGTATTTAAAATAATGAAGATAATTCACTCCATCGCGTTCAAATTTCAATTCGTAAGCTTTACTTCCCCTCAAGAATAAAAATCATAATTAAGCCTAAGCCTACCAGCGTGGGAAATAAGGCGGTGGCACAGGGCAAATGACCAGTTTAAAAATTGCCTGGACCAGTTTAAAAATTAAATCGGAGGGGGGTCAATGGTTAGTGGTCCATGGGACCACTAAGAAAATTCAAGGGTAACCAGAGTCCAGACATTATCTTAACTATTTTAATTACCCACTTCTTTAGTTTAGCAGACGACGCGCCCTGGTCAATGGTCATGGACCAGTTTATTTATTCCAGGCGAGGGGGGTCGCTGGCCCAATATCCAGTTTTAAAAATATCCTTATTTCCAGCCTACGACGCTTTATCTCACCAGCGTCATCAGCACCCATTCGTTTGCCAGTTAAATATCCCCGACTATGACTGAAGTGATATGTGTCCACGACACCCAAAAATTAAAACAACGTGAATTAATTAATTCAACCCCAATTAAACACGTAATAATAAAGATAGAGAATTGAACCAGCAGCACCGTGCACCCTTGTAAACCTAAATAACGCGAAGTTACAACATTTCTCCTTTGAATTTGGCCGGCGGTTATAGTGGTTTGGTATAGAATGTAGGAACCGCGGTGGTGGCTTTATTATTATTATTAGGTAAAAGGCGCGGATTATGGTCGCTCCATGCATTTCGGACTTGGCCGAGTTCGGATTAAGCTTTTAATTCAATTACCAAGCGAGCTTTTGTCTTCTCCCCCCCCCCGTCCTCCCCTCCATCGCCAAGCCGAGAGGAGTAATCTTAACTTATTTGGCTTCGGTTATTTTTTTCCAGGGGCCTCTCGAAAACTCGACTAAAACCGTAAAGTTTTCCCTGGTACAACACACGCTAAGCCTACTACGTTACACTTTGGTACATGACGATAAATTTCGTTAGTGAACCTTATCCTTATAATGCCCCTGCCCCCCCTCCACTAGAGCTTGTGAAAAAATAATCAGACCAAGAACCCATTAGGTTATTAGGTCCCTGGGAGTTAAGAACAGTTTTGCCAACCCCCCACCCTCTCCCCCGTTTAACCCGACGTACTCTTCTGAGTCCGGGGGGGGGGGAGGGGTTAGAGCTAAGTAACACGATACCCCCAACCAACCCCAAAAGAAATGATAAATATACGACAATGCTATCCCCCCTTTGGTTTTGGCTATTATGAGAGTGTGTGGGGTACTTTGAGATCATCTATGGATGGTCAGTCGACTATCATATACGTTTCCTGGAGAAAGAGTAAGTTACGAGCACGGGTCAAAGGATCATCAAAGGCGAAAAATAACTTTGATTTTACGTCGGTGTTTCCAGCCTGTTTATAGACGACTAGCGTATAACGTATAAACAGTGACGTAACACGAGTTAAGCCAATCTTAATTGCCTTGTTATGACAACGTAATTGCACTCAGTATGTAAATTTCAGAGAAATTTCCAAGTTACTAAATAAGATACTTAAATGACCTTTCCCAGTTATCAGTTGGATCGCAGTAACCAACTATGGTTTATAGATGACCTCACCCTTTTTCCTACTCAAATCACCAACTTACGAGTCCCAGTTGTAAGTAACAGTGTCATTTCCAGATTCCTGTTGCCAGGAAATGACCACTTACCTTTACAAGTTCTACCTGTTGCGCAATCTCCAGTGAATATTGTTCATCAGTAAATAAATGACCTTGAACCTTTCTAGCTGTTGTTGTAAAATGAAACATTGCCCTCCCTCTACAAAATGGTTACCTAAGAGAAACACTGAAGATGGTACTTACAGGATTTACCATAGCTGGTTGACCAGATGAGCCCGAATGTCCGTATAAAGTTGGTTGAAATGATGTATTGTTCAAAAGATGATCCACTTTCATCGTTGGGTTAGATTGAACCTCATTGAAACCAAAATTTTTTCCAAAGAGTGAAGAAAAACGCTCCTAAACGTCCCGTGTCCCTTCTTTCACGTTGTTTGGCTTTATTTTCCCAAATTTGCATCACTGTAAACACAGGTTAATGTTAGGTTAGAAAAATTCTTTAAATATTTCCAAATGTCTTGAAATAACAACCCAATTTTGCTTTATTTCTATCCGTAACGAGTTTATCTAACTAATATCCACATTATTCCATAATTAAACACGGTTAAAATCGATTTAAATTGATTGGAATTGGATAATTAGTTAACGAGTCTCATTTGAGTTCTTGAAATCGCTAAGCCGCCCTAAACTAAAATGGGGGGAAAGGTTTTGTCAGGCCATAGCCCACTTGATCACGCTGGCTGCACGCGCTATAGAAGCCCGCTCAATCGACCCTAAAAATGAGAATAACATAGGTTCGGTCTAAAATTCAAACCCGTCTGGTTTTAACATGGGCGTCTATGGGAGGGGACCAGTGTTTTCAACGTTTTTGGCCCAAATAGTGCATCCACTGGTTCAAATCTCTTGAATTTTTAATGAGACGTGTATTGAAAGGTTTGATATTATCCTGTAAAATTTAAAGTCTTCAGCTATAATAGTTTTTTTTTTATAAAAAATAAAAATCATCACATAGTAGCGAAATTGATAGTAGAAAAATCCTTCAATTTCTCTACTATGTGATGATTTTTATTTTTTTATAAAAAAAAACTATTATAGCTGAAGACTTTAAATTTTACAGGATAATATTAAACCTTTCAATATACGTCTCATTAAAAATTCAAGAGATTTGAACCAGTAGATGCACTAATATTGTCAAAAACGTTGAAAAAACTGGTCCCCTCCCATAGACGCCCATGTTAAAACTAGACGGGTTTGAAAGTTTAGACCGAACCCAAGGTTCGTGGAAAAGGGAAAAATTGCTATGGACCGAACCTATGTGACGCGCCGTATTCGCAAGTTAACATGTAAAAAAAATCGTTTGGACGGGCTTCTAGAGCGCGTGCAGTCAGCGTGCGTGATCAAGTGGGCTATGGTCAGGCTATTCTCCAATAGGAGGACTTTCTTCAGCCCCCCCCCTTTAACCTTCGCTCCCTGTTTAAATGTCTATTTCACCGATTCAGTGGATTTTAAGATTTCAGACTAAACATTATTCATAATTCAGGCAAGAAACCTATGGTAGGCTTACAAATTTAAATAAATTAATTCATGTATAATTAAAAATAAATGAGAAAATTTAGTCCAAATTAATAAAAAGTATATGTCATGACCAAGGCTTAATGAGCAAAATCGTGGTAAATTTTTCCCACTTTGAACTATTTTTTCCAATTAATGCTAAACGTAATACACGCTTTAAGTATGAAATAGATATTAATTTGCAAGTTTTCTCACCATTAACAATGAAGGTTTTTGGTTTTCGTTGCCAAAATTTGTAGAAAAAGGTAGCTTCAAAACGCGTGGCACTATTTTCCAAATTTTCGAAGAGCCGGCTGTCAGAGAGGCTCGTTGATTCGTCGATACGATACCACGTGATTAAAGCTCGAGATGGATTCCAATATTTTCTCCACGTCTTTTTCTCTAATTCTATTAATTTTTCTAAATTTATTCATTGAATTTAATAATGCAAATGATGAAATTACGCAATTTAAAGATCTACTTAACAAGGAAAAATATATAGCCGCGTTATTTAGTGAGTATAAACGTTATAATCAAAGTTATGAGAAAGCAATTAGTGTTTACATTGTTAAAAGCATATGTTAATTTTGCTCTTTCGTCGTTTGAAGCCAAACCATGCTGCGATTGTTTAGAATGCGTGGAAGCTGAGGCTCTTCTAGCCGCGACTCACGCTGAAATACTGGATAATTTCAATACGATAATTGTTAAGCTTACAAATCAAAATAAACTGGCAAAGGAATACGGTGTGAAAGATTTGCCAGGCTTTATTTACCTCAGAGTTAAAGATCCTATTATTTACGACGGTATTTTTCGCATAAAAACGCAAACGAAACAATTAAGTTAAATGACGATAAAAATCTTAACTAGGTAAATACGAAAAGGAAGAATTGTTTGATTGGCTCCAAAGAAGCCAAGAAGTTTCTTTAAAAACATTAAATGATGATAGCTTTGAACATTTAACGCAAGCCTCTACAGGCGCGACAACGGGAGATTGGCTAGTTCTTTTGTAGGTGTATTTTAGACTTAAAACTAATGGCGTGTGGTTAAATGGTTGAAAACTATTTCTGTAGCCACGAAGAAAACTGTGATATTCCAACCACCCATCTCTTTGCAATACTAGACACAGTGGCGCTTAAGTACTTAATAATAATCAACTTTAATGATGAATTAAGTTGATAAGAACTTTGAACTTTCATTATATTTAGCTTAAAGGGCAAAAAGAACGTCGCCAGGGTCGACACTAAAACATCCCCAGATTTGAAAGAACGTTTCAATATTCAATCTTGTCCTACAATATTATTGTAATTGAAAATAATTAATTAATCTACGATGATTCACGAATTAAATATTAATTCAATTTCCTAACAATTAAGTTTCCGATTGGGAAAAATGTACAAATACGAAGTTCCAACTGTCAGTATTTCATCAATAACGTCTTTCGTTGATGGTTTTTATCGAAATTCAAAAGGGAATCCTGTTCCAAAGATAAAAACACCTTTGTACGAAGAAGAGATTCACTTAAAATTAAGTTAATTAAAATAATTGACGTCTTTGTTTTTTTTCAGCGACAATTTGGTTGAATATTGCGCTTTATACATTAAGGAAAATAAGGCAACTGCGAGCGTAATTGGAGGCTCAATAATTCTAATTGCAATAATAGCTTTGTGGTTTTCGAGTAAACCCTCTTCTACTAAACCAATAGAAAAGAAACGCCAATAAAAAATTATTTTGATCATTAAAAACCTACCTTGTTACCTTGTTGTTTCAATGATTGATTTGTTGTTGTTATTATTATTATTGTAAACATTTCTGTTTCTAGTTTATTATTATCATTTCGTATTTACAAATTAATTAATATATCTTTTACACTTAATTAAGAATTAAGCTATAAAACTCCACCAGACTCGAAACAAATTAAGTTAATTAACATTCAATCCAAAGATTAAATCAATCATCTTCGTTCATTTTTCAATTTAAATTTAGTTTACGTATTTATTTCATTTGAAACTATCAACGATAACAGAAGTGAGATGAGACTAGAAGTACTGAGCGAACGAAATTCTTCACTTGGCGAAAGTGAATTAATATTCTTGATAACACACGAACGGTTGGCCCTCTGGTGGCGGTTTCTGAATTTCCCCTCCAAAAAAACGTGAGACGCTCGCGGTGGTAGACGGCCGAACTAGATTCAAGCACCAGCGACCGTGTTCCGCCGCTTTAGGTTGAGGGGAAGGGGGTAGGAAACGTTTTTGGAACTCGACCAATTTTTTTTCTCTCTAGCGTAGGCGCGATTGAAGCGGCATAAAATCCTCAAATTTGTTCACTAATGCCAGGATCTACTATCAACGCTAGAGCCCTTCACTTCTAGTCTCATCTCACTTCTGACGATAAAAAAAACGCAAAATCGTGAAATGGCAAATGAAACCGACTCCTTAATTAGGGGGAACGGATCATTTGATTCAAACCATCAATTCATTCCATTCTTTCCACTCAAACTATATATATTTTATGAGCGTGCTCGTAGTTTGTAATTACACAAGAATTATTCTCGCAATATTTTACACAAATCTCCTTTTATTTATTATTATTTTATTTCTACGAGATCTCGTAGATCGTAGATTAGATTTAATCCATTTACTTCTAACAATAGAAGAACTTTGGAAGGGGGGCGGGGCGTTTAAAATGGATTATTGTTATTATTAAACTTCGGAATAAATCTGAAATTAATTAATTAATTAATATAAAAAATTGTTTAAAAATAGTAAATATCCATTTTCATCTAAAATCTAGCGGCGCACATCAAAAAATATTAAATTGAAAGAAAGGAAGGAAGAACCCACGTAAAATCATCATCCACAGTTTCTCAATATTCAACATTTGTCGAGTTAGTGGTATTTTTTTCTTTATTTTTGTCGCCGCCACAAATATTTTTGGGAGGAATGGTTAATTTGTTTTATTAATTTATTTGTTCTCTAAAATGTAAAAAGCGGCGTCGGAGATTCTTTGTTCTCAAACGTTAATACTCTTGATGGTAATTACAAAGTCATTTCTAGCTCCCGAAGGCAAAGAGTCTGATAATGACTCTGAAGCGGTAGAAGAGGAACCGCCGTCCCTCATTGAACTATCCCTTCTTCGACTAAACTTTCTAAAATACCTTCGATCTCCGTGCGTGGTTCCGCGATTTCTGCGAGCGAATTCCGCTCGATCGATACAGTTTTGACAAACGCAACTTTGCCTTCTTAAAGGGGGAGTGGGGGCGACGGGGGTTTCCGCGGCCGAGTTGTACTCTTCCATCATCATCTCCTTTTTGGGACTAGCGGTTTTATTCGCGTAAGCGTTATTATCGGGTTCGTTATCGTCCGGCAACGACGTTACCGATAAAATATCGCACTCAGGACTGGCCACCAAAATCGGGGCGCTATCTTCGTCCAGTTCAAAATCAGCGAAATCTTGCGAGGTCGACGTGTTACCGCTGCTAGGAATCTTCCTGATTCGACGAACGGCCGGCGAGTTTGGTACGCTGAGATTCGGCATGGATTGAGCGTACATCATGTCGGATAACGTGACGTTTTCCGTCACGGGAGTCGAAGGACTGGTGGCGATGACGACGCTCGATCGGAAATCCGAAGGAAGTTCCAAAATAGTGGCGGGGAAACCGGCGGCGGAACTCGGCTGAGCGGGCAAATCCGAGAATTCGGAATTGACCTTACTATACTCTCCTTGAGATTCGCTTTTAATTTCCGATAAAGTTTTGGTCGGAGATTCTTGAGTCAGAACTATTTTCGCGTGACGGTTGTTGTTGTTAACGCGGGAAGGAAGATCTTCGATGGAGCAATCCAGAATTTCTTTCAACTCGAAACAAGTGTCGATGACCGACAGACGATTATGTCCCGCCCTTCGATCTTGTTTCAAACTGTTCAATCTCCTCGATAGACAAAGGGGAATGTTCGAAAGAGATTTGAAAGGATTGGGTTCCCTTTTCTTGGAGCTTCTAGCCGGAAGCGTGTTAAAGATGACCTCTTGTTTATTAAACAAGTATGGAACGTGGACTTCCACCACGCAATGTTCCTCGTGATGGTGACCGTTCTCGTCCCCAACTAGGATAGTATTCCCCCCTCGAACGTCGCCGTAGTTACTTTGAAGAGTGGGATAATGTCCGCTAATAGTTAGCCTAATTCCTTCACCGGCGAAATCGTGACACATTAACCTTCTTTGAGACATCGGGGTACTTTTTTCCGAATGGGCAGATCCCGAGGACAAAAGTTCGGATGAATCTCGCGGGGGAACGGGAGGTGGTAAATTCAAATCCCCCGGTCTCAATGAAACGCAGGGTTCATTCCCGCCACCGTGATTTCCACCGCCCGATCTATCGCGTTCCACCGTCAAATTCTCGGTCGACGGGGGGTGAGAGTAAGGCGGGGGTGGACCCCACATGTACCGCGGAAGTTCGTAACCCAAAAAGAAGTTTGAGCCTTCGTTATTCCCCAGGGGTTGACCGATACACCTACCCGATGGACCAGCCGCCAGATGAAGATGGTGAAATACTCCGTCATTCGATCTGGTCCGTCTATGCCAATGCTGAGGATGTCGGCGGTAACCGTTGGGTCCTCCGGCACCACCGCCGCCTCTGGACCTGACTCCCCCGAATCTAATTGGACCCCCGCCGCCATTTCGCGAGGATGAATTAGTCCTGAACATATGAAGACATTCATTTTGAAAAGGGGAAGAAGTTGAAGATTCGGGGTCCGTCCCCGGACCACCACCGTCTCGGGGAGAAGTTGGAAGAGCCGAATTGGCAATCAAATGATTCCACCCATCCCTTCCCATGATACGATTTAGTAGACTGTCTCTCCTGGCCGAATTGTTAGGCGCTAAGTTGACATTCTCTCTGGGATGGCCGCTGTTGGGCATTTGATGACTGGCGGCATTGGCACCGTGCCAGGGCCATGGCAACCAATTCCATCCTGATGAACGTTGAACTCCGGCCGCGATACCTTGAGGAGGACCCGTATCCGGTCTCTCCGCCATCGAGGATGACAATTCGACTGTGGAAGTGGGGGAAAGATCATCGTGATCCATAGAAGGGGAAAGAGGTCTTTGTAAATTTAAAAGACGGTAATCCAACATATCCCAGAATTGCCAAGGATAAAATTCCTCGCAACAACTGCAATAACCGTGGTTTGGGTAACGACGGTATAAGAATCGCCGCCTGAGCTCCAACTGCAAGAAATTTTCGTTAGCTTTTCACAAAAGGATAAAAACCTTGGGTGCCAAGTACTTGTTCCCAATAAGTTTTCTTCTTCTCGTGGGTTAAAAGTTGATAGACCAACATTGAAGAAAAAATGCAAACTAAAATGCCAATAACGGAAAGCCCAAATAATGTCCGCAGACAAGCGAACAAACTACCATGAACAACTTCGCAGTTGGGTGTATTGTTAAAAATAAACCTATGTGTTCCTGAAAATTGAAAAAAGTTAATCGTTCTTCACTATATGAAGGTTGAAAATAGTTAAGTACCATCTTGCGCGTTAGGATCGGCTATGGCCGAGATACAGACGCAAGTTTTGGCCTTTGGAGTATAAATACATTCGTGCAACATTTGAAGACGGTTCATATGAACGACGGTGGTTGTCACCGTGATGACCACGCAAAGTAACGCGCAGATTAGACAGAAACCACCCGCCAATTTAATTAAGTACGTATAGCGATTTCTTCTTTTGGCAAAACACATAACTGTTAAACCAGTTATTATAAGCTAAAAGAATAAATCGGGACATCGTCATCCGTTTCAACAAATGGCGCTTTTATCGAGAAAGGGCATCTTACCACCACTGCCGGAATATAGGTGGGAATTGTTTCGAAAAACTGTAGTGAAGTGGTGTAAGAACGCAGAATAAAGTAAATGATAACGAAAATGACCCCTAATAGGACAGACAGTCCCCCACACAGAAAACATAGGATGACGTATTTTCTCATCCAAGCTTTCCACCATGGTAGCCTGGCTTCTGTTAAAGACATCAAGCAAGCCACACACTTAGAGGTCAGCACTTTTTTTTTTTAAGTTGGAATTTAAAATCGTACCACTATGCATGGGACTGCTTCTTAGAAGGGGTCCTTGTCCCCGTTGCCCGCCCAATAAACCTAAAGGCATTTGGGGCAGATTGGGAGGCGGTAATCCTGGTAGCCCATTGGGCGGCAAAGGAAAAGGGGCTCTTCTCCTGGGAGGCAGACAAGTTTCCATCTGGAACACCAGACAAAAATTGTCAACACTCGGACCACAGCCCACTCCATCACGCTTTTAGGCTGCACGCGCTATAGAAGTCCCCCCCAAACAATTTTTTTCCTGTGTAAAAGCGCGTATCAGGAATTTTCAGCTTTTTCGCTCAAAAAATCAAACGAGTCAGCTTTTAACATGGCCGTCTATGGGAGGAACACCGGGGTAAAGAAGTATTCCTTTTAAAACTTCGCGCGATAATGTAAAACCCTTCAATAAGCCTCTCGTTAAAATTTCAAGAGATTCGAACCAGTGAAACTGAAGAAAACACATTTAAACAGTTTGAAAACTAAGTCATTTAATTATGGCTAATTTTCGTTTTGTTTTTACAAAAAATAGGTTATATTAAAGAGAAACTTTTGAAACTTCGCGCAAAAATAACAAACCTTATTTTGCACGCCTCATTAAAATTTCAAGAGATCTCAACCAATATTTTCAGAATTAAAGCAAAAATAAAAAAAAAAAACGGTGTTGCTCCCATAAAGTGGTACCATGGATAAAGAATGCGCGTGAGGAAATTTGTTTTCACTCTACAGGATAGGCAACTCCCTATCTCGGACGACAGCCTATTCTGTATATACTCTGTTACAACATCGGTTGTCAGCACGCGTAAAGCTCATTCTCTATGTAACGTAGCTTTGTACGTGCTGTCAAGAGACTAAAAACTTCAGGATCTTCAGGATTTAAAATATCCGCGAGTATTTTGGCTCGAGTGCACGGACCTCTGGGCCTTAGTTTCAAATACGCGTAGTAGGCTGTAGGCAATTTCACACGTATTTGAAACTAAGGCCTAGAGGTCCGTGCACTCCAGCTAAAAAAACTCGCGGATATTTTAAATCCTGAAGTTTTTAGTCTCTTGACAGCACGTACAAAGCTACGTTACATAGAGACTTAGCTTTACGCGTGCTGACAACCGATGTTGTTACAGAGTATATACAGAATAAGCTGTCGTTCGAGATAGGGAGTTGCCTATCTTATAGCGTGAAAACAGATTTCCTCACGCGCATTCTTTATCCATGGTGGTACTGAAAGGGGAGGAGCTACAGGGACCTGACGTCAATATTGGTAGCCTAAATTGTATAGCCTGAGCTGACGACTCCCAATATGGTCGCCAAAACCGAGGTAAGAGATAGGAGGGTGTGACGTCACGATAAAGTACCTATTAGCAGACTACCAGCCTAAAAACGCGTATCACACATTTTAAACCAAAAAATCAAAGGAGTCAGCTTTAAACATGGCTGTCTGTAGTCTGCTATCAAGTACTTTCTCGTGACGTCACATCCTCCTATCTCGGTTTTTGGCGATCATATTGGAAGTCGTCAGCTCTGGCCATACAATTTTGGCTACCAATATTGACGTCACGTCCCCGTAGCTCCTCCCCTCTCAGTACCACTCTATCGCGTGCAGCCAAAAGCGTGATCGAGTTGGCTATGCTTGTAAAAAGGGGGAATGGGAAACGTCGACTTTTAACGCAACAACAACATAAACATTCCCGATTTATAAAAGCGTAAGAAATGATTCAAAGGTTCAAAAAGCACGGTTCGCGTCGCAAATTATTGAACGGATTTAAGGAAACAGAAAACGATCGTTGACTTACTGCATAATGTGAAATGGACTGCGAAGGAATAATTAGGTCAACGGAACAACCATAATTTAGGCTAATTCCTCTAGTTTATGGATCGGACCTAACCGAGGCTTAGCAAATTTCATCGTTTATCGCGCGTTTTAACTTTATTTTAATTCATATTAAAAATAATTTAGATGCTTTTTAAACTTACAAAACAATCTTCAATTCTCTAATACAAGAATTAAAATTTTATACAATACATTTCTTAAAATTAGACGAGTTTCAAATTAGATCGCTTGACATTTCCCGTGCAAAGCCAGCCAAAGCCTAGAGGCACAAAAATAATACGCTGTTCGCGCTTAAAAAATATTAGTGAAAACCCGCGGATCCATCCCAGACATTTTCAATCAAGTATCTCTCGTTCTTACGTTTCACTTTATTACCTTTTACGCCTCAACTTCCTTATTGCATTTTCTATGGAGTAGTTTTAGAAGAGAGGAAATGAAAATTCCTTAACGTATTTAAGCTAGTGCTCCTTAGATATTGCTCCACGGTGGAAGAGTAAAATGAGCCAATGGAAAACGTCATATGTTCCTCATTCCGATTCCATTGCCCTTGGGGGCATTCACTAATTTACCGCCGAAAATTGCCGAAAGGAAAAATTCTACAATAGTACTTTTTCCACTATGCGTCGTCTGCTAGAAAACACCCTTTGGCTAGATTGACTTGGCTTCAGTTTGGGAAATAGCACACTTCCTCTGGTCCAAAACCAGTTCATTAATAGGGACTTGGCAGTACTACGTCATGCAACGTCAGGCTACCTTCCACTAGTGCTAAAAAACATACCAGGAGGAGAGGGCTTATATAGCTTTCATTCTGTTAAAAAAACATACCATAATGGCGCTGGGGGCGGAGTTAAGCGTGAATTGCCAAGTCCCTATAGAGCTTTCTCAGAAGTTTGTTTGTGACGTCACCCATGCTATTTGCCCATAGAACCAAAGTGGTACCAAACATGGCCGCCCACTGCCAAAGCTAAGCCTGTGACGTTTTACCTAGGCTAGGCACTGATGTCACAACTTAGATAGCTCTATTGCTTGGACTAGTTTTTAAATTGAAATAGGGGGATTACTGGTCCTCGGGACCACTTGCTATTCAATCATTAGGGTAGCGCATTGAGGGGCTATTCACTCATTAGGGTAAGGTATCGAGGGGCTATTCACTCATTAGGGTATCGAGGGGCTATTCACTCATTAGGGTATCGAGGGGCTATTCACTCATTAGGGTAAGGTATCGAGGGGCTATTCACTCATTAGGGTATCGAGGGGCTATTCACTCATTAGGGTATCGAGGGGCTATTCACTCATTAGGGTATCGAGGGGCTATTCACTCATTAGGGTATCGAGGGGCTATTCACTCATTAGGGTATCGAGGGGCTATTCACTCATTAGGGTATCGAGGGGCTATTCACTCATTAGGGTATCGAGGGGCTATTCACTCATTAGGGTATCGAGGGGCTATTCACTCATTAGGGTAAGGTATCGAGGGGCTATTCACTCATTAGGGTATCGAGGGGCTATTCACTCATTAGGGTATCGAGGGGCTATTCACTCATTAGGGTATCGAGGGGCTATTCACTCATTAGGGTATCGAGGGGCTATTCACTCATTAGGGTATCGAGGGGCTATTCACTCATTAGGGTATCGAGGGGCTATTCACTCATTAGGGTATCGAGGGGCTATTCACTCATTAGGGTATCGAGGGGCTATTCACTCATTAGGGTATCGAGGGGCTATTCACTCATTAGGGTATCGAGGTGCTATTCACTCATTAGGGTATCGAGGGGCTATTCACTCATTAGGGTAGCGCATCGAGGGGAAACTCGTCCCGGATAAAGCGTCAACTACATAGGCTTTAATGTTCTTCGAATGCGAAATATTGTTCAATTGTTTGAATAACATTTGGAGCAATAAAAACTCGCTCCAATATATATGTTCAGTTTTTCACGAAAATATTGTCCAAGATTTAACGCAAATGATTTTCCATTTCCTAAATACATTGCGGCGGCATTATATTTGAAATTTTCACAAATGTTAGTCTGGAAAACGTCTTTTTTACACTTTCAACGGACCCCACGTTTTTTGCGCCAATTGTTGAGCAAAGAAAGAAAAAGAAATTAAAAGCTAGGCCTACAACCTTCAATATTTGAAAAGTTATTTTTTAGTGGCGGACCTACTTTTGTAAAAAATGATGCGCGCGTCTCATTTTTTATGCGGATTAAGTTTTTTATTAAGTTTTCTTCAATGGAAGAAAGACTAAATCATGTTACTATGTACGGCGATTAGCTAGAGATCGGTACGCTTTTTAAAGAAGTCGAGAATTGTTTAAGTGCGCCACCCTGTTCTTGGCTTTCGGGTTATAGCATGAACGTTAAAGTTGTAGTTAGGGTTAGGCCCTTAAATTCCGCTGAAGTTGCTGCAAGCAGTAGATCAATCTTGGAAGTTCCTGAAAGGCAAGCTATTTCAATCAATATACCGTATTGTTGGCAACCCCATTTCATATCGTATTTTTCTCTAGAACTTTCTTAGTTTTTGATCCTGTTGAACGAAATGACGGGGTCAAACAACCAAGGAGAGACACAGCTCAAAAGGTCAATCGCAATCAGACCTTTATGTTTGACCGGGTTTTTGATGGGAGCTGCCCCAACCAAATTGTCTTTGAGGAAGCCACATTAACAATTATTGATGGTCTTATGAATGGGTTTAACCGTTCAGGTAATATCGAGTGACAGGATGGATTAGTGCGTAATTAAGTTTATTGTGGGTTTCAAATTTATCGTATTTTAGTCTTCGCTTATGGCGCAACTGGCGCTGGGAAAACCCATACTATGTTAGGTAATGCGGAAAACCCTGGGATATCCTTTCTTATGGTCATGGAACTGTTCAGAAGAGTGGGTTTAGTAGAGGACAAGGAATGCGAGATATCAGTGTCATACTTTGAGGTACTATTGAATGTCTTACCGTTGTTTCTTAGAATGGTTAACAAATGTTTTTACCTACTCAGGTCTACAATGAAACTGTCAAAGACTTATTAGTACCTTCAGTTCCTTTACAAATCCGGGAAGATAATTTTGGGGTAAAAGTCCAGGGGTTATCCATTCACAAACCCAAAGATGCCGAAGAACTTCTGCGACTCTTTGGTTTTGGCAATAAAAATCGAACCCAACACCAGACGAAATCCAATGCCGAGTCATCCGGCTCTCACGCCGTTTTTCAAATTAATTTGATACAAAAAGACAAAATTCGTGGACCAAATGAATGTACGAAATTGGGCAAGATGAGTTTGGTGGATTTCGCTGGTTCTGAACGTGCCACGGCTCTGAAAAGTCTGAAGGAAGGGGCCAACAAAAATCAATCCCTTTTGGCACTCGAAAATTGTATAAATGCCCTAGCTGATAATAAGGTATTGCTAATTTATTTAAGGGTTCTCCAAATTATTGTAGTAATCATTTATTTTTCTTCTTACCAATCTAGGAAGGAAATCTTGTCCCCTATAGTAATAGCAAACTAACGCGTATTTTGAAAGATAGTTTAGGAGAAAACTGTGCAATAGTTACGATTGCTGCTGTTAGGTACTTTAATAACCTTAACACTAATTAGTAATAGGTTTAATCAACTTAATTATTTATAGCCCTTCGTCATTAACCTACGAGGACACTCGAAACACGCTAAAATACGCGGCTCGACTCATGGAAATAAAACTCGACTTAAAACCAAATGCCTACAGTATCCATCCCGAGAACGTCGCGACAACGTCTCGATCTTCGACTCCAGTGAATGAAACACCAAAATCATCTGAATTAGATCCTGATTTCCTCATTTCTCTGGACGCGTTATTTGACGAGCAAATCAAGATAAGGACTGGAATGATGAACTGTGAAAGTGAAGCCAAGCTTTTATCGGTGAATAACAATTAACTTAGTTTAAAGTAAAAGTAGTTACTCCCTAATGTTTTGAGTTTTTTTTTTTAGCTTACGCGGAAATTTAAAGAGCAGTGCAACGAGCAAGTTCAATCCTTAACGTTTGAAAAACTAAAACAGGAGAGGGTAAATTAATATAACGCAAACTAATCAACATCTAGGAACTTAACGTCTTTTTTCTTATAGAGCGCTGAAAGGACGTTAAGCGTCTCTAAGGGTTTAAGTATTAAGGAAAATAGGTGTATAAACGCCGAAGCCATTTTTGCCGAGAAGTTGGAAGCTAACCAACGAAGGATTTCTAATCTACTAGAAGAGAAATGTTGCGGCGATGCCTTTGCAAATAACTCTTTACATAGATACATCGACAATAAGAGAATGGAAGTCGAGATTGCCTATTCAAACGTCCAAACGCAACATATTAACAAACTGCTGATGTTGCAATTAAACCATAGCTCCTCGACTTTCAAACTGGCCATTAACGCATTGAAGTTAGTTAAAGATCAACAATTGCTTTTAATGCTTCTTGGGCGCTTAGATGATCACCTGAAAGGAAAATACGAAAATCTTCTGGACCAAGTACGCGTCTACTCTTCCTGTTCTACCAACGAAAAAGCGTTCGTGTATATATTCTTTACATTATTTTTTCTCTACTTTTTAGCTTAAGGTACCCAAGGAAGTGACGTGGGCTGATCAGGCCAACTTCAACCCCGAACCGGAACCGCAGGAATATATAAGAAACTACATGTTGCTTAAAGGTCTACAAGTCGCTCCTTGGAATCGTCAATCTCAATCGGGGCTTTTTTGTAATCTATTTTCCTCGACGCCCGGCACCGGGGTTACGAAACCAAACTTGGTTTCTTGCCATAACCTGGATGAACCCGGTGATCATTCTTATATAAGAGTTGATAGTTTTCGATCGAATGATGGGGAAATGGAGAAAAAAGAGACTCTGGTAATGAGTATCTCTCCGGTTGAAGGAGGTTCAAGTTCGGTACATCTTCCGCCCGTTCAATGCAAACCCGCGAAACGGAATGCAACTCAGAAAACGGCTTATCCTATGTCCAATTATTTTAAGTTTGCAATGCCTACTGAAGCTATATCGGGACAACGTATTGGAAACTTTAATGGTAAGTTAGTCATCCTATAATTCTCATAAATCCTATATTTTGAACCTGTCCTATAATGTCCTATAATTTCGTGAAGGAGGTTTAAGTTTGGTACTTCTTCCGCCCGTTCAATGCAAACCCGCGAAACGGAATGCAACTCCGACAACGGCTATTCCTATGTCCAATTATTTTAAGTTTGCAATGCCTACTGAAGCTATAGCGGGACAACGTATTGGAAACTTTAATAGTAAGTTAGTCATCCTATAATTCTCATAAATCCTATATTTTGAACCTGTCCTATAATATCCTATAATATCCTATAATTTCGTGAAAAGGTCCTATAATATTTTGACTTCGTTTGGGAAGTTTTCGTATAGTTTAGCATGAAATTTAGCAGCTCTTTTAACGAGATCGCGTTTGATTAGACAACGAAATTGCTAAGCTAGCTCAGAATTTTGTTTATATATTATATTTTTTTAATTAAGTTCCTCTGAATTTTGAAACTAAAATCCAATTTGTGGTTTGAGATCTTTCTACATAGTTTAAGCCAAAAGATTATTACATATGATCATAATTATTAGTCCTCCATCATAAGAAAATAATATATAGCCACCTATATATTATTTTCTTATGGTCCTATAATATCCTATAAAAACATATTGGTTTTTCTCCTACAAAATCCTATAATTCAGGGATCCTTATTTTTGGCTTGGCTTTCTGTTATTTACTATCTTGTTTTACAGGTTTGGACGAAGTTAAGTATCCAATTAAAACTACTCCAAAGACGTTGGAAATGGGAATGTGTCCCAAAAGAAGGAAACTTTTCGCGCCTTCTGTTTCTAAACCAGTTTCGCCCAGAACATTGATGAGGTTTTTGCAAGGAAAGCAGAAAGCAGTTCCAACAATCAATGTTCAATCCCCGCAATTAACCAGACTAGGAGCGTCATCCCCTAATCTTCGAGCGGAAGTTGCGGCTAATCCGATTAGTAAAGAATTGTTTTGTTATCCTTTGCCTTGTTTTTTGCAAATTTGGTTTCCTTTTGGAGTTTATGTTGTTGCTTGTGGTTTTAATATGCTTTAAAGGGATACTTTCAATCTTTTTCGACTAGTATTAAATGGCGGCAGTGTTTGGTAGAAAAATGCGCCTAAAAAAGGCTAAAATTATGTGTGATGCAAAAAATCTCGACTTAAAGCGTTTAAAATTAAGGAAAGTATATAATACTTCTCTTCGAGAGAAGTGTACCTCCACAAAGCGGGGTAAGTGTAACGTCACACTTCCCAACATCATTTTACATTTAGAGCAAGGTTACTAAACCGAATCAGATACACGATAAATAGTTCCCTCATCATTACTCTATTAGCGCGTAAATATTTGGCAAGACGCATGCGCTTGTGAATTTTGTCCCACGTCAAAGTATTAAGAGGATACAGAGTGTCATCCTTCTATTATCCCCTTCTGATATTTTGAAATTCAAACCAAAAGCATAGCCAACTCGATCACGCGCATACTGGGAAGCGGCGCGTACTTGAGAAGACTCTTGTAAACATTATGATTTTTGATGTTTATTATCCATTAATTGTTATCTTAACTCTTGGTTACGTTGTAGAGTAAGTATGATAGCGATTTGTCCAAATTGTTACAGCTGAAAGTCCCACATTTTTAATGCTATTTTGGCTAAGGCTTAGGTTCCACGTATAATATAATAATGGCGTTGGATTATTTTAGCCTAATGGCCCTAATCTATGCGGCAAACTTCCTTTATAGCTCTCATTAGTAGCCAAAAGATTGATTCTATCCATTTTTAAAGTGTTAGTGACATAATTTTCGTCACCCACAAACTTAAAATGCTAAAAAAATCCTTGAAAAATCTAGTTTATTATGATATGTTTACTTTTGAATTTGGTTTCGTAGAAATTTGTAAAATTGCAATCAAAGTTTAGTGTTTGGAAAAGGCCTAGTTAAAATTTTGTTTAGCTTAATGACGTAGTAAGGAGAAATTTTCACTTTAGATGTCGCTCACGTGACGCGCCTCTTAATGTCGCCGCGCCGCGTTAAGCCTAATTTATTCAGATTCTCGCGCGCGCCGCAATAGTAGGCTTGGCTTTTCCGCGAGATGCCGTGAGTGACGTATCAAGGAGAAAAACCCGCCAAAAATCTTCTCCGCAAATTTGCTTTTGCCCCCCAAATTTCAAGTTTTCAAAGTGTTTTTTCCCGTGTTTTCCTTCATATTTAAATATTAATCAAGCATATTTTTGGAATCAGAAGAGTTTAAACTCTCAAAAAAGTAAGGTTTTCTTTAGATTTGAGATAATTTTTAAATCACGTCGCTATTCCTTTAATTGACTTAGTTTGCATGGCTTTTGTCTGATTTTGAATATTTTGCTTTTAAATTTATTTTAAATTTTTTGGTTTTGTTTTTCTTTTGCTTTTAGGTACCCGGCCAAGTTTTCAACAACGGATGAGGAATCGCGCCTTGTCAAGTGGAGCCGCTGAAGCAGCCTCGTCTGGACTGGGTTTAAGAAGTACCTCTATTGCAATTTCTAGAAATCCAAAATTGAAGTAAGTACATTGTTATGTGTGAAAGACATACTGGGTTAACGATTATGATCTGTGTGTCTGTATGTTTGTGGTTTTGTGTGTAGAGGTTGGATAGACGAAAATACCTTTTCAGTTAGGTGTGGTAAGACCTTAATGTACCCCAACCGTTGAGCCATCTCGAATATTACCTTAGCGTGTTTGAAAACATGAATACTGCACTAAATGAGGCTACACGAAACTAACGCGCCCTCCCCACCCCAACCACACCTAGCTAATACGGAAATGTTTTTACGTGACTTGTTAAAAATTATTCTTTAGTGGGGTGCACAATTTTTAGTGCACCGTTATCGTTTTACCTTCCTATCTTTGATTCTCCTTCTTATACGTCTTCACTGGTGTCAATGCGTAGCTTATCTCCCTGTTAGCAGCAAAATTCCTAGAAACGTAGTTCAGCGGTCCGTATGGCGTCGTTTATAGTTGAAAGTAGAGACTGTACTACTGTAAAGGCGTTGTAGAAATATATTTTAAAGAATAGGGAGATTCGCTACGCATCGACACTGCCACTGACGTCATGGAAATTTACCCCCGAGTGGAACTTTCTTTGTTGCCATCATCAAACATAAACCATTCATTTAACTTCAAAAGAGAAGCGCAAATACTACGGGTCTCCTTGAGTTATTTCCCTGGCGCCAAGAAGCGCCGCTAGAGGCAGCTGAACTCGAGACTCCGTCTGGCATTGCCTCTTTGTTGGCGCCAGAAGAAATAACCTAAGGCTGTCTGTCGCCTTTGTGTTGATATCTCTGAAAAGTGTTTAATGGAATAGTTATAATAAAACAAGAACGGGATTTTATAAAACTTATTTTTTATATTTATAGAAGAGCCAAATCCACCACTAGTTAATTCGCCGGAGTGCCATTCTCGCTACAAGGATATTGATTACGGTGCCAATAAAAAAGCTCCTTACGTTTTTTAGGTTTTTAACCCAGTTTTAGTTTTAAAAAAGAATAATTGGTATAAATTTAAAATCAAATTATAAATTTTAATAAAATAGTTTTACATAAAATGATTTAATTCCTTTTGATTAACCTAATTTTAAATTTTATTAAGCAGCCATACAATGCGCTATAGGGAGCTAACAGTTCTGACCCTGAAACGTCACACCCTTCTATCTCTTACTGGAGTTTCATCCCCCGAACGGTTGGAAACGTAGTTAATTCGCCGGAGTCGCATCTCGCTACAGGGATGTTAATCATGTTGCACCCGAATAACCCTGTTACCCATTCCGTCTTAAAAAAATGAATCTATCCCTGTTAGAATATTAATACGCCGAGAATGATTAAAGTTAATTTAAATATTATTTTAATGATCATTGTTGTCAATTTATGTGCTACGTGGTTCGGTACAACTAGCAAAACGATTTGGTATTTGAAAACAATTATCTTAAGTAGTTAGTTTGTAACAACAATATAAATTTAATTTACCAAATTCAATAAGATCCCTTTGATAATAGGAATATCCTTTCAAAGCAATAAAAATTTCCCTATGACCTTTCCAATGCAATCTTAATGCTGGTCGTTGTTTGCATTGGAAAGAGTCTTTAACCCTTTAGCTAGCTTATTCTTTAGGCCAAGAGATTCGTGAAGCTACTCAAATTCTAAAGCCTCAGTTACGCCCTCCCGTTTTTATCTACTGGTTCTTTCAGCGTTCCTTATAAGCCCCGAAATATTTTTCTTTATTCTATTGAGAGTTGCCAATGCATAGCTGTTGTATTATAGTGTATATATTGTAAATAAGTTTATAAGAAGTGCTCCCGAGAGTCAAAGAGGTCAAAGACCAAAAATATCCAAAAGGCGTGGGTCGCCAAGGTAACACCGGTACCCAAGTGCTGACGTCAATCTGACGTGGTCTAAAATACCACAAAAGCGTCACCATGATTGGCTGACCCGTGAAGGAGGTCATTCACGCGAACTTCAATAAAAACTCGGGTCCATCAATAGAAGAGATTCATTCAGAATTAAAATTTGTCCGACCCTCTCCGGAGGTTATGCCCGACCGTCACCGACCGAGCCACGAGACGCGAACCAGCTACGCTATGCCGCCAACCGCGACTAAGTTTCGCCGGACTCGACTGTTCTAATACCGGACGCAGGACATCGCGCGCCCGAGTCAAAAATTTAAGCGCGAATTACTGAAAAGTAAGCGACGAGGGCTACCGCTGGTAAAGAACTATTCATCTCGCCGCCACATGGATTAATTAATAAACGCGAGCTGATGAACCTTCCGCGACACGGACGCTAACGAAAACGCGACTCTACCACCACGTTCCGCTTGTCCACCCGTTTCGGACAAATCTCCTAGATGCCGCGAGCCGTCGACCCTGACGAAAAACAGTAACGTTATCTCACGCTTTAGCGTTAATTTAATTTCATACCTATTTTATTATTCGTTCCATTATTTCATTTGTTTGTTTAATTTGTTAGAACTAGTTTTTACTTAAGTAAGGTCATGACCATAGTTTTAAATAGCAGAAAGTAATAATTATTAAAACTATAAAATGTTAAACATTAGTTAACATTGGTAACTCGAAATCTCGCCTCTTTATTATTATCTCCTTAAAACCCCTAGACACAGGGCCGGATTTACAATATTTTGGGCCCTAGGCAAGGCGTTAGTTCCGGGCCCCCAGCCCCCCAACAGACCACAGTTTAAAAGAATCTAAGAGAAATACTGCTTTTTATATTTTTAATTGACTTAACACTTAACTGCATATTTAAATTTCTTTTTGAACTCAATAGTTAAATTCCTTTCTTTCTAACATAAGAAATTTATAAATTATCTGTTCATAGTCTATGAAGTCTTTTAGTAAATCCTTTTCAATATACAGGGTGTTTCTGAAAAGTCCATCACAAATTAAGGGGCGTGTTTATGGGACCAAACTGAGCGGAAAGTACCAAAGAACATGGGGTGTACAACATTTTGTTACGGAGATATGGCCTTCCAAACATTCGCCCCTAAAACAAGGAAATATCCAAAAATGAGGAGTAACACTTAAGACCGACTAACCAGCTTGTTTAAAATTACTAGACAATTTCAATAGCCTTTAATCGAACAATTGATTTCTACCTTTACTAATCAGAAGCGTATAAATGAGTAGAAGTATGCCTACGGTGGTAATGTAAAATTAATCCCAAGTGACATGATGTTTCAAGATCTTCCCAGCACCAAGTAAAATGGTTCTGATTGAAGGGACTTTTATTAGCACAGCGTAAACAACGTTATTTTCAGGAATTAGTCCAAATGTCCACGGGCGGCATTACAAAAACGAGGCAGTCTTTCGAATGATACTTGGACATGTTGGAAGATCCCTGGCTTGTTCCTGTTATCTCAAACCGTAAAAAGCTACGCAAATCTTCATCATCACGGACAACACTCTTGTACGTTAGGTATGACCTTGAGAAAACCTAAAAGGACATCTCGAATGTATTTGAAAAACCCATCTCCAATTAAGGGGCGTGTTGTTTGTTTCCAACAGAGTAAACTCGCCCAGAGAACAATTACAATGCAGAGCCACGTTTCGGCGTTAATGGCCCACAAAGGTGGTCCCAAACAAAAGAACAAACTTTAATTTGTTTCGTTCAGTAAGTGTTTCATGTGTCATAGATAAAACGCCATGATTAATGCACGAAGAAAATGAATTTATTGACAAGTTTTAACATTTAATTGCAACTAGTTACAAAAATTGTTCAAAGTGTTCACCACCCGCGTTAAGGCACACATTAGCACGTCTTACAAATGATTCCCTTACACGTTGAAAAATGCCTGGAGTTTCGCGAATTGTTTGACAGCCGTGAATTATTCGTCGACGTAGCTCTTCAACATCGGGCACTTCAGTCTGATAAACTAAGTCTTTCAGGTGGCCCCAAAGAAAGAAATCACAAGGGTTCAGATCGGGTGATCGAGCAGGCCACTCCACAGGTCCACCTCGACCTAACCACCGCAAAGGGAAGGTCGCGTTAAGATAATTTCGGACCGCGATGCTGAAATGTGGTGGTGCACCATCGTGCATGAACCACATTCTGTTTACCAAACCTAAGGGTACGTCTTCGAGTAGTTCCGGTAAATCGTCCCGTAAGAACTGCAAGTAAGCCACACCGTTTAACCTGGGCTCTAGGAAATTTGGCCCAATTAAATTGTCACCCACAATACCACACCACACGTTTAAACTGAATTGTACTTGGTGACTTCTAACGCAAGTTGCGTGGGGGTTTAGCTGGGACCATTGATGTTTATTATGTAAGTTAATAATACCATCTTGTGAAAAGTTAGCTTCGTCAGTAACCAACAAATCCCGTGGGAAATCGATATCGTTTACTTTAGCCAGAAACCACTGACAAAACGCCGTGCGTCGTGGGTAGTCCGCTGGATTCAAACCTTGAACTTTTTGAACATGGAAAGGATGAAACCGGTGGCTTCTGAGGATTTTCCACACGAGCGTGTGGTTTACGCCTAATCGGCGACCAACTTGGCGGGTACTTGATTCAGGCTCGTCCTCGAAAATGGTGAGAACTTCGTCTTCTACGGCCTCTGGGATGGCTCTCGCTCTAGGTTGCGGTCCAGCCGGTTGGATTCGTCCATCTTGCCTCAAACGTCTGTCCACAGCCTCGAACGTCAGTCGATTTGGTAGTCGCCTCTGCGGAAATCTTTCCTGATACAAGCGTACAGCTGCAGCGGCATTCCCCTCGGCTAGTCCATACATTAGGTGCATATCCGCATATTCGGCATTTGTGAAGAAAGGCATTGTAACAGACTTCGTTGAATTATGAGTTTAATAAAACAAACACATGTACGTGAAACCTCTTTTATTCCTTTCTTAAAAAACATAGTGCTCTGTTTTTTAAGAATAGGCGAAGTTCTCACTATTTTCGAGGACGATCCAAAAACAAGCAGCCGCCAATTGGTTTGCTGATTAAGAAAAAACCACACGCAACTTGCGTTAGAATTCACAAAGTACAATTCAGCTTAAACGTGTGGTGTAGTATTGTGGGTGACAATTTAATTGGGCCATATTTCCTAGAGCCCAGGTTAAACGGTGTGGCTTACTTGTAGTTCTTACGGGACGATTTACCAGAACTACTCGAAGACGTACCCTTAGGTTTAATAAACAGAATGTGGTTCATGCACGATGGTGCACCACCACATTTCAGCATCGCGGTCCGAAAACTTGTCAATAACATTTTCTTTGTGCATTAATCATGGCGTTTTATCTATGACACATGAAATACTTACTGAACGAAACAAATTAAAGTTTGTTCTTTTGTTTGGGACCACCTTTGTGGGCCATTAACGCCGAAACGTGGCTCTGCATTGTAATTGTTCTCTGGGCGAGTTTACTCTGTTGGAAACAAACAACACGCCCCTTAATTGGAGATGGGTTTTTCAAATACATTCGAGATGTCCTTTTAGGTTTTCTCAAGGTCATACCTAACGTACAAGAGTGTTGTCCGTGATGATGAAGATTTGCGTAGCTTTTTACGGTTTGAGATAACAGGAACAAGCCAGGGATCTTCCAACATGTCCAAGTATCATTCGAAAGACTGCCTCGTTTTTGTAATGCCGCCCGTGGACATTTGGACTAATTCCTGAAAATAACGTTGTTTACGCTGTGCTAATAAAAGTCCCTTCAATCAGAACCATTTTACTTGGTGCTGGGAAGATCTTGAAACATCATGTCACTTGGGATTAATTTTACATTACCACCGTAGGCATACTTCTACTCATTTATACGCTTCTGATTAGTAAAGGTAGAAATCAATTGTTCGATTAAAGGCTATTGAAATTGTCTAGTAATTTTAAACAAGCTGGTTAGTCGGTCTTAAGTGTTACTCCTCATTTTTGGATATTTCCTTGTTTTAGGGGCGAATGTTTGGAAGGCCATATCTCCGTAACAAAATGTTGTACACCCCATGTTCTTTGGTACTTTCCGCTCAGTTTGGTCCCATAAACACGCCCCTTAATTTGTGATGGACTTTTCAGAAACACCCTGTATATATCAAAGATAAAGAACTTAATTTTTCCTGGGCTGATGTGGTTCTTAAGTTTTTCACTCTTTTTAAAGCTGAAAAGGATCTCTCGCCTCTTGCATTGCAAACACAAGTAAATTCTCAAAACAATTTCTAAGTTTGGAAAAGTTGAAATGATATTATTGGTACGAATGAAGGAATCAAAGAATTCTGGGTTTTTGCTTTCTTCATTCTTCACGAAATGCTTGAAATGTAGCAGTTCGTTTTCAATCTCTTCAAAATTTAAATCATTGCAATACGGTTCTGCCAATTCTTGGAAAGCTCCAAAGAAAGATTCATCGGGGCATTAATGTTAAAAACAGGTTTGAACTTTTCATTAGTGTCCTTGTTAGCTTTAGATTGTTTTTTTAGTATTTGCAGAAGTGAGATGAGACCAGAAGTACTGAGCTAACGAAATTCTTCACTCGGCGAAAGTGAATATTCTTGATAACACACCAACGGTTGGCCCTCTGGTAGCGGTTTCAGAATTTCCCCTCCAAAACGTGAGACGCTCGCGGTGGTAGACGACCGAACTAGATTCCAGCACCCGCGTCCGTGTTTCGCCGCTTTAGGTTGAGGGGAAGGGGGTAGGAAATGTTTTTGGAACTCAGCCAATTTTTTTCTCTCTAGCGTAGGCGCGATTGAAGCGGCGTAAAATCCTCAAATTTGTTCACTAATGCCAGGATCTACTATCAATGCTAGAGCCCTTCACTTCTAGTCTCATCTCACTTCTGGTATTTGTAATTAGATTGTCACATAAGACGTAAAATGCTTTTATTTTGAAAGCTTCCCGTCCACTCACGTGTGTTATCATCGTTTTTAGCCACATCGTATGATGTACATCTACGATGAGTCTCTTAGTTTTGCGTGCCCTGTTGTACTCGTCCTCTTACTAGTACTAGTACCAGTAGACGTGAAAGAGTAGCGCGTTTGGCAGTATAGAATTTTTCGTTCGTCATTTAAGGGAGAGTGAATGGGACAGAATTTTGGTTATGTGATTATTACGTTCGTGTATTTTAAGAGGATGGGATTATAATAGTAACTTTAAGCATTTTATTAAATTGTACCAGTAAGGTTAAGCATTTGGGATTGTGTTTTACGATTGCTCGACATATTTAAAGTGAAAAAGAGGATTATCGTGTTACCTTAATTAAAATGGAAGGTTTAATACTCCCTCTAAATTTCCTGTCACCCGTCAACAACAAGGGTTTCACGCTTTCAATCCCGCTTCCCTATTTCAAAATCCAAAGAAATCGAGGAGAATTTCTAAAAATTCCGACGTTATATTTAGAATGGTCTTAAGGAGATGTTTATTATTAGAAGTTACGTGTATTTCTCCACAAATCGAGAAGAATTTTAAAAGAAAGTACTAGCTTGTGGCCCTAAATATTACAATTATAACGCAAGTAAATTTATTGAAGAAAGGATTAAGGGTTTTTATTTTTGTTAGGGCATCGAGGGGTTATTCACTCTCATTTTCTGTACTTCATTTAATGGGCATTTATGGGTATTTCATTTAACCACTGTTAAAGGATGCTTCCGTTCGTGTCACACTATTATAATTATAACAGAAGTAAAAAAATGAAGTAATCATTTTAAAACAGTTAAGGTAGCGCATCGAGGGCTATTCACTCAAATTTTCTGTCAAGTACGGTATGATGTGGCTACTATTACGAGTCCAACCCTTCAGCAAAGAACCATTTACGTATTTTTCCCCTTTCTTCGTTACTTTTGTAAATTATCTCTTTTGTGAGCTGAGCAATTATTTTAAATATTTCAAATTATCACTACCACCCTGAATGAAGCTTATCAAGGAATCATACAATGCAACTCCAGTGCATAATGACGGTCAGTAACAACACGAATTCAAAATGAAACTTCTTTCTCCGAGGATTGCAACTTCTCAAAATACATTTCCATTGAATTTTCAAGTTTCTTTTCGTCTTTTTCTTCTTAGTGAAAGAGGGGGGAATATATTTGTTGGTTTTTCATTTTCTCAATTTTTGAAAACTAGCTGATTACGGGCCCCTCAAATATCCGGGCCCTAGGCAATTGCCTAACTTGCCTAGTGGTTAATCCGGCCCTGCCTAGACAAACTGACCAATTATATTTAATTTAATGATCTACCCCGTTAGATAAACCGAGGGTAGCTGAACCCGACGGATCTTTGTAGCCTATTCGATTCTTGGTTTAGAAGTATGCTAGCCCTACTTGCTTATTCCTTCACCCTAAGTATATTCGCTACAAGTTAGCTTTAATTAGGGTTTTTCTGGAAATTGCCGAAATTTAATTTTTTGTGTTAAATGGTTGGATAGAACCAGTAGAAGTTTTAATTTGGGTTTTTTTTTCTTTCTTTTGAAAAATGCCAAAAGTGAAGAGACAATTTTACCGCTAAGTTTTCGCACTGTTATTTTATGAGAGTAAACTTTCGAATTTACATTGATTAGTATTATTTAGCGTGTTTAAATGTCATTGCGTTAAACAATGGAGGAGTTTAGTGGATTTTAAGTATAGTTTTTCCACTTAAGTGATGTTTAAATGTACGAAAATTTTGAAAGAGCATTATAAGATTAATTTAAACTTGTTTAAGTCGTTAATTAGCTTTAATTTTGTTTTGTTTCGAAAAATGCCTAAAATAAACACACTACTGTACCGCCACTATAGTGTCTTTGCGCGTGACGTCAAGTTACCTACCCACTTTCCTCTCCCCTTGCCGGCTGCCCGCTCTGGCCACGTTAGGACGCCATGTTGACATCCCCTGAAAACCGGTTTTCGCCCCCTATTTCTTCTCCCTTTTTACTCTCGCGGAAACACCCTATTTCGCAGGCTTTTTTGTTGATAGAAAACGTTTTAATTACTTTGATTTGTAATATTTAAACGTATTTAAATAGTCTTGCGTTATTATATTCAAATGAAGTCGTTATTTAGCTTTAATCATGGTTTTTTGGATTTTACCGCCTAGTCTTTTGATTTGCCGAATTATTACTCTATTTTACCGCCTAAGTCGAAAGCCAAGTCAATCTAGCCAAATGGTGTTTTCTAGCAGACGACGCATAGTGGGAAAAGTACTATTGTATGGTTCTTTACTTTCGGCAGATTCCAAGTTGGCGCCGCGGTAATTTAGTGAATGCCAACTTGGGCACCCTGAGCACGTGTTATGACTTGCCATCAAATTTATTTTAATTAAATTAGTGAAAAATGAGGGTTGAAAAGTGTTATTTTTGTTCGTCTCCTTTATATCCCGGGCACGGAATACAATTCGTAAGGAACGATTGCAAGGTAAAGACTATATTAACGTCAATTTATAAGCCTTGGCCTTTGGTCTTGTTATTAAAAACAAGATTTTCACATTAGGTTTTCAGGTTTTGCCGTTCAAAGTGCCACAAATTATTCAAGAGGAAGCGTAACCCTAGAAAGACGAGATGGACAAAAGCTTTCCGTAAATCTGCTGGCAAAGAATTGACCATTGACCCCGCATTTGAATTTGAAAAGAAGAGAAATACACCAGTTAAATATGACAGGGAATTATGGCAAAACACAGGTTTGTTACTTAGTTACTATAACCCTGTATAATTAATTGCCTATTAATGATTTTTCTACCTTACAGTGGAAGCTATTAAGAAAATAGAACATATTAAACAACGCAGACAAGCTAGATTTATAGAAAATCGATTGAAGAAAGGGAAACAACTGGAGAAAGAAAAGGACATCAAAGAAGTTCAAAGAGATCTCAGTCTTATCAAGTCTCCCGCTGGTAAAATAATCTTTATTATTTAATGATTAATTAATTAACCCGTTCCGTTTTTAACGTTGTTGATTTAATTTCTCTTAGCTGGTATGCTTCGAAGAGAAGCTGGAATTGTGGAAGTTACCGAAGAAATGTCAGACAAAGAAGATGCCATGGAAGCTGAAGTTTATGAATAAAAAACCTTAAAACTGACATCTATTATTGAAAATAAATTCTTTTCCCAAACAATTTTATTTAATCTTTATTTTCTTCATTTAAATTTAAATTTTGACAAGTCCAAGTCATATGAGGGGGAATTGGGGCCACAATATCAAAATATTTTGATTTTGATAAATTATGAATTGAGATTTTTCGTAAATGAAGTTGGACTGGAATATATCCAAATCCATCTCCATCAACTGATATTTCTAGTTTCTGACAAACTTTAGGTGATAAATGCTGCAAGTTACAGTTGAATTAATGAATTTTAAAGTTATTTATTTATTAAAATTCCAAAATATTGTATTCTACCAAATGTGGATGAGAGGGAAAGTATGAAAATGGCCATAGAGCCTGTGTTAAAAAACGCGGACATCAAAGTTTCGCCAACAACTATTTTTTTGGACTTGCAAACTCGCGAATGAAAGTAGCATTGAGTTGAGAAAATTACCACTAGAGTGGCCTTTTGTAGACCGAAATGAACTCTATCACACGCTTGTAGCGCCATCGTGGTGCAAAGAAGGGAACTAAAAGAAAAGGCGGGAAATTTGACTAATTTCAAGAATACATGTAAAAGGCGGAGATTAAAATTTCGTTTTCGAGATGGCGACACCATCGTTTGATAAACTTGGTGCCTGTCCGTCCATCCCATTGCTTTAAAAGTTGTCCCCCGTTCCCCCAATAGGCAGCTTAACGCCTAGTTTTACGCGCTCTTCTATTGCTTCGATAACATTACTTAAATCCATATTATACCTTCAAATACCTTTTAAAACATTACCAGCTACTCTGTCCTGACTACAAACACAAATCCAGGAAGTTCTAGCATACACAATAGCAGACGACGGTAACCGCGTAACCGCAAATTAATTTAACAAGACCTATTTTAAGGGAGTGAACAGGCCCAGTATAGCTACGCCAATAAAACGGTCAACTAGGGCGAAACTCTGATCATGGTACCCTTCTTCTTCCATGCTCTGATAACTCGCGACTGGCTTTTGGCCATTTTCATACTTTTCCTCTCATCCACTTTTGATTCTACCATTTGGTTTGTTGTTGGTTTTGGAGATACCATCCTTTTTCCCAAGACAGTAATGATTCTATTTGAGAATAATGTATCTCCTAATATTACCACCCCTCTTTCTATCATAAATAATCTTGGGAAATGCGCCTTTGCTGCAATTAATGTTAAAATTAATTAACACTATTTTTATTATATTAAACAGGGTTCATACAAACCTGGAAAAATCAGGGAAATAAATAGTTGACAAAAACTTCAGGAAAAATTAGAATTTTAAGTAAAATTCAGGGAAATTTGTGTCAAACAGGGTCCGAGTAATTAAGCAAAATGTTCGTGAATATTCCCTCCATAGGATTAACATTACACCCAACTTTGGAGGCTCATAACTGTGGTTCTACTAGAGATACGGGGATGTCCTTTGATTATGTAATAGTCCTATTTACTCTCCCCCCCCTCGTTCGTTAACATTTGCTCCATGGGATACTCCATATACGGGAAAAACCTGGAAAATATTCAGGGAAGTATATGGGAATTAAAAAACCTGAAAATCTCAGGGAAATTTGTTTTCCAAAAGTTGTATGAACCCTGTTAAATAATTTAATTACCAGATGTGACACTCAAGTCAACTAAAGAGACTCCTAACTCATCATTATGACTTAAAGTTTGATGATTCGCGTGTATTGACTTCATTTCACCTTTTAAAGAGGCACTTTTGACATACTTGCATATTTTGTATTCGTTTTTGCCATTTGTTTCGATAGATTTCAAACCAACTTGTTCGTAACCTTGAGGGGGTTTTGGAATACCATCTACAACGCATCTAATTAAATTAAAATAATTCTTATTCGATTAACATAATTGCCATAAAAAAAGGGGCTTTTAAAATTAATCAAACCTAAAATGCATGTAAGGTGTCTTAATTGTTTTCCCGTAAAGAAAAGATTTTCTTATTTTTTTTGTAACTGTTTCATCAGAAGCTAATAATAAGACCCCAGAAGTGTACCTTTATGATGTTAAAGTTACTTGTCAGATGAATAAACTCCGCTTAATTATAATTAAACCCCAATTAATTAACCTTTCAGGAGATTTTACAACTGATAAATTAGGCATTTTCAGTTTTTCTTTAAGGTAACTCAAGGCTTCATTGAAATAAAAGTTTGATTCCGGTACAAAAGACTTTAGAGAAGTTCTAAAGAATTCCTTTGAATCTAAAAAACACTAATTATTTACTTAAAAAGTTAATTTTTGATTAAAAGAAATAGAGTGCTGTCAGAAGCGCCGGTGTGACGTCACCCATGCTGTTTTCCCATAAAGAAAAAACGGTAACTGTCATGGCCGCCCATTGCTAAAGGCAGACTCGTGACGTTTAACCTTGGATCTGACGTCACAACTGACAGCACTCTATAAATTTTTTACCACTTTTAGGCTTATTCATCCCAAGCCCGTATGGTTTATTTATCGCGACAACTCCTCCTGAAACATTTTAAGTTAAATTAAATTATAAGGCCTCACCTCAATTAATGACTAATTAATAATTACCCTCGTTATAAATTATATTTTGATGCATATATTCTCTAAATTCCACAATATTTTTCCAGGGATGTATATCTTTATAAACACTCTTGTTTTCATTCGCTTCCCTGTCATTTTTACGCGATACTACCACGTTTCCCGCGCAATATAATCTTGTTAACGTTTTAGTTAAATTAACTTGACTATTTGTCTTAATTATCATCATTATATCGATCCAATTAAATTTATTAAAAACCGCCTAACCAAGGCCCTACCAGAATTACTCCACGGGGAAAATATTAGCAGACGCCAAAACAAACAATATATAAACACGTGCCCGGGGGAAAGTCTTTTGAATTTCGCGCCATAACCTTTGACCTAATCTTTCTTCTTCCTTAATCCCGTTGGGTAAAGAAGTTGAAGACCTTTGGTGAAATCAATTTCTAGTAGGCCGCTGTACTTGGACTCTGAAGACTTAACAAAACAATGCCTCAAGCTAAGATTGGACCATCCATTCTGAACGCGGATTTGTCCTCCTTATCTTCAGAATGTCAAAGAATGTTGGACAGTGGTGCCGATTATCTACATTTGGACGTCATGGATGGACACTTTGTACCCAACTTAACGTTTGGTCATCCAGTGGTCAAATGTTTAAGAACTAACGTACCAAAGGCCTTTTTTGACCTTCATATGATGGTTCAAGAACCAGAAAAGGTTGAAAAACGACGTTTTTAAAACGATCAAGCTAATTATTTTAATGTTGATTAAAATTGCAGTGGATTGAACCAATGCAGGATGCTGGAGCTGACCAATACACATTTCATATTGAAGCGACGCAAAGTCCCATGGACGTTATAAGAAAAGTTCGCGAAGCCAACATGAAAGTTGGTGTAGGCCTGAAACCAAATACGCCTGTTGAAAGCGTCTTAGAACTGGTGGAACACGTGGACATGGTTCTAGTAATGACCGTTGAACCGGGATTTGGTGGACAAAAGTTCATGGCCGACATGATGTCAAAAGTAAATTATTGTAGAAGTATGCCCATTATCAATAGGAAAACATCTTGACAATTCGCGCTTTTTTTTTTTAGGTTAAAGTATTAAGGTCAAAATACGCTGAACTAGATATAGAGGTGGATGGAGGTGTAGGCTTAAATACCATCGACCTCTGCGCGGAGGTAATCTCGTTTCTACCCGAGTAGTATAAAGAAAGAAATTCGGTACTTACCCATGATTTCTCACAGGCTGGGGCAAATATGATTGTTTCTGGAACTGCCGTGACAAAAAGTCAAAGTCCAAGTGACGTCATCGCGCAAATGAAGGCAGTTGTCAAGAACTCCATCTCTAAATAGTTTCTAGATTAACTAAATTAATTAATTAATTGTAATTGCAAATCCAAATATTTTTGTATATTAAAAAAATTCGATTTTGTTATTAAAGTTGCGCACTTCTACAATATGATATACTTCTGTTAGATAGGATGACCTTTCGACCTTTAGTTAACGCCTACATCGAAATCACGTGAATTTCGCTTTGCTTTTCGTTGGCTTTAAGGTTTGTTTATCGGACAGAAATGGCTCACTCTGCTGTGAAAGGGAAGTTAATTTCCGTAATTGGAGACGAGGTAAATCATAATTAAGTTAATTATTACTGTTAAATCATATTCATTCCCGAAAATATTTGGAATAATCAGTTTAAAGTCTTATTGTTATGGAAAAATGCGATTTGAACCCTAAGCCTTGGCCTTTTCCTAGTCTAAGTCTACTACTACTACTGCAACTGCAGTAGTTGGCCTAAATCCTAATTAATGTTAATGTCAATGTCAATTTTAACTTAATTTTTAATAGGATACATGTGTTGGGTTTCTTCTGGGAGGAATTGGGGAATTAAACAAGTCTCGTCAACCTAATTTTATGGTTGTGGATAAAAGTAGGTTCATAACAATAAAATACAAGGCTTTACCCTAATTTAATCGTGATTAACTTTCAGATACCAGTATTTCGGATATTGAGGAATCTTTCAAAACTTTCCTGAGACGAGATGACATTGACGTAATTCTCATAAACCAGAATGTAAGCCAAATATTATAATCCATTATAGGTTTGTTAAAACCTTAACAGTTATATTTCAGATTGCGGAAATGATTAGACACGCTATTGATAGTCATACTGATCCCATTCCCGCTGTTCTGGAGATCCCCTCTAAGGATCATCCCTATGATCCAACTAAGGATTCAATTCTCCGCAGAGCAAAGGTAATTATTAAGTTTCTATCTCTTAATACACATATTTTTAAACCTATTTTCAAATCTAGGGTATGTTTACTGCCGAAGATTATAGATAAATGTTTCTATATTGTAATAAAATTAAATATATAACTTAAAATATATTCAAGAAACATTCCTATTAATTATTGTTGATAACTTAATTGTTTTTGTTAAATTTAAAGTCATTTAACTAGAAAATAAGTCTGTATTTTGTCTTTGAATGATTTCTTTCAATAAATGGTGTAAATATCTGAAAACCTCCTTGAAATTATTTGTAATTCAATTTAAAAGGAAGGCCAAATATCAAACTAACGTTATTAGACCAAACTACGTCATAGCTAGACAAATGTTGTGTAAGGGGGCGGAGCCAACATGTGACTGATGATGTACCGCTAAGGGATTCGTCACTCCATAAATATGTACGTAACTTTAAATATATTTTGAGTTTAACTCATTAATATTGAAAGAAAAGTTAAGAATAATTACAAAATAATTGTTTTTTATATTATAAACTTGTTTTAAACGCAATTACAACCTAAAATATTAATTGGTCTAATATTTGATAATGTCGGTCCCCTCGTCTAAGATTCAGGGGAAACGCCAGGAGGCGGGACTAGTAGATTTGACCTTTGGCCTATTTTAAGAGTAATTTTTCTGTAGTGTCAATTCAGGGGCCGGTTTCGCGACGCTTTTTCGAGTTTTTCTTCAAATAATTAACGAAAAATAGTATAATTTGATAAATAATAAAGTAAACTAGTATAAAATATGTTGAATTAATGATTAAAACCGGTTCAAAAAGAACATACACCAAAGGATAAAAGCGGCCAAAGAAATGATGCGCTTAGGCTTAACCAGATGAGGAGTGTAAACCGCTAAATTAATTAATTAACTGTAAGTTAAATATACTTAATCTAATAATAAAAGTAATACGTTCTAAAATATAGGTTTAATAAACATTAAACTTTCCATTTAATTAATTAATCCTACTTAATCTCCTTTTAATGTTTTAAAAACATACATAGTTTATAGGCCTAACAATCATACATCTATTTAAAATCTAATTCCTGATTTAATTAACTTAAAAGAAATTAAAAATTAATTAACTTAAACAGAGGGCAGACTATAATAAACATTAAACTCTCCATTTAATTAATTAATCCTACTTAATCTCCTTTAAATGTTTTAAAAACATACATAGTTTATAGGCCTAACCATCATCCTCTATTTAAAATCTAATTCCTAATTTAATTTAATTAACTTAAAGAAATTAAAAATTAATTAACTTAAACAGAGGGCAAAGTAATCGGTGATAATCATGACGGTATCAAACCAACTGGTGGTTCCCGTTGTTTTATGGGGTAACGAAGCACCAACTCACTGCATCTCATCAATATTTTTTACCCGAGATCAAAAAACTATCATAACCGGGTGCAATGACGGGCAAATTTGCATATGGGACGTGGGAGATAATCTCCAAGTACGTTCGTTCAAAGTACCCCCTTGTCCTTAGAAAAAACAATAGAGTGCTGTCAGTTGTGACGTCAGATCCAAGGTTAAACGTCACGAGTCTGCCTTTAGCAATGGGCGGCCATGACAGTTACCGTTTTTTCTTTATGGGAAAACAGCATGGGTGACGTCACACCGGCGCTTCTGACAGCACTCTATACCCGAGATGATAATTAAGTTTGGAATTACTTTAGATCACTCCACGTTCATTATTATTTGGTCACACTGCACCAGTATTATGTCTTTCCCAAGGAAGTAATGCCTCTGATAGTTCTTTGCTAGTCAGTTCATCAGAAACTGGGTAAACTTCCGTCAAAGAAACGGACGGCAATAACATGAAAAATATCTCAGTTTGAAACTATCGTATCATTCATTTTATAGTGAAATGTCTCTATGGGATCTAACAGATGGTCGTTGTTTAGAGCATACTAAATTGCCTTACATTCATACGAACATACAAGTAATAATAATTACTCTCGTTTCCTTCACTCCTTCAAATATTAACGGAAATTAATTTAATTAACATTACATTAACGTAAATGAAGGCGTATCACATGGCTGGTGCAAATGACGTTCGTTTATTTTGCAACGGGTATTACGCGGAGATTCTAGTCATGGATGTTTCTACCTTAGATATTCTTTTCTCTCTTTCGGCGCGCGCTAATCCCGATTGGATAAGCGCTATGCAAATATTAAGGCCTGTCAAAAGACAGGGTGAGTAATTGCACAAACAAACAACAAATAAATAAAGTAGAAAAGAAATTCCATCCTTTGAAAAACTAAAGAAAAAAAAGCAAAAACAAATCGTTTTTTCCCAAAATAAAATTCTATATATTTTGTACCTAATTTATACAAATTGTTTATTAAATTTTGCTTCGTAGTTATTTTATGTTATTTGAATTATTAGTTGCACTTGGGTTGTTTTTTTTTTTTTAGTTTCTGCTTTAGTTACCTAATGTTTCATTCAAAATTTTGTTTCCTTTATAATTTTAAAATGTTTGCATTGATTTTTTGTTTATTTTTATTTTTATTTTGGAAAATTCCGCGCACGTTCGTTCCGTTTTTGGTTTATGCTTTTGTCCGCGCTAAAATTAAACAACATCCGTTTAAATCAAAACCCGAAATAAAATCTGAAGATTGGGGCAATTTTCTAACAGATGACGTGGTCATGGCTTTATCAGCTTCGGGCACTGTTAAGATATGGACTCTAAATGGAACGGAACCCAAGGTTTGTTCCCCGCCGCTCGCTCGGTTCTTCCCTTAACACAGGGTTCATACAAACCTGGAAAACCGGGAAAAATCAGGGAAATAAATAGTTGACAAAGACCTCAGGGAAAATTCAAGGAAATTTCCACTTTTTAGTATAAATTCAGGGGCCGAGTAATTAAGCAAAATGTTCGTGAATATTCCCTCCATAGGATTAACATTACACTATACTTTGGAAGCTCATAACTCTGGTTCTACTAGAGATACGGGGATGTCCTTTGAGTATGTTATAGTCCTATTTACCCCCCCACCCTCCTTCGTTAACATTTGCTCCATATGATACTCCATATACAGGAAAAACCTGGAAAATTCAGGGAAGTATATGGGAATTAAAAAACCTGGAAATATCAGGGAAATTAAATTTGTTTTCCAAAAGTTGTATGAACCCTGAGTTAAAAATAACTGTATAAATTTAAATTTGAAAAACTAAAATAACTAACTAACTCGTTTGGCCACAAATATTATTTAATTAAAAGAGTTCCGAGCCAATTTACGAAGACGAATCAAAACCTATTCGATGCCTGAATGCTTTAAAGCTTAGTTGCTGTGCCTACAATCAAAGAACTGTCCTCATTGTCTGTACCAAGTACTGGCAGGTAATTCTTTTATGACTAAAGGTGGAATTCATAAACGTCGGACGCAACGCAATTTAGTACAGGCAAAGGCAGGGCGTCGTGCGCAAACTTCCGCCTTTTGCGCACGACGTCCTGCCTTTGCCTGTACTAAATTGCGTTGCGTCCGACGTTTATGAATTTCACCTTAAATAGCCTATACGACCTTGAAAAAATGCTCTTAATTTTCTTCCTCCTAAGATTTACGACGCGACAGATTTCTCTTTGCTATGTTCCGCCGACAACAGAGTGGGCGAGAGATGGACGGGAGGGGATTTTATCGCCATTGACAGGGTGCTAATATGGAGTGACGGAGGAAAAGGGTATCTCTACAAATTGCCGGCAAAGTAATATGACTCTGAAATAAATAATAATATTTTTTATTCTTAAACCCCCGTAATCCCAATTAAGAGAATAACTGAGAAAGATTTCTTGAAGTTGAAACTCGATTAACCGTAGAAATTTTTTAATTTAAGTTCTTTTAATTCTTTTTGTATTTTATAAATATTTTAATTTATTTTTGAAAAATGGCAGCAAACTCCGGGGAAAAAATGTTAGGTCAGTGAACACAAATTGTCCCTAAAGAATTCAAAAGAAAAAAAGTTTTGATTTTTTGATTTTATTTTGATGTAATGACGTACTCCCCCCTATATATCCTTTGTTTCTTTCATTTCTTAGTTTCTCAACCTTCAAAACTTTGACTAAATGTCTCTAATCTAAACGTTGTCGCTTTAACTATCATTCATTCAATCAATCTGATTCTTATTAGTCGTTTTCTTTTCCGTTTCCGCATGCTACCAGAAGTGAGATGAGACTAGAAGTGAAGGGCTCTAGCATTGGTAATAGATCCTGGCATTAGTGAACAAATTTGAGGATTTTACGCCGCTTCAATCGGGCCTACGCTAGAGAGAAAAAATATTTCTTACCCCCTTCCCCTCAAATTAAAGCGGCGAAACACGGACGCGAGTGCTTGAATCTAGTTCGGCCGTCTACCACCGCGAGCGTCTCACGTTTTGGAGGGGAAATTCTGAAACCGCTACCAGAGGGCCAACCGTTGGTGTGTTATCAAGAGTATTCACTTTCGCCGAGTGAAGAATTTGGTTAGCTCAGTACTTCTGGTCTCATCTCACTTCTGATGCTACTAAACCTTTCTCACTATTCTAAATCCAAGGATGGTTCATCCGAGAGAAATCGTTCAGCAACGTACCGATTTCTCTCGGGTTACGCGTCCTCACCCCTCATCGTTCTATCTCCTCCGAATCTTGGTATTTCTTCCGACTAAACGTAGTTGTAGTTAATTGCGTTTGATGTAAACCATCATCGTTAAAACTTTCCCAAACACGCGATTGCAACTTACAAAAGGTTAATTGCGATTGCGTAACTCTCTCGATGTAGAAAGACATCGTTCAATTTTCCCAATACTCGCGTTGCAGCAAAACTTACAAAAGGCTTAAACTGTCTATTAAAATCGGGTTTTTTGTCTTCAATTTCAACCCCTTCGAAGGTTGCGATCGTTTAACTCTAATGATTGTTCGTATTTGATGTAAAAAAAATTATACACGCTTTACATGATTTGTAAATCATGTATCTTTGGAACTCCCTCCCATTGGCGATTTTAACCACGTTTTACCCATGAAGTAAATCCCCGTTTAAACCCTTCTCAATGGTGTAATTAACTTATAAGTACTCGTTGCGATGTAAGGTTAAAAATTAACAAAGAACATTTTCTAATTAAGCACTATCGTTGAAAACAAAGAATTTCACGCCCCAATTAATTCCAACGATCGACCGTTGCTTTACTGTTTACTAAACGTTCCCATGGACGAAGTAAGAGAGTTTAAAGGGAGGGTGAAGTAGAAAATCAAGTGATTTTTATCGATTCTTCTACTAATTAGAAGACCAGCCTGCATAGTGAAACATTCAGGAAATACTTCCGAATGATTTTAAAATTCAAATTAGGCTCAGATTTTAAGGATAATTTTAATCAAGGACTGCCGACCAATCGCGTAACGCCCTGCCTTTTTGTTAACAAAATTCTCGTGGCACGCATGCTCCATGTCTCGCGCCACGATTGTCACGTCGCGCGCCTAATTTTATCAAATCTCGTGATAAATTTCATTCGACACTTAACATGCCACGAGAATTTTGTTAAAAAAATGGCAGGGCGTTACGCGATTGGTCGGCAGTCCTTGTTTAAAATTATCCTTAAAATCGGAACCTAATTTGAATTTTAAAATCATTCGGAATTGGTATTTCCTGGATGTTTCACTATGCAGACTGGTCTTATAATTAGTAGAAGAATCGATAAAAAATCACTTGATTTTCCACTTCACCCTCCCTTTAATGGCGTCAACTCGAGTAGTTCGTTCCTTATCTTAATTTCGATGAAATCCTAATCCCCGAAACAGAGGTTACTGTGTCCGCCGGCTATGAGCTATTTCCTAACTACTCGCGGAAGTTTCAACAAAATTCTATTACGAGGGGATTCTAGCGGACGTATCATAACTTGGAGCATTCCTGAAGTAACAAACAGAGATTTAGGTATCCTACAGCAAGAAAGTTTCGATAAACCGCCAGGTACTTGACAAGTCCTTTCCAAACAAAGGCAATTATTCAAACCTCGCAACCGTTATTTTTTTGGCGCGCAGAACTTAGCCCTCATTTTAGTATCAGCTTACAAGAAGCCTGGGAAGATATGAAACCTCCGCCACCCGGAGTTCTAGATCAATTAGTATGGATTTTTAGTTTAAAGTTTAGAGGAAGGGGACTTGAGTTTGAAAGTATTTCTTCTTGACAGAGAGGTCAAGAAGGTCAAAATTTCAAACTAACAGCCAGCGTTTACTTGCCATTACAAGGCAGATTCGTTTGCGGACGCGAAGACGGGAGTATTATCATAGTATCGGCCTCGCAAACTGTCATGTTACATTTGCTTTACGGACGCCATCAAAATTTGGAAGGTAATTAAGATTTAGGTCCTTGATGGGGCGGCCAGGAAAATTTTGGGATAACTTGTCGCGGTTTCAGATTGGCCTCCGCACCAATTACTCCACGGTCATAATGGGCGAGTGACTTGTTTACTGTACCCTCATCACATTCACAATCGATACGATTTGGCACATTTACTGTCGGGAGGCGTGGACTTTTCCGTTTGTCTTTGGGATATCTACGCCGGAACTTTATTGCACCGTTTTTGCATTCACGCCGGAGAGATCGGACAATTGCTGGTTCCTCCCAACAATTGCAATGTATAATTAAACGATACTCGGCGCCCTCAGTCCTTATAAAACGGTTAATAATAATAAGGCTTTTCTTTTGGATGGCAGCCTCGCATCCTAAACTGCGTTTGTTCAGTGGCCAGCGATCATTCCGTAGCTTTGTTGAGTCTAAAAGAGAGAAAATGCGTTCTCCTGGCCAGCCGACACTTATTCCCCGTTCAGGCCATCAAATGGCGACCATTAGACGATTTTATGGTCGTGGGGTGCGCGGACGGCTCCGTTTATATCTGGCAAATGGAAACGGGTCATTTGGATCGGGTTTTGGTGGGAATTATGGCCGAGGAAGTTCTGAACGCTTGCGACGAACATATCGTCACGACGGGGGATCGCTTGACCAATCCGGCCATTCATTTCTTCCGAGGTTTGAGGCATCGCAATCTTTCGGCAATTCGACACGCGGCTCAAAGGGGTTTGCATCAGTTGCAACAACCGCATAATACGCCGCAACAAAATACCGAAGTTGCGCAGAAATCTCACGCCCATCCTTTAATGTTGCAAGGAATGCACACCAATCCGAAAGATCAAGAATGCCACGTCTTGTTTTTCGATATCGAAGCTCTCATTGGTGAATATTATTATATTTCGTGAACCATTCATTCTTTTCTCGTTCTTTTAACTCTCGAGTCAAAATTTGTAGTTCAACTATTATCGGAGGAATACTCGACGATGTCTCCCGGTTCTTTGGAAGCGCAGGGTTTAATCAATCAAACGGAACACCAAAAATATCAGAATCTAGTCAATTCCCCCGATTCCCATAGAAAACTCCCGGGGTTCCTAGCCCAAGTGAAACATCGCGCCGAAAACGCCGCCCAAAAAATTCAAGCCAAAGCCGAGAGCGTCGGCTTTAAAAGCGGAACGGGCGAGATCAACATCGGCCGAAAAGGATCCGGAAGTAACTCGGAGGGTTCCAATTCCGGAGGCAAAAAACCCAAAGGACTGAATTTGGCGGAGGGTAACTTAACGATGGATATAGCTCAACTTTTGCTCTCGTTCTTGCACGCTTGGGGCTTGGACGCCGATTTGGACAGAGTCTGCGAGAGTAAACTGGGTTTATTGCGACCCATGAGACCCATCAGCTACGGTTTGTTGTCGAGAGGCGGTCGAATGGCCTTATTGTTACCCACCTACACGTACAAAATGTTCCCTCCACTTATAATCGAAAATACGTAAGTCTCGACCAACTCTCTCAAGTCTCTTCAGCCCCCCCAAGTAACGTTGAAGCGGGTACCGTTCTCTTTCCAGAAGCGCCATGGAAGGAAAACACGTCAGAATCAATCCAGTCATTCCCGCTGAATTGGTGGCCGAAGAAGATCGAGCTCGGCAATTCTCCTCGAAAGGTCATTGGCAAATATCGACAGCCATGACGACGCATCATCTGTTGTCCATCATCTCGTTGGCCAACACTCTCATGTCCATGAACAGTGCCACTTTCATTCCCGAACAGGAAAGACGACGCAGACTTCAAAGGTAAGTCCACCCACTCCTTTTCTTTAAAAAAAAAAGAGTTATTACCAATGGCGGAACTTGGTGGTGGGTCCGGGTAGAAAGCTAAGTCGCGCCGATAGCCGAGTGACGGCCGAAATGCTTAAAAACTCGGAAGAAGCCGAGAACGAAGCGATGACGGGTCACCAAGCTCAAATCAAACAAGGTTGGAGTCTCCTAGCGGCCCTTCATTGCGTTCTCCTCCCCGATTTGGTTAAAACCCCGACCTTTAAGCGACCTCAAGTCGAAATGTTGGCTAGAAGGTGGCAAGACAGATGCTTGGAGGTGCGCGAAGCGGCCCAAGCCCTACTCCTGGCCGAATTGAGGAGGATAGGTCCCAAAGGTCGGAAGGGAGTGGTGGACGAATGGGCGCGCTATTTGCCAAATTACGGAGAGGGTTATCCGGGCGGCGCTCAGCAACAACAGCAGCTACAACCGGGCGGCGGCGGCGGGGGCGGCAATCCGGGAATTCCCAATCAGCAACAACTTATTCAGCAACAAATTCAACAATATCAATTGAATAATTCCAACGACATCGCAAGTTTAGTTTCCAATTCCTTATCAGAATCGAATAACACCAGCAACAATCGGAGCGATCAAGTCTTGGAACCAAAAACAGAAACTCATTCTTCCGACGAGGATGACGAAGAACCTTCCGAAGGTAAGAATGAAAGCCGCTCAGTGAACTTGTCCGTTTCATGATCTAATTATGATAGCGGAACAATTAACGAGGAAACCATCGAGTACGACTGATAGTAAACGGCGCCAAGCGACGGCCATTGTCCTGTTGGGAGTCATTGGAGCGGAATACGGTCACGAAATTGAACAAAGTCGTCGACGATCCGCCGAAGATCAGAAAAAGAAGAGCGTGGTGGAAGGATTCGGCCTTTCTAATTATTCCTTAGCTAGGCATACCAGTCAAGCTTTGGCCTACCTTCTCTTAGCACCTCCTTCCAACGAATTACCGGCTCATACTTCCTTGAGGAGAGCCGCCATAGATCTGATTGGTCGCGGTTTCACCGTCTGGGAACCTTACTTGGAAGTTTCCAAAATCTTGTTGGGTTTACTGGAACTTTGTTGCGAATCCGAGAAGTTGGTACCCAGGTATATATATACACTCCCATGACGTCGCTTTCTCTTAATTTCGTTTAAAACTAATTAATCGCTTTGTGTTTTTTAACCGTTACTTTGGAATTTTGCGCAGCTTCTTTGACTATAGATTTTCATTAATGCCTCGAAGCCCTTTTCTTCCTAGCATGTCTTACGGGCTCCCGCTGACTCCCAAAGCGGATTCGTGTCGAACGGCTCGTCACGCCTTGTCCCTGATCGCCACGGCGCGTCCTCCCGCTTTCATTACGACCCTGGCCAGAGAAGTGGCTCGCTACAACACGCTGGCCCAAAACGCTCAGTCCTTAAACATCGCCTTGCAGAACACCGTCTTGAGTCGAGCCAGACCCGAAATCCTCCGCGTTGTCGAACTTTTAATCGAGAAAATGCAAGCCGACGTCGCCGATCTTCTCGTCGAAGTCATGGATATTGTCCTGCATTGCTTGGACCATACGCAGTTAAAATCCAAAGGACTCTCCGAAACATTCCCGGCCATTTGTCGGTTAGTATCGTCTATACACGCCCCCCCCCCTTGAAGATAGTCTTCGATCAATCAATCTTCAATGTTTCTCATTGTCAGATTCCACAGTATAAGCTATTGTCCATCAACGAGACGTATCGCTGTTGGAGCCAAAAATGGAAATCTCGCGCTTTACGAATTAAGGGCCTCCAAGTCACAGGTAATTGACGTAAATACGTTAATACAGGGGTTCATACAAACCTGGAAAACAGGGAAAACCTGGAAAAATCAGGGAAATAAATAGTTGACAAAAACCTCAGGGAAAACTCAGGGGAATTAAGAATTTTCAGTAAAATTCAGGGAAATTTGCGTCAAATTGTGGTTATATTAGAGATACGGGGATGTCCTTTTAGTATGTTATAGTCCTATTTGCCCCCCCTCCAAGCATACTAAAAACTTGGGGATCAAGTAAACAGGGGCCGAGTAATTAAGCAAAATGTTCGTGAACATTCCCTCCAAAGGATTAACATTACACCCAACTTTGGGGGCTCATAACTCTGGTTCTACTAGAGATACGGAGATGCCCTTTGAGTATGTTATAGTCCAATTTGCCCCCCATCCAACCATACTAAAAACGTAGGGCTACGAAAAACAGGGGCCGAGTAATTAAGGAAAATGTTCATAAACATCCCCTCCAAAGGATTAACATTACACTATACTTTGGAGGCTCATAACTCTGGTTCTACTAGAGATACGGGGATGTCCTTTTAGTATGTTATAGCCCTATTTGCCCCCCATCCAACCATACTAAAAACTTGGGGCTACGACAAACAGGGGCCGAGTAATTAAGCAAAGTGTTCATCAACATTCCCTCCGTAGGATTAACATTACACCCAACTTTGGAGGCTCATAACTCTGGTTCTACTAGAGATACGGGGATGTCCTTTGATTATGTTATAGTCCCATTTGCCCCCCCCCCCCACCCTCCTTCGTTAACATTTGCTCCATAAGATACTCCATATACGGGAAAAACCTGGAAAAATCAGGGAAGTATATGGGAATTAAAAAACCTGGAAATCTCAGGGAAATTTGTTTTCCAAAAGTTGTATGAACCCTGTAATAGGCTAAATTGTTAAGTTCCCACGAATAAAAAAGCGCATTTTCTTATAATGCATGGTCTCAGAGCATCGCCGCCCACGCGGCTTCCATCACAGCCTGCGCCTTTTCCCCCGATGGAAAATATCTGGCTTCGTATTCCACGGGAGAGAATAAACTTTGTTTCTGGCAGGTAAGTGTCCTCCCCCCCCCATTCCCGGGCCCCCCAAACAAAACAAAACAACGCGTTTTATAAAGATAATACAATGTCTTTGCAGACGGCCACTGGTTTATTCGGCTTAGGTAACGCCCAAACTCGTTGCGTTCGAACCTACTCGACTCCTCCGTTGTCGGACGCGGTCAGAAGCAATCACTTAAAAATGGCGAAACTAGTTTGGGTGGCCAGTAAACTAGTCATTTTACTTCTGTGCGACGGAACTGAATATAGATACAACGTTACCTGAACTAATTAACCTTTCTTTCAATTAAAAACACCCTAAATTTAATTTAAGATTAAACAATAAATGAATAAAATAACCATATTCCCAAAAAAACAAATAAAAATTAAAATAAAGTACCTTTTCCTCTTCAAACAAACTTATTTATAATTTCAATGAATTAAAACTAAATTAAATTAACGATACGTCTATTAACATTCCTTGGCTAAAAATAAAAATAACTAATTAGTATTCATGTACAGTGATTTGTATTTTCCAAGACAAAAAAACAAATATTAATAATTCGTAGTAAACATTTATGTATAATAGTTATGTAACATATGTATTTAAATGTATAAATGTGAGTGTTTAACGACCGACAAAATGTCCCTTAACTAATTAATAACCTAACCTAATTAAACATTACCCCCCCCCCCACCCCCGGGAGATTCAATTATTATTATTTCTTTGGAATGTGTAGTAGGTGGGTAAACAAGCATCCAACAAACAAACAAGAGTGTATCGTGTGATTTCCACACCTATATGATATTAAATAAATACTAGTTATTGTTAAAATGATTGTGTGTTCTTTGTTTATGGTGGTAATCTTCCCTTTAGGGCTTAAATGATAAGTCTATACTGATTCACCGATGAACAATGGGGGGGGGCTAGTTTTAACGAGGGGCTGGTCACTCAGTGTAATCGGTGTACACGACTGTACCTTTGAGTGTGTTAAAGTGATTATAGAGCTATTTCAGTGGGGGAAAAATTTCGTCTGCTACGAAAATTGGGCCTGCCTTTGAATGTAGGACGGCCATTTTATGAGGGTTTTCTCTATGGGCAAATAGCATTGGTGACGTTGCCATTACCCCCTCTGAAATAGCTCTACGAGTCAGGGGTGTGCGGGTACCCAACCCGATACCCGAAACACATTTTTTAGAATGTAGGACATAATCCCCCCTGGACATAATCCCCCCATTTGAGAAGAAAAGGACATAATCCCCTCAGGTAGGAGACAAAATCCCCCGGACAATTTCCCCCCGAATGGATGCCGAAGACAAAATACCCCCAGCCCCAGGACAAATTCCCCCCAAACTGTGTTCTTCAGAAGAAAATAAATGTAAAAAATAATATTTTGGAAAAGGCGTACCATTGTTACAATATTTCCAAAATATTACGAACCGAACCCAACCCAACCCAACCTAACCTAACCCAACCCAACCCAACCTAACCCAACCTAACCTAACCAAACCTAACCTAACCTAACCCAACCCAACCTAACCTAACCTAACCAAACCTAACCTAACCGGGGATTATGACCGGGGAATTTTGTCTAGAGCGTAGGGGGATTTTGACTAGAGAGTAGGGGGATTTTGTCTACAGAGTGGGGGGATTTTGTACTCTTAACTTGGATGGGGGGAAAATGACCGGGGGATTTTGTCTTGAGAGAGGGGGGATTTTGTACGTTTTTAAAAATGGGGGGATTATGACCGGGGGTCTTTTGTCTTCGGGGTATTTAGTCCGTATACCCATTTTTTAGGACCCTTACGGGTACCCGAGTCCCAATTTTAAGCCTTTGCCAATACCCGCCGAGTCTGACGCGTCCAGTTCATGACGTGTTACTGCGCATGTTTCAATACTTCTGCCTTTCATAATTAAATAATTTAATTAGTATTAAGTTATTAATTAATATTGTTTAATGAATTACAATATGGGGGATAATGGCTCAGCTTTGAAATCTAGCTTTTAATTGGACTGTAAGGAAAAGCAGAGACCCGAATTGGACCCAAAAGCTAATTTTTGGGATTTTGAAGGACCCGAAGACCCGACGGGTAATTGAAAATTGGACACGATACCCGCGGCGGGTACAATTTTCTATTACCCGAAATTTACCCGACACCCAAAAATATGGACCCGCACAGCCCTGTTATATATGAGTAATCCGTAATCGGTGATTAGCCCCTCGAGTTCTAGGTTCAAGTTTCAAACGCTCCACTTTGGTTTTAAATATAGATTTAAGTTGATCCTTCAATGTTAACAGATAAGGATTTAACGTGGAATCAACTAAAACTTATCACTCTAAGCGCGTATCAAAGCGCAAACCAATTGAGGCGGGCGAGTTTAAAAACGCTCTTCCCCTCAAGTTTGGCAACAATACCGAGTTAAATTGACACGAAACCCATAATCAATTGATACCTTTCGCAATATTTAATCGCATTTACAAATCTTATCCTTATTCCAGGGTTCAAACTTCGCACGCACGCAAAAGGCCCAAGGACAAATAAAAATTAGAACCAGTTTAAATCAGGTGAAAAGAAAAACAATCCCGCAACTCCAGTTTGGTAACTTTTAATCAGGGATAACTCCGGTAGGCATAGCTAGCTTTTTCCTCTACTTAAAAAAAAACGGGCGGCGGTTAGTAACAGTCATCTAGTCTAGGGAACTTTTTTGGCTTCCTACCAACGCCAGCCATACTTGTAATTACGTAAGAAATCTTCGCGTGAGGCCATTCCAAAGAGAGCAAAAATAAAATAGGCTAACAGACTAGGTAGTAAACTTCTCCCCCCGTTTCGTTTATTTATGTCGCCAACAAACAACCCCCGGGAGTCCGGCACCAGTAAGAATGAAAGGACTTAAAGAATGGTTGTCAATCACTCTTTCTTTCGATTTTATTGACCAAAGAGCGACTAAAGAGGAGAGAAAGAGGGAGATAGAAACGCGCTTTATAAAATCCGCCCAAAAATGGGAAAATAGGGGGGTAGTAAAAACAATTTTCGGTACGTTTAGTTTTAGGACGCACATCCTTTGCGCATGGGGGGATTGACCTCCTCGCCTTATCTCTGTCATCAGCTACGTCAACTGTGCGCGAGAAAGCTGCGCTCAGGCGCCGCGGTGTACCGTAGATTTACCCCCATTTTCACCACGCATGGATCACCTGCCTATACTGATTCTCTCTCCCTCTTTGGAGTGACTCAACCTTTCGGGGCCAAAATCCACCTATTTTTCAACAAGAATAAAGAACCCTTTTTTTGTTAGTACGGAGAGATTTTCTAGAAAAATTCCCCTTTCTCCCAAGAAAATTGAATCTTTTACACACATCATTTGAAAAGTGTTTTATTTTAAACGTAAACCAATGGACATACAGTGAGAGAGTTACAAATACAATATTGTTTTTTAAATTGTTAGATAATTAAAGAAAAGAGAGTCCGTGTTTTTTGTCGGTTTATTTTAAAAATAATTAGGGTTATTAACATTATAATTCACTGGGCTTTTTCTTTCGTAAAAATTCTTTTCTGGGAATAAATGAACTATGAACTTTAAGACGAGGGGGGGGAAGGGGAATTTTGAGGGTCTTGTTTACGTTTTTTATAAGAATTTTTAAGACAAAAAGGGGCAAAAATAATTAAAGCACACAGGAATGTACAAATATAAAATTTCTTAAACATTTATGGCATCCAACTACACTTTTTTTTCCGCAACATTTGACCCAAGAAAAACTTTGTTTATTGATTTATTATCATCATTTGTTTGTTTGTTTGTTTGTTTACAATCCCGGAAATAATTTGGTCCCATTTAAGTTGACGATACAGACACGAAGAAAAAAAAAGAATTATTAATGATTATTTAAAACATTTTGAACAAAGAACTGAAAAACAACGATAAAACTATTTCTGAGATTGCTCTTTTGAACGTTTTACGTTAAAAAAATTGAATATGTATGTTTTCAAGTGATATTTTATAGTTTTTAAGGCAATTTTAATTGGGTCTATGTTACGAAGAAAAGTCAGCGAGGAAAAATAGTGACGCGGAGATTTGATAGAAAAAGAGTCCGTTTGATGTTAAAAATTAAAGTCTTGAAAAAGACTTGTGTTTGTTTTGCTTTTCAAAGAAGAAGTTTTAAGGCAACGTGACGAACCCCCAATTTAGCCGGTGGTATAGGCCATAAAAAGGGTTTCGTTCGAAGATCCTGATGGAATCAGATCATGTCCCGGCGGAAGCATAGCGAAGCCCAAGAACATGAAAGTTCGAACTAAATGGGCTAGAATAATAAGGGGGGGGGAAACGCGTTTTAGTGTCATTGTTACCCTTTTTTGGGAAGGAACACCGGGTGGTGGTACTTACCTCTATCTCCGCGGTTTTTGTTGAAGCAGACTACAATGCATTCGCATTCCAGTAGCTCCTCGGAGAACTCCAATAAGGACACGAAAGCTTCCTTGGAACCTTCTGGCAAAATACCATTTGGAACCTGAACGTACATCTTCTTATTGTATACGACAGTTTCCCATTTTACTCTGGTATTATCGGTGACTTGAAAGTCCAACGTTAATACCACGTAATTATCTCTCGACTGTTGCCTTAACTCTTTCTGCAAAGAGTAAAACCATTAGCTCCTTTACGCGAGACACGACTTGAAAGGCGCAAAAATCGGGTTCAAAAGGGCGCATTTGAATCCGATTTATTTGGCCAACTAGAAATGAAAATAAATAAAGTTGCGCTTGCCTTGATCGAATCCAAACTGACTGCAACGGGCTCTTTACTTAAAATCCCCACATCCCTGCCCTCTGTGACATGTAGTGACGCACAATTTTTAGTGTGGGGGACATCAGGAGCACCACAGAGGCCCGGTGCCAAGTTTGACGGAGTAGTGTCGTAAAGACGAACTATCAAATAGTTCAACATCAACCCATCAATTTTGCGCGAAACAAACGAGTAAACAATTGAAGGCAACCGGGAAATGCAAATGCGGGAGCGAATTCTAATCTTACATTTCCCACATTGTCAAACAACGCGTCAACCTCAAACCAAACACGACACGACACGACACGAGCGAAATCAAGTGCTGATGAACTTAAAAAGCAAGCGCGGTGCACTCCCAAGGTTAAGCTCTGACGAGTGCAAAAACTCTTATAATCACACCAAACCATTCATTATACTACAAACTACGAGGTTTTGTTTTCATGCTAAGATAATGCGACGGCTATTAAAAGCATGGGGTGACTTTGTTTTGAAACCCTCTACAAAACCGCTATAAATAAACAAATCTTAAGCCCAGCAGCAAAGCCAAACTTTCAAAAATATTGGCTCTTGATCAACTGCGAAGCGTTTGCCAAGACTCGTGACTGAAGAAATATCCCATTTGTTTTACGCGCTGGAAACTTCTCTACACCAAAATAGGCAAGACAAACAACCAAACAAGAGGAATCTTACGGGGGAATTAATTCTACAAAATGCGCCGGAACTACCAGGAATTATCGTGATTAAAGTATTCCCAAAACAGCAGTGTAAGGAGTGTCAATAGAGGCGGCAATGCAATAAATATCTTTAGTGCCATAAAAAAAAAATATTTCAAAACTTTCGATAATTATTGGAGGGGAAAAAAAAATTGGGATAACCTATTTAGCAAGAAGCACCTACGTCACAAATAACCTAGGCCTACCCTTTAAAAAAAACCCGAGATTAAAGATTAAACGAACGCCATTTTGAAATATTTTTTTCCCACGGCAATGAATTTATATAACTAAAGCAATTTATCGTAAATATTGAAATTGAACTTCAAAAAAAATTAGCGCGGTGTTAATATGCAAGTTAGATAATAATTATGCGTGCTTATTAATGATTAAAATGCAAAACATTGCTATAGTAAACACAAACACCGCGATAGCCAAGGCTTAGCTAGTAGGCCAGGTTGACGAGTGTCTTACAGTGCGCCTATTTTTACTTTTTAGGGATTGGGGAAATAAACAAGGTAATTAATTTGAAAAACGTAGCAATATTTAGGGGTAATAACATATCAATTTAGTAGTACGCAGTTGTTAAAACAGTACTCGATAATATGAAAAACAGGCGCACATTCAGCCGCTGTACAATAGCCATTACGAAATGACAGTTTTATTACACTTTTTAAGAATAATTTAAGTAAATAAAAAAAGAGTTTACGACTTACCTAAGACTACGTCCGCTACTACTACTAATTATCGCAGGCATATCAAATAAACTTGGATTATTATTATCTAAACTCAAAAGCACGTCTTCAAGGGATTCACGATTCATACCGCCCGAGTGGCCTCGACTGAATGAAACTGGAATCAGCCACGGAGCGCGACTCTCTTTTGTTCCTTTACAGGATGACGTCAAACATCCATCAACCAATGGGTGAATAGAATCGGAGATAATTTGGAAAGTTGCGTTTCCAAACATGTGACGCAAAAATTACGCGCCAAAATTTAAAATTATTTTTGAAATTAGGCTTAACGAATTTTGGACGAATTTTCGCCTAAAACGTTTGCAAACAGCTAAATTTAGGCCTAAAATTTTAAAAAATACGTTAATACGTAAGAAAATAGTAATGAAATGACTGGAAACGTATTTTTAGACTCCTATTTTATTGGAGTCAATATATTGGCACGTGTTTGGACGAATTTTCGCCTAAAACGTTTGCAAACAGCTAAATTTAAATTTTAACTCTATACCTCTCATTAAAACTTTGTACAACTCCTTGGTCCTCCCTATAATTGATTACTGTTCACCAATTTGGTCCCCCCATTTCTTAACTGATCTAGAGGCTTTGCAAAAAGCTCAAAACGCATATTCGAAACTCCCACACAAAATTAGTAAGCTTCCGGCTCCCCAACGACTCTCCCTATTAAATATTGATTCTATCACTCTACGACATAAAATTAATAACCTATGCTTAGTTTTTGACATTATACATAACAACCTAGATTTAAATTTTTCGTTATTTTTCACCCGCCATAATAATGCAAGAACCCGTGGTCACTCACACAAACTAGTCAAACCTAGGGTGCTTACTACATTCCGACAAACACACTTTGCGTGTGCTGTTATTGACGATTGGAATTCGTTGCCCAATGATGTTGTCGTTCTGACTAATAAATCCCATTTTCGTCGTAAATTTTTAGACATTTTTCGTGCTAACTTGTGAGCTCTCTACTTCCTCAACCCTCCCCCAATGATTATATAAAAATTACATTATTGTGCAGCGAATTCTTATTTTCTAAATTTTCTGACATTCTATTAATTCTTATCAGTATTATTATTTAATTGTATAATTACTATTATTATTGTTATACTTATTAATATTATTTCTTTTTTTTTTATTATTACATTATTAACCGTTTGTTCGTTCCCATATTATTGTGCTCCCATAGTGTCTTTCTGTAACATGGCTATGTACTCGACTTACGATGTTCACACATACGTCACACTGTTGACTTTGTGAACAACACATTCATTCAATAAATAAATAAATAAATAAATGTAGGCCTAAAATCATAAAAAATACGTTAATACGTAAGAAAATGTAGGAAAATAGTAATGAAATGACTTGAAACGTATTTTTTAGACTCCTATTTTATTGGAATCAATATATTGGCACCATGTTTATACGTAAAAAATAAATAAAAATCCATTGTTATTTTTATATCCATAGAATTTGATGTAAATATACTGGCCCTATAATTTGCAAAGGCACATTTTTAAGGCGAGACTAGAGCTGACTAATCACGTAGCGCGTATTAAAATAATTATGCACTTATTTAGGATAAAATGGTTACAGGTATTTAAAAATACTTCAATGTAATAAAAAATGTGTTGTAATTAATGAGTAACACTTTTCTAATTAAAAACTTTACGTCTCGCGTCATTTTTAAAACAATATAATCTAAATATCCTGAGAGCTTTAATTGATTAAATTAATCTATTATAATTACGGGATAATTTTTAATAGGTTTAAATTAAAAATTGAAACAAATCCTAACGAAAAAACCAAAAAAAAAAGAAAAAAATCAGATCTTTTCTAACGTTTCCTAGACAACTACGATCATTAATCCACCTTATTCCCTTCCGCCGGAAGTTAGGCTTAGCTCGGGATTCATGGGGGGTGAGTAACGGGAATAAATTGGTCTGTCGTCTGCTACAGTACATATTTTTGGCTTATGTAGCAGACGACAGACGAATTTCTTCCCGTTATTCACCTCCATGAATCCCGAGCTAAGCCTAACTTCCGGCGAAAGGGGAATAAGGTGGATTTAATATTTAATTAATAAAGCTAAAATAATAGGTTAATACTTTCGTAATAATATATTTAATAACGTATCTTTAATCTTTAATAATTAAAATCTTATAAAACATTTTGGTATCAAAAAGACTAGGGAACGTCCAAAGTCTAAAAAAAAAACTTAAATGCCATTGTGACGAAGATTAATCCTAGAGAGAATCGCGATTGTAATTAAAATAAAAACTGCGTGATTAACGAAATTAAATCGGAACAACGAGAAGAAATCTATCTATTTGGGGGGGGGGGGAACAAAAGGAACTATTAGATAGAGAGAGGAAGGGGGAGTTATCATTATGTTTGAGCGATTTCAGCGGCGATAGCTTCCAAAACCGTTCTTATCTCTCTAAAATGAGGCCTCCTTTCTGGAGTATACTCCCAACAACGCAACAAGATTTCGTAAACCGCTTCGGGGGTATTTTCGGGATTCGGTAAACGGTACCCTTTGAACCAGAGAGAGAGAGATGAGAGAGAAAGAGAGAGAGGCAGAGTCACGAGGAATTAAAAAAAGATAGATTAAATATCGCTGAGAATGAATTTCTGAATTTCGATTCCAAAAAGGAAATGATAACAGAGAAGAGATTAAATTACCAGTATCAATTAATTCCCTGGTTTGATTATTCGAAAGTCCGCAATAAGGGGTGCTGCCTAAAGACATGATTTCCCAAGCCAATATACCAAAACTCCAAACGTCGCATAACGAAGTGTATTTACCTTTGAAAAATATTTAATTATTTATATATCATTTCCCCCCAAGATGGCCGCCATCCGTCACCCGCTTACAATTAATTTCTATCCCAATAATTTACGCTTTAAAAAGCTTTAATAGAGTAGTGTCGGTAGAGGGGGGAGTAGACTGTTTATCCCTCCCTCTAGGCGCGCTTTTGTAAGAGGGGATACTGTACGCTCCTGGTAGGGGGGATGACACTGAGCTAAGAGATAGAATTAGAGTAATGTCAGTTCTACGTATGCAAACGTCATACCCTTCTATCTCTTAGCTCAGTGTCACCCCCCCCTACCAGGCGCGTACAGTATCCCCTCTTACAAAAGCGCGCCTGGAGGGAGGGATACACAGTCTACTCCCCCCTCTATCGACACTACTCTATGGTATGACGTTCGCATAGTAGAACTGACATTACTCTATATAACCATTTGATTTGCCCCCTCAACCGTCGTGGTTCGCTTATAATTGTTGTAAAATGATTAAATTAAGAAAATTCGTGTCACATACACTTTAAAATTGTGTAGCAGTTCCTTTAAAATTTAGTAGCAAGTCTTAAAAGGAATATTTTTCTAGCAAAAATTGTCCCAAGTAAGAATAGGCCGCCATATTTCAAATTGACAGGATTGTAAAACTTTCCAAAATGACCCCCTAAACGGACGGGTACTAAACCCATTGGGGCCAGAGAGAGATTTCATCAAATATTGCAACACAGGACCAGAATGCGGTTTGGTTTCCCCCCGGCCCGGGACTTAGCCGGCGTCACTTAGAAACCCCCAACCCCCTTCCCCTCCCCCATTTTCGAGCCAAGGTGACAGGTCCCTTTCTTCTCTTTTCAAGTAACAAGGACCCCCGCCTGCCCCTGAGTCGCCAATCCCAAGTTTTATTACTTTTGCTAGAAAAGAGGATATTTCGGAGTAAAGCGAGGGGTCAGTCACTTAACAAGCGATTACTCATACAGTCATTCGCCCCTGGCGCCAAGTAACAAGAACCATCCCTCAATATATTATATCCTTTAAATTTAGGCCTTCCTGTGAGTACCTTATCTCTTTGCAATTACAGGGGGGGGGGCTAACAGTTCTCTCCTATTACTTGTTATTCTTAAAAATTCTTCCATTAAGTACAAAGTTCCTCTTTTTTAGCCTGTGGTTCCTAACTATGTCCTTGAACAAGAATAAAGTGTGGACTAAAGGGTAAGTAAATAATTCAAACCATAACCCCCCCCCTCCGGTAGCTTATAAGGGAGAAAAAAAGGTTCTGGGAAAAAATTCAGACCCAAAAATGCTTCCCCCCAGGGTTCATACAAACCTGGAAAACCGGGAAAACCTGGCAAAATCAGGGAAATAAATAGTTGACAAAAACCTCAGGGAAAATTCAGGGATTTTTGCGTCAAACAGGGGCCGAGTAATTAAACAAAATGTTCGTGAACATCCCCTCCATAGGATTAACATTACACTATACTTTGGAGGTTCATAACTCTGGTTCTACTAGAGATACGGGGATGTCCTTTGATTATGTAATAGTCCTATTCCCCCCCCCTCTCCTTCGTTAACATTTGCTCCATGGGATACTCCATATAGGGGAAAAACCTAGAAAACTCAGGGAAATTTGTTTTCCAAAAGTTGTATGAACCCTGCCCCCCCCCCCCCGCGTTATTAGTCCCCAAGATGTACGCCCCCCCCATCTTTAATTGCTTACCAAAATTGAGTGCTTCGGGGGCGGTCCACTTGATAGGTATTTGTTTCATGCCATCCGAAACGATGTATTCCTCTTCCTCGCGGGACATTCCGAAGTCGGATATTTTGACGATGTCGCCCCTTCCGACCAGACAATTCCTAGCGGCCAAATCGCGGTGAATGCACCCTTTGCCCTCCAAATACTCCATCCCGGACGCCGCCTGAATACTCAGCGCCAATAATTGGGGGACCGTTAGAGTTTGGTTGTTGTTCCTCAAATAAAGTAGTAGAGAGCCTCCTGCAACGACAATTATTATTTCAAGTTCATTAAGGCGGCCGGGAGCGAGCTAATTAAGGGATTAATATCAGAAGTGAGATGAGACTAGAAGTGAAGGGCTCTAGCATTGGTAATAGATCCTGGCAATAGTGAACAAATTTGAGGATTTACGCCGCTTCAATCGCGCCTACGCTTGAGAGAAAAAAATTGGTCGAGTTCCAAAAACATTTCCTACCCCAGTTCCCCTCAACCTAAAGCCGCGGAACACGGACGCGGGTGCTGGAATCTAGTTCGGCCGTCTACCACCGCGAGCGTCTCACGTTTTGGAGGGGAAACTCAGAAACCGCTACCAGAGGGCCAACCGTTGGTGTCTTATCAAGAATATTAATTCACTTTCGCCGAGTGAAGAATTTGGTTAGCTCAGTACTTCTGGTCTCATCTCACTTCTGTTAATATCAATAGATACCTGGAACTAGCTCCATGACGATCATGATTGGCTGCTTTTGAACTCCAATTCCGATGAATTTCACAATGTTTGGATGATCGTATTGTTTCAATATTCGACCTTCTTGAAGGAACTTTTTCTTTTGTTCATCGGGAAGATTCATACGACACGTTTTAACCGCCACTTCTTCGGAAGTTGATTTTAAAATCGCTTTGTAAACGTCGCCAAAGTTTCCCTAAAGAACAATTAAATTACTCGTTAAAGGCCGACTTCCAGCAGCGAAAAGAGTTCTAGCGAACTGAAAACCGAGCATCGAGACTAACAATTAAGCGACCGTGCCGATTTTTGAATCCCCGCTGGGGTAAAAGATGGAAGGGTTCTAGCTAACTGAAAGCCGTGCAATGTGGAGGTTCTAGCGAACTGAAGATGAACAATAGAAATCCCTTTAAATTTATTTCCTTTCGAATTGTTGCTTTCCCCTGAAGGAAATTCTCTACTGTGTATCTTCAGTTCGCTAGAACCACATTGCACGGCTTTCAGTTAGCCGCTAGAACCCTTCCATCTTTTAACCCAGCGGGGATTCGAAAATCGGCACGGTCGCTTAATTGTTAGTCTCGATGCTCGGTTTTCAGTTCGCTAGAACTCTTTTCGATGGAAGTCGGCCTTTAACCTCAAATATTAATATCAAATGAAATGAAAACGTACTCTTCCTATTTTCTCGAGTAATTGAACGTCATCGTTGTTGAGTTCCCATCTCTCCCTTAAAATGGGGTTTCTTAGAATGGCCCCCGATCTGATGGTGACGGGAAGACCGCAATTCTGTTGGTATTTGATTAATTCTCGTATCGTGTTAAAAGCGGGTCCTTCAAAACGAAATTTCCCCTTCAAGATAAACAACAATTAGTCAATTAAAATAAACACCAATTAGTCAATTAAAATAATAAAATTCATTATTTAATATTTACTTACATCGGCGGTTGTTTGGACGATAAAATGTTTGTATCCTTGCCAATTAGCGGACAGGACAATCTGACTCTCGTCGTTCCTTAGCGTTTCTCTGACTAAATAATCGCCATCTTTGACTAACAACCTGATGACTTCTTCGCGAGGTAAAACTCCGTGGAACCAATCTTCGTCCCTCAAATCTTTCATTTCCTTGGAAGAGGAGAGATTGGCTCGACTTTTGTCGTCTCGGTCATCGTGGTCGTGAAGACCCAATAAATCCGGTGCCCCATCTTCCATACTGATATTATTAACCGATGATTTCTTGGCTAAAGGACTGGCTTTCGAGTTATTGAAAACGACGGTACTGCGCGGAGGAAGCTTGGGAGAAGCTTCACCTGGCTGACAACGATACAATGATTTATTGTAAAAATAATTACACATATTACAGGGTTCATACAACTTTTGGAAAACCAATTTCCCTGAGATTTCCAGGTTTTTCCCCATATAATTCCCTGAATTTTCTAGGCTTTTCCCGTTAACGAAGGGGGGGGGGACAAATAGGGCTATATCATACTCAAAGGGCATCCCCGTATCTCTAGTAGAACCAGAGTTATGAGCCTCCAAAGTATAGTGTAATGTTAATCCTATGGAGGGGATGTTTACGAACATTTTGCTTAATTACTCGGCCCCTGTTTGACGCAAATTTCCCTGATTTCCCTGAATTTTACTAAAAATTCGAAATTTCCCTGAATTTTACTAAAAATTCGAAATTTCCCTGAATTTTCCCTGAGGTTTTTGTCAACTATTTATTTCCCTGATTATTCCCTGAGGTTTTCCCTGATTTTTCCAGGTTTGTATGAACCCTGTATTACGAAGTAATTACAAGATATCATTAAAAACTTGCGCTAATTAATTAAATTTACATTTCGTTTAATATGAAGTTGATTGCAAATTCTGTCAATGACAACTTTAGCGGATCGGCCAACTTTATGGCTGGTGATGCTGGCGGTTTCGGCGGCGGCGTCCATTTTGTTAGCGCCCGTGGTGGTATCTTCCAATTCCAGACCAGGAGGAGGTCCTTCGGGTCCGACCATGTTCAAAGGAGCGTCCAAAATCTCCCATAGCTTCTTTAGAATTTCTTCTTGGCACTTTAATTCTCCTAATTGTTTCTTTAAAATATCAACAGCGCGTTTCTTGACGCTTAGCCTTAATTAATGAAAAAGTTCATTAACGAAGTTCGTAACGAGTTAATTATTAATTTACGTTAAGGCGGTATCGGCCGTTCTTCTTAAGGCGGTGATCTCGGCTTCGTATTGAGTCATTTGATTTTCCCGGCTCTTAATATCTCCTTTAATTTGAGTTAATTTGCTCCAAACTTCCTCCATTTTGGCTTTTAACGCGTCAAAGGTGAAATCGTCCACCGTCAACTCGGCGGCTTTTAATTTGCCAGCGTAATCCTCTAGGATGCTCTCTTCGAATTGAAAAGACACCGGTTCCAAAGGAACTGACCTGAAAGGGGTCAATAATCCTTAATTAATAATTATAAATAATCTCAATTTTAAATGAAACACTTAAGTATTACTTATTTTTAATTGAGAATTCTTTGTACTCCTCTTCGCCGGTAACTCTGTCGACGGTGTCCCTCATTTTCTTTTGAATGGCTTGAAAGCCTTCGCTGGTGACGTCCGTGTAATGAGAGTATTCCTTCAGGATTGATTTCCACGTTTCCACCGATTCTTGCAAGACAATTTGTTGGTATTCGAGTAGATCGGGGATTAGAACTGTTCGCAATCGCGCTTCGTATTCCGAAGCTTCGCATAGTAATAAAACGTATTCGTTGTGTAAACGATGAAGTTTTCTAGTACTTTTTTGGTATTTTTCTTTCAATTCTTCTAATTTTTTGTTACTTTTTCCTAGTGTTTGTTGATTACGATCAAATTAATTTTTATTTAATTAATTACGATTGATTAATTTAATTAATTAACCTTTAATGTACTGATCTTCGTATTTAGCTTTGGCAATTTTCCAGGACTCCATACATTTTTCGTATTCAATTTTAATTTTCACGACATTTTCTCGAATCTAAATTGATCTCGAGATTAATCTTAAAGGGAGGGTGAAGTAGAAAATCAAGTGATTTTTTATCGATTCTTCTACTAATTATAAGACCAGTCTGCATAGTCAAACATTCAGGAAATACCAACTCCGAATGATTCTAAAATTCAAATTAGGTTCAGATTTTAAGGATAATTTTAAAGAAGGTCCTCCGACCAATCGCGTAAGGCCCTGCCTTTCTATTAACAAAATTCTCGTGGCACGCTCCATGTCTCGCGCCACGATTATCACGTCGCGCGCAAATTTGATCAAATCTCGTGATAAATTTCATTCGACACGGAACGTGCCACGAGAATTTTTTTAATATAAAGGCAGGGCGTTACGTGATTGGTCGGCAGTCCTTGTTTAAAATTATCCTTAAAATCTAAACCTAATTTGAATTTTAAATTCACTCGGAAGTATTTCCTGAATGATTGACTATGCAGACTGCTATTATATTTAGTAGAATCGATAAAAAATCACTTGATTTTCTACTTCACCCTCCCTTTAATGCCTTCGCGATTATTAATCCTCGGGTTAATTAATCTAACGTTAAATTGTCCCTCGGGTACTTACAAATCTATCTCCCAAAATATTAGCGTTAATAGAAATTAAGGCCAAATTAAGGATGGTCAAATTAATTTGGCTTTGAGTCGCGTGCGTGGTTTACCTTTGAGAGATTTCCGTGAATTCTGGTGTGTTCCTCGACGTAATGTTTCCTCAAGGCGCGTTTCTCCGATATCAAATTAGTCAATGTTTCTAAGGTTCTAGTGGCCAGGAAATCGGCGTTTTGTTTGACTAGATGGCTGAGACTGTTCGTTTCTTCGATGATCGAGGTCCATGCCCTGGCCACGATACTGCTTTTTAATTCCTCCGTTTGTTCTACTTTTAAAGCTTGAGCGTGAATGGAATTCAAGGCCACGGCGTACTCTCGATCGCATTTCACTCTGAGCGAGATGCATTTTCTCATATTTTCCAATAAACGAAGTTCGGCGTCTTGTAAAGACACCAAAGCTTCGTGCGAAGTCTTGCTTTGAAGGTTTTCCGCGAAACCCATACTGTTATTCCTAAACATTTATAACAAATTGTCTCGGACAAAGGGCTCGAATAAAAGGGGGGGGGGGTTACGTTTATACTAATACATTTTTACTGGTTACAATTCAATCAAAGATTCGAAAAGCAAAACTACAAGTTGATTTCGAAACAGGCAACATCTATATATTTGAACCATAAACATTTATCATATCAAAAACGATAAGCTTAATTGGTATTTATTTTCACTTTATTATCAGGAGCCTACCATAATTGCGGAAAAGGTCTCAAACGGTACAGTCTTTGAAAACGGGACTTCATCTAACATTGAAAAATTTACAAATTTACAATCTGTCAGTAATTTTGGGGTAAATTTTTAATTTTTTTTATTTTTAAGTTTGGGCCAGTTTGAGGAACATTCGTAACCATCCCAAATTTTCGATACATGCATACATCCCCTTTATACGATACACTATTCCTTTATACGATACACTATTCCTTTATACGATACACTATTCCTTTATACGATACACTATTCCTTTATACGATACACTATTCCTTTATACGATACACTATTCCTTTATACGATACACTATTCCTTTATACGATACACTATTCCTTTATACGATACACTATTCCTTTATACGATACACTATTCCTTTATACGATACACTATTCCTTTATACGATACACATTTCCTTTATACGATACACTTTTCCTTTATACGATACAATTGAGAAAGTCTTTATCATTGACAAAGGTAACATCTAACGCGGAAGCAATTTTTGGAAGTCCCCCCCCCCTCCTCCCGCGTGATGGTAAATTCTCGCTGACCACTATTAACAAATTAGCATTTGCGATGTTGGACAAAAATGAAGAAGGTTTACAACCACCCTACCCTACTACGTATAACATTAATAGGCTTACTCATTAAGGGGCTTCTTCGTGTGTAAGGAAACCTTTCAAAATAGTGCCCCTAAGGTTGAAAACTAGCCATGGGGTGCCGGGGGGGGGGGGAGAACCCACCACCACCCACATTTAAAAGTGCTTCTTGTCAAAGTCATTAGCCAAGGCTTAAGTTAATTTGCGTTTTTTAGCACTTCTTTTAAGTACTACGAAATAAATACCCCTAAAACTTATGGAATTACTTACATTAATGATTATTCCAAACGTATATAGATGATTTCTTTACCTTAAACTTATTTCAATTCATTAAAATTAGTTTTAAACTTGACAAGATTAAACTTTCCCTCACTCAGTAGGAAAGTGGGAGACTGGGAGGAGTGGGGTGGGGAAACAAACTTCCGCTAAGCTCGCTAGCGACATCCCGCGCTTTATTTATAAAATAGTTTATTTTTCAAAAATTTGTAAATTTTAAATATATATAATATCTTTAATTATAATAAGCGTGAGCGGTGTTCGTGATTTAATATAGAAACGTCTTCGATAAATACAAATATTACAAACAAAAACAAAATGTTATGTACAATAACAATACGTAATAATTCCATTTAAATTCTAATTAAAAACATGTATTGAGTTAATAAAGATAATGAAATTGAAACTTTTCCTGACGTCCGAAACTTATGATTCCCAAGAAAATGCACGAAAGAATCATCAAAATATTAGCCGGTTGAAAGTGGACCGAGGAATTGGGAGTTTTTGAGCTTTCTTGAGAGTCGGGAATGACGTTGCTATTTGAGCTTTCAGTTGTCGAAATGGCTGGAGACGCGGTGGTCACCTCCGGAATAGTAGTAGTTGCCAGAGTCGTTGACGGTTCGGGTTTGACCGGTGGTGGATGCAAAACGGGTTCGCCTTTGCCCTTGGCAATGACTCCGCAAGGTACAGCCCCGGCTCCTTGCACTTTTAAAGGTACCACGGTCAATTCGGTACCGTGAGCCTCAAGGTAATCCAAGTTAACCAAGTTTTCCATAACGAACATGTTATGACTGGCTAAGATTTCGTGAACTTCCGTGGCATTTCCTCGTTCCAGCGAGTAGGTATCGATACCAACCTAATAAATCGTCTCCAAGGTCAAGTCTACGAATTTATAGATAGACAGTTTGGGGCTTCAAATAACTTACCCCTGTAAAGTTTCTTCCATTGACCAACCAGTTAGCGACTGACACGTCAATATCGGGGAAGACAAACTGAATTGGATCAATGGCGGAGTCGGATCCGCGGTAAGCGGTACTGTTGGACCAAAAACGACTCCAACCAGTTTCGAAAAGCACTATGGAACCGTTTGGAATGTTCCCGTTGATGGTTTCCCATTGAACGACGTCTTCTAGGCGGATACTAGCGGTGGCGTTATCCCAAACAACTCCCCTCATGTCCAGGACAACTGCCGGGGCGTTGAGACTAGTCAATGGGATATTTTGGGCGCAAAATGAATCCTTGTTGTACATGCATGGCGCTATGATATGAGTACCGATCGTCGGATCCAGGCTGCCAATAAACGAGAGAGTTCAAATACTAAAACCATAAAGAAAACGCGCTTCAACTCACCTGGATTTATTGAAGGCGAATGGATCGCTAGAATCCATATCGTTCTCTAATATATGCGCCAAATCCACCGGGGAAAAACGCGCCATAGTACCCTCTTCGGAACCGGAAGTGGTAGTATTCTCCGTATCATCGGACGACGTCCAATTTCCGGTTGTTTCATTTGTTCCAATCGTACTTTCATTTCTCATTATCGTAGTATCACCTTCTAAAATACCTCCGGGTGTCTCATTCGTTACGATAGATTTTTCATCGATGGCCAAAATTCCACCGAAATACAATGATAAAAATATCGCGGCGATATTCATTTTCCGTCTTAACAAAATCGCCGTTTTCGCTTCCAAATTATCTACAATAAAAAAAATCGGCTTTCAAAAGGGTTAGTACCGAAACAAAGTTCCGTTTTCGAAAATAAAAGTTTGTTTTTAAGAGTGTACTTTCTAGCCGGCTAAAACCTTGAGGAATTTAGCGCGAAAATGAATTAGCAAAACAGATATACGATTCTCTGTTTTCTACTCGGAAAACCTCCACGTAGACCTTTGAAAGTTTACGACTAAACCGAGGGGACGTTCACTAACAAACTAAATAAATAATATTTCGCCGATACGAACCAAGGTCTACGGACGCCGTCCTAACATTAATTCCTATACGCTTCTACTGAAGTAAAATACAGCCTGAGTGACTACTCCCTCGGCGGTAACTTTACCATTGAACAGCAAAATGGGGAGAGAAAAAAAGTCACAACCTCGTGATGTACAGTTATTATTAACATATACCTTGAAAAACGCCACATGGGTTTTCGTTTAATTTGTTATAACCCCAATATTAACAACAAACTGTAGTGGTACAGCGCGAAAAAAAAACAGAGAAACCTTACCTAGTTTTACTTGACTAACGAAGAACGGTATAATTTTAGTTTTTCAGTAAAAGGATTGAAGACTCGGGTTAAAATATTTCGTAGCACGAAGTCCAACTAAGCTTTCTTTAACAATAAGTTATTCGGTACAAGGCAGTTCCTGTAAATTTATTTCAAACCCTACTACCGCGCGCACCTACTACGCATTGTTTTAACTTCAATGGGGGAGTTATTAAACTATACCGTGGTAAGTTTTGTACCTTTGTAACGTTACCGACAAATCGCTAAACAATTCAAGGTTATCGTTTTGTACTTGACGAAATACGACGATTTTAATTTATAATTTGAGAAATAAATAGCGAGGGGAGGGACACTTGGCACGATTTGCGATAAGTAATAAGGCCACCTGACCACCGATTGAACACCCAATAAGAATTATACCCCTTTCTGAAAAGCCGCGTAATTTTGGTTTGCTTTCGAGGTTCGGTTACGATACCGATTTTGACCAATGTCCGACACCTCGCGACGCGTACTTTAAGAAGGCTATATTTACCGGCGTACTTCGAATATGATTCTTCTTCTTCCAGCAAAATGGGTTAGTAGAGGAAAACAGTTGTCAGGTGTTTCGACTCTGCCGACGTTCTATTCGAAATGACAAATTTTGTTTTACAGAATTTGGAATAAAACACTTGTACGTTTTCACCCACCGAGCGAGAGTACTAGCTGTCGCTACGCCTACATGACGTTATTTACTTCTAACGCGGCAACGTATACCGAGGGACTTCCATCCCTGACATTGCGGCAAGCCCTTTTTTTTTGGAAAACAATTTTCACTTTCAATTTTACAAATTCGCAAATAAGTTTGCTTAAAAATTTATTTCTTTCGTATGGCTGTCACGTCATCAGACTTTTGTTTTTATTTTTGACGGATTCCTCAAATAAATAAATCTACGCTAGTATTTTTCGTCCGTGAAATATTCCATTGTCACGAACATCATTTGTCTCCTGGTTTTGTTCAAGCTGTCTTTACGAAGAGAAAGGCTGTCGCGCCGGGTTAAAGTAGTCATCATCACCCCTATCAATATTCAACGCCAACCAATACGGCTAAAGGGCTTTTGAGGATGTTTTTCACGCGCCAAATTACCAGGCGCGCGCTTCTCCCATTTCACGCGCCAAGTTACCAAGCGCGCGCTTCATTTGGCGGGCTTTTCCCATTTCACGCGCAAAATTACCAGGCTCGCGCTTCATTTGGCGGGCTTTTCCCATTTCACGCGCCATAATCCATATTACCAGGCGCGCGCTTCATTTGGCGGGCTTTTCCCATTTCACGCGCCAAATTAAGCACGTGGATTTTATTATTTTTAAAGTCCACGTGTCTGAGAAAGGCGGTCGGGGAGGGGGAGGGGGCGTTCCCTATTTTTGTCTCAATGCAAAAGTGACGTATGTGACCAAACCACAATTTATTGTAAACAGTATTTACAATGAAATGATTCTGAAGGTGCATAGCCTCTTCAACGTAGTAATTTTTAGGTTTGTTTCTTTTGACTGAAAAAATGTATTTAAACGTAGCTGGGTGCTCTATAGTTTTCTTCTTCTTTTTTTTAATACAGTTTGTACATAAGATTTTGTAAAAATGAATAATATCTCGCGCGTAGCCCAAATTTTGATAACCATCTTTAAATCTCTACTAGATATTTCTTTGAATGAACATTGGCGACTTTTACTTAGAATAGAGATGATTTTAATTAACTCAACTTTTTTTTTTTGCCCGATTAATTTTTCTTTTAATATTATTTTTTTTTTGTTGTTATGAAAAGGCCAACACACATTTGTTTTTTTATTAATTTTTGTTTTTGCAAGGCAAGGCAATTTTTATAGACAATTTGTTTTTTTTTCTTTAAACTTCTACTTTTTTTTTTGGTTTGGTTTAATTTTAGTAATAATTTAATTTAATTACCGTTACTAATTTAAAAAATTCAAGGGATAATAATTTTTTACAAAACGAAATATTTTTCTCTATAAAATTTCCTCTCCAAATTTTAAAGAGAAGTTCAACATTTCGAGTTGTATTTCATTTTTTTTTGTATAAGAAAGTTTATTTTTACATTCTTTTATAAACTACTTTATATATATTTTAATATATTGCACGTGTGTTTTAATTAAATTTAATTTAATTTAAAGTAATATTTACATTAATTTTTAAACCCCAAATATCTAAGTTAATGTTGTTGTTGTTTTTTGTCTTCAAAGTTATTTTTTTTTTAGAAAAAACGGAATTTGTTTTTGTTTATTAAATACTAAAAAGGGGGGGGCGTGACCTTTAACTCCTACTATGTGCTGCAATTTTTAAGAGCGAAAGTCTGTTTTGTTTCATTTTCAATTTGCTAAAGTTTGTTTGTTTTAATTTCTAGTTTTTAATTTCTTTTCGTCTTGATTTTTAAACAACAAAGAAATTTTCATTTATTTTTATTTTTCTTTTTCCGTTATTTTATTTTATCTAATATAAAAAATAAAATAGTATACTTTTATTTTGTCTTTTTATTTACGCGCGTGATCTGACATTTTCAATAAATTTATTTAGAAATAATTTTATTTTCTAATCCATTTTATTGGATTTGTTTTTCTACCGAAAAAAAATTGTTTTTATTTTTTTTTCTTAAATTTTAATCATCCTTTAATTAATTTAATTTAATTTAATTATTTTAGGCCATTTTGTTAATTATATATTAATCGTAACTAACACCAATTCATCGTAATGTTTTTTATTTTCGTTTAAATTTTATGTAAAACACGTCGATTCCAGCTTTTTGGTATTTTTTTTAGCAACAATCTTTTTAAAGAGAAAAAATTCTTGTATTTTGTTTATTTACTTTGTTTTTTATTTTGTTGTTTTATTTTTATTTATGGAACGCACGAAAATTGAAAGAGAGACGTCTAAAGAGTTTTCAAAATGTGAAAACACATCGATGTAGTTTGTATTTATTTTTTATGTATTTTATTTTATTTTTTTTAAACACCCGAGTTTTTAATTAATTAATTTATTTATTTATTTATTTTTGGAAAATAAATTTTATCGATAATTTTTCTAAAAAAAAAAATTTTCTATTGAATTTTATAGACGTAGGTTTAAAAATGTATCCGGATCCTGACGTCTAAAAAATGCGAATGAAAATTTTAATCCTACCGTAATCATTATTTAATTATAATTAAATGTTTAGTTAAATCGGAGAGTTTAATTAATTTAATTAAGTTTTGAATCGTTGCACCTTTTTTTTTCTGGCCCGGTGTTTATTTATTTTTTTTTTTTCGCACCATAATTAAATCAGCGGCTGATTTTAATTTTAATTAAGTCTCGCGATTAAACTAAATATTTTTTCCTATATTAAAAATGATTAATTTTTGTTTTAATTAAATATACTCCCCCACAACACGATTTAATAATTATTTAAAACTTTTAAATTACGGTTAGTTAATTATTTGTTTTTTTAAGTAGAATCGACAACCTTTTTTTTTTTAAAGTTGCGCGTTGGGCCTATGTTAATATTTATTTTCAGCAAATGAAAACAAATTTGTTTTTGTTTTTTGTTTTTTTAAACATATATTTATATTTTTTAAGAATAAAGGTACAATTTATTTAAGAGTAGAGTTTCCCTTTTAAATTAATTATAAATATAAACAACTTAATAATAAATTAAATTAAATTAAATTAAAATAATCTTAATTACAAATAAAATAAATATTAAAAATAACAAATAATACGGAAATATGGAATGTCTTAGAAATAAATAAATAAGTACATTTTTAAAAAAACAATTTGTTTTTTCCTACAATGTTTTTCGTTTGCCTTTATACTAAAGGGTTCATTAGCGTATTTCATTTATTATTTTTTTCCTACGTAATAAAATGAGGGCGGGGAGGGGGGGGGGGTGTGAAACTTCCTTTTAAGTTTTTTACGTTTGTTTGTTGTTTACGAAATAATTACCGTAAAATGAACATTTATGTTTACTGAAATTATTTAAAAAACTATTTTAGGTATTAAATATAGCCATATATTTATATCTCTATTGGTTCGTTTTAATTTAATTTAAATTTACGTTAAATTTTTAAATTGTTTTTTTTTCCCACGGATACCGTTCCTTTTTTTGTTTTTCTCTTTTCGTATTATGCTTTTGTTTTTCGTTAAATAGCTCTCTCAAAAAAAATGCGTTTCAATTTCCTAAAAACAACTTTCCATTCCACTTATGTAAGAGCGTCGTCTCATTGTTTTTCATCATTCAATTTCAATATATCTTGTTTTTTAAACCTTTATCCTAATATTTTGCTTTTGTTTTTTTTTTATAATTATTTTTTTTTATACAACAATAATATTAAGGAGCCTTTTTAAAAAAAGGCCGCGTTATTTTTATATATATAATTAACACGATTATCACAATATGGGGAAATCATTCTTTGTTTTTTTTTTGATGAAATCTTTGTTTTTTTAGAGAGAATATTGTTAAAAATAATACGATTAACTACTGCTTAAATTCAGTAGAATATTTAGAGTTAAGATTATTGCGAATGAAGACCTTTTTTTTATTCTTATGTTGTTGTTGTTGTTTTTTAAATATATTTCTTTATTTTTTTTTGCATGCACTTATTTTTAAGTAATTCCACAGAATGTACCTTCACTGGTCGAATTTGCGCTGGTTTTATTTTTTTTTGTTTTTTTATTCGTAGACGTAATAGTTCGTTTTGTTTTTCTCCACAAATTAACACGTTGTTTTTTTTAATTGTTTTTTTGTTTGGGGGGGTTTTGTTTTTATTCACTTATAGATATTAGAACATCGAGAAAAAGCAGTTTTGTTTATTTGGTATAACATTGATGAAGACAGCTTTTGGTTTTTATATATAATTTTTGTTAATTTCTTTAATTTCCTACGATTGACGATGATGATTTGTTTTTTGTTTGTTTCAAAAAATAATTAATAAACATTAGAAAAAACATTTATATATTTCCCGATTGTTTTTTTATTTTTTTAATCTATAATATATTTAAAACGACTTTTTTTTGGTTAATTTTAGTAAAGACGTTTAGGGGTCGTAGGTCATAGGCAGCCACATTTTTATTTTTTTTAAATTGGGATAGTTATCTATAAACTACGCGGGGGGGCGGGGTTATGACGTCAAGAGGTCAAAGAGGGGTCAAGATTGAGAGAGAGAGAAAGAGATTGAGATAAAGCGATGATTTTTAGTTACCAATTTTTCTTAAGCTTTTTTGTTTTTCGTGGAATTAGAGTTAGAGAAAAAAACGTATTTACGTCACTTTAACTATGGAATTTACGTAAATTTTTGGAATGTGTAGTTTTTCTTTCTTTAGGACGATGTAGAAGTGTACTTTTAGGGGTCAAGGGGGGACTGGGGGGTCAAGGAGGTCAGGATATTACGGAGAAAGATAGTGTCATGTACCAGATTACCAGCGCGTCTCCAACCGGCAAAGGCAGATTCAGACTGTTTTTACGTGTGGTTTTTTTTTTGTATGTTTGTTTGTTTAAATTATTCTACAATCCCAACACTCCTCCTAGTGTCGAGACCAGCACCACCACCAGAATTACGACGCAGATCAAGATCATGATCTTCTTCTGCAAATTGCCGGAACAAAATTAAAAGATAAACGTTAATTACTTTGTCAGGCCAAACTTTAAACTCTCATTGAGGTCGGACACTTGAAATGATAGAAAAAAGAGGCGATGGGGGGTGGGGGGAACCAACTTACCCTTCGAGCTTTGCTCTGATAGACGAGCGCTTTTTTGGTGTCTTGCTTGGCAGTTTCGATGTAATCTCGGGCGTGTTCAACGTGATATTCAATCCTATCAATCATTTCACCCTAAAAAAAGGGACCCGATCGTTTTGAAAAACGATATATATACGATGATGGTGATGACGTCATGATCTTACTTGACTTTCTACGAGCATGGCCATATCCATGAACATGTCGTGAAGCTCTCTGATACTGTTTTCCAATTTAATAATATCGGCGTGACGAGCTTCGATATCCGCTAGCGTTTGTTTCGCTTGCGACGATTCCATCATGATCTGAATGAAAATTTAAAATCAGATCGGACGACGATATCTAAGCCTACTTTTGATCAACGCTTACTCCTTGCGTGAATATCGCGGGATTTCCGCTTTCTAACATTTCCTCCAATTCTTCGTTAGTCGTCATTCTCCCCGCTGTAATCAGTTAAGAGCGTTCATTTAATGCCCATTAACTTAAAATAAAAATTAAATCAAGCCACTGACTTATTTCTAACTGCCTTTGAATTCGGGCCTTGCATCTTTCTCTGTAGTCTGTTTGCGTCTTATTATAATCCGTCATTACTTCGACGAATTTTTGAGACAGCATAGAATGCTTAAAAACAAAAGGAAATAATTCGTTTAATTCATCGTGAGGAAAAACTTTACGGTTTAGCTCGCGCACATTCAAAATACAGTTTTTCCAATAAATATCATTTCTTGAATGTTAATTATATGATAATTAATTACATTTAAGTCGCGGAAACTATTTAAATCAATATTTTCATGACCAGAAAACCCCGACCAGTTTCTTCTTCTTAGCCACCAAATACCATAGAATATCTAAAAATATAACCTAACCAAACCTAACCTCACCTAACCTAACCTAAGCAAACCTGAACCTAACCCTAACCTAACCTATAATATAAAGGGTAAAGCATAGAAAAACATGGAAAATATATATTTTAATTAACTTCCGCACCTCAATTTTAACAAATTATCCTATAATTAACCTTGAATAAATGATATTTATTTAAAAAACTGTATTTTGAATGTGCGAGCTAAAGTAAAGTTTAGCCCATCGGGATGAATTTAATCAGAAGGGGATAATTGAAGAAGGATGACACTATGTATCCTCTTAATGCTTTAGTTATGTAACGTCATTCTTCCCAGGCTCACAATTTTAGTTTGCTTTCCAGCTCATCAAACTACAAATGGGCATCGCGCCGTAAGGTGAATTCTTTAATTGTTTGGCACTAAATCCCCAGCAATCATCCCACAAACCTCGTCTTGACTTGGGACAAAAATGCGCAAGCGCGTCTTTCCAAATATTTAAACGCTAATAGAGTAAAGACGAGGGAACTATTTATCGTGTATGTGATTCGGTTTAGTAACCTTGCTCTAAATGTTCCGATGTTGGGAAGAGTGACATTACACTTACCCCGCTTTGCGGTACACTTCTCTCGAAGAGAAGTATTATATACCTCTGATTTAATCAATTAAATTACCTGCGTTTTGCGTATCCTAAAATCAGCACTCATCATGCTCGTTTGCTCTAACTGTTCCACGTTTTGTTCCATGACTATCAAAATACGTTGAATCAATTAAATCTAATCCAATTAACGTTAAATAATAACGAATTAATTTACCCTTTAATTTTGCCCTGACTTTATTCGCTGTCTTTTTAATATCGGCCATAAGATCTTCCAACTCCTGTTTGACCTCTGACCGGGCAAGAAATGAATAATATCAAAACGTATCCGTTTTATTCTTACGTCAAAAAACAACAAAAAACTTGGAAAGAAGAAATCAAGGAATTGTTTACTTTCGTCCGTTTGGGGCGCGGATAAAATGGCGCTGTGTTTTCTTTTAACTTCCTCGACATTGGCTTGAATTTTTTCAATGTTTTCTCGAATTTCTTCCACCTTTTCGAGTCAAATAAAATAAGAAAAGTCCATTTTAAATAAAATGAAATATTAGGCCCGCTTGTTCCACCTCCCCCCCCCCCCGAGTCGCGAAAGAAGAAAAGAACGGCGTTAAGAGAAATGTCGAAATGTTAGGAAAATCGCTTAAAAACTAAATATAAATAAAAGTCCGAGTGAAGGAGCCGCAGTGGAAGAGTAGAGACAGTACTCCGCCACGCTTTCGACATAAAACATTCTGCCGCCGCCATCCCAATCCCAAAGAACGACGGAGAATTCCATCTAAGACGTTCTACACGAAGGAGCAACGTCTCGCGAACTAAATGAGATGGTTAAGAATTACGTCTTAAACTAAATTAAAAAAAAACTCATATTAAAGGAAAGCGCGGCTCCATTGATGCCCCTTTATAGATGGCTTTTCTGCTACACAGTGGCTAAGCTTGCTAAAGGCTAGTTAAGCCAATGGGAACTTGTGCATTAGGTCTGATTGGTTCCTGCCTTTGGCAAGGTAAAATTCGTGTGCAGAAGATTAGCTAGAATGCTAGGGGTGATCATGGAGCCGCGCTTTCCTTTAAACTACTCATTTAATAGAGTAATTACACCGAGTTTCGTTTGATTTTGAATTTGAATTTACTCCGGGAAAGAATTCAACCATCTCATCCAGTATATCAAGTCGAAAAAATTTGAGCAAGGTCAAAAGCCCTTTTATGACTGCGGGCTATGACCATTTTTCTTTTACACTATTTTCCCGACGAGGATGAAGAGAAAAAATATATAGTTTATATATTAAAAAAAAAAAAATGAATAAATATTTTTCGGGGGTCCAAGAAATTATTGGCCCAAAAATACTTTCCACCACTTTCTTCCTTTTTATCATTATTTTTTTATTTTGTCCTTGGCTCGTCTATTCGTAAGGGCCAACCTAACTAACCGCTCGCTCAACTCTGAAGGGCAAAGTTCAGAGACGTAAAACACCTTTTAATTCGTGGCCTTATTAAAGAGAGAGTAAAATAATATCCAGAAACTATTAAGCGTAGTAATAATCATCCCTTTATATAGACGTAAGTATTATTACGATAAATTATAAACAATTTAAATAATTCGTGTTGGAATATATTACGAAGCGCCTACAAGACAGCTTCTCCCTGAGCGCCGAAGTACGCGTGAGTAAACATTTCTACAGGCGCTCGTAGAAAACACCTTCCTTTCGAAACCCCTAAATGTCGGCTATCTTCGCGTATTCAAACTCGAATCTTAGTACTTAATTCTCCTCCTCTATTTAACATATTCGGTGAATTTTCTTAGGTAAATTTGAATATTTAGTCTTTCAGCCTCTCTTTAAGAAGACCCCCGCCCTTTTGTCTCGAATATAAGATGCCAGCCGGAGGGGGGGGGTCACCCCATTAGTAGTAGCAGAAGGAAGCCCCAGCAGCTAGAGTCGCGTTTATAGAAAACATCAAACGTCGTTAAATCGGCTTAAATAGAAACACCTTTTTGGCGCCAAATATTTCCTCTCCCTTAATTTCTCCTCCTTTTAATTCGAATCTCTTACGGCACTCCGGATTCGAGGGGTATAACACTCTCATCAAAATGTTTTACTCGTTTTCAAATATTAAATGAAAACATAGCCCACTTGATCACGCTGGCTGCACGCCCTCTAGAAGCCCCCTCAATCGACCCTAAGAATGAAAATGACATAGGTTCGGTCTAAAATTCAAACCCGTCTGGTTTTAACATCGGCGTCTATGGAAGGGGACCAGTTTTTTCAACCTTTTTGGCCCAAATAGTGCATCCACTGGTTCAAATCTCTTGAATTTTTAATGAGACGTGTATTGAAAGGTTTGATATTATCCTGTAAAATTTAAAGTCTTCAGCTATGATAGTTTTTTTTTATAAAAAATAAAAATCATCACATAGTAGAGAAATTGAAGGATTTCTCTACTATCAATTTCTCTACTATGTGATGGTTTTTATTTTTTATAAAAAAAACTATTATAGCTAAAGACTTTAAATTTTACAGGATAATATCAAACCTTTCAATACACGTCTCATTAAAAATTCAAGAGATTTGAACCAGTGGATGCACTATTTGGGCCAAAATATTGATGAAACTGGTCCCCTTCCATAGACGCCCATGTTAAAACCAGATGGGTTTGAAAGTTTAGACCGAACCTCTAGAGCGCGTGCAGCCAGCGTGCCTGATCAAGTGGGCTATGATGAAAATAAAATCATTTAATAAATATATACGAAAAAGTCCATCCTTTTTCAAGTTTGAGTGGCGCGAGAAAAAAAATGATGGCGCGTGCTTCTCAATTCATTAATTTTCAATTTAGGCTTAAGTCCGAATGAAAAAGATTTAAAGCCAAGGAAGTCTACTCGAACTTTCTTAAAACTCTCTTATTTATTTTTTCGGGGCCAATTTGTTCTAGGCATTGGGGTGGTTGTCCATGTTGACGGGAGGCGTTTAGGAAGGAGCGCGATTCGTGTAAGTAAGGTAGATTAAACATATTGTTCTAATTAGATAAGGGTCAGTCGACTAATTTACGTCGCCCGATGGTCCGAATCTATTCATCCGAAATCGTCCAACTCCGCCTCCCACAGCTCCTTCCTCGCGGAATTAATTGAACAATAGAATGACGAGAGACCGTAACCCGAAACCCCGGTTCGCTCGGTGCTTGGCGCTTACAGCCCGTCCTAAAACCCGCAAATATACCGCGCTCGCCGTCAACCAAATTCCAACGTTATATACTTAGATTAGATGGTTAGGTAGTCTTACTATACGAATTTATTCCAGGCTTAATTTTAAATCGTAATATCTTCTAAATTCTTAACCATTTCATCTAGTAAATCTTGGCGACAACCTAAGTCGCGAGCCTTATTTAAGGCCGGCGAGGAATAGCCATTTCCCCAGTTTGAGTTTCATTCTAAACTATAAGGTTGAGCGAGCTCAGATTTGAATAAAGCCCCTCAGCAGGTATTTCGGTGTTTGGCGGGAGATGGGGGCGGCGCCTAAACGGATAGCGAACTAGAGAATACTAGAGACAACGGAAGAATTCTGTAAAGAGTAATTAACTTAATTTTCGTCAGAGTCGGCGCCCCCCCCCCTTGAAAGCGAAAGGAACATTTTCGCCATTCTTTCAGTTTCACGCCGATAAAAATAGGGCTTAACCAAATCAAGAAGTGATATCTAGTTGAATAGGGAGAAGGTAAAAATTCGCCAAATTTATAATCTAGCTTTATCTCCAGTCCAAACGTAGGTCCGGAGTTAATCCCCGCCGCCTCTAAATTACAACCAGCATCTCATTGGTTCTTGAAAACTCACGTCAGCGCGACGCGAATGACGAAAATTACGAATTTTCCGTCTGAGGAGAGGCGAAATAGCCCGGCCTCCTTTTACGTCCCCCTTTGTATTTTGAAAGGGGACTGGGACTATGGTGCGCGAATACTTAGGCATCTTACACCTTCTCCCTAATAAACCAGATATCACTTCTTGACAAAATTTCGCTTCTCTCAAATTTGAACCAAAGTTTGATGCCTTAAATTATGATAAATATCGCGGTGTAATTTTATAAAAAATCCTATAATTGGTTTTGGAGATAATCACAGATTTAATAGAAACTTCCCCTCCGACACAATTTATGAGAAAAAATTTAATTTTCTCAAAATTGACTTAATAATTTCGTCATTCAGAAACGCTCCCAATCAGACTAGCCCAATGATAATATTTAGAATTTATCAGCCAATCGTATAATTTGTTTAGAAGAAATTAATTCTTTCAAGTTGCGTGTTTTTTATCTCCATCCGTTCGCGACAACAAAAAATGTTTAAAACTATAGAAAACTCAGCATCCTCTTTCTTTCTCTCTGTCTCTCTCTCCATTCTATTTTCTATTTTATTTTTGCTTTTTTGTCTCCCTCTCTCAGAGTGAGATTCCCTTTCGAATATACTGAGAACAAAGGGCATCTTATTACGTCATCCTTCCTCCACTCAGTCTCCCCCCCCCCCGGCATTTCCACTTTCGGATGCTCCGAAAAAAATCTAAAAGACTTGAAAATAATAAGAAAGACGGAGAGGAGAGAGAGAAAGAGGGAGAGAGAGAGAGAGAGAGAGAGAGAGAGAGAGAGAGAGAGAGAGAGAGAGAGAGAGAGTCCGATAGATCGCTGGCTTGGCCGGGCGCCCGCAGTCTTACCGTTCCCATTTTCAACGGGCTATTCTTATTCTTAATTCCAAAGAGAAAGGGTTAATACAACGAAAGGCGGGAAAACTAACCAAGGCTTAACGAGGATTTCAAACAACCCCCGTACGTTCCTTCATTGATAAATTTAGGGCCGACAAAACCGGCTGCATTCTAAAAAAAGTTAGGCCTTGCTTAGCGTTTATTTATTTATTTATTATCCGCCAAGGCCTAACGGGGTTTTCCGTTTAAAACTAAATACCTAATTTAAGTTATTTAATTGAATGGCCGCCCGCGCCCGAGCGTTTTAAAGTTTTAATTATCTAAGGAATTAGGCTAAAACTTAAAACTACCAGTTGTATCTATAAACCAATCACGTGACCAGCCATAAAATTTCGTCTTACGATATTTGGTCATTTTTGTTTTAAAAATGACGTCAAAAGCTTACGAGGCGTGCAACGGCGGTGCCTCTGGCCGCTATCCGCGCGAATTATTGATTATTTCGGCCTTTCCTCTTCACTGTAAGAAAATGTTTCGGGCGGAACCCCAAAAATATATTATTGAATTTTTACCCAACGGCTATAGATTGCCAAATCTAAATATATATCGAGATATTTTGCCATAAAAAAAACCATAACTCATATTGGAAAAAACGTAACTAATAATTATTATATTTGTTAACTATATTTTGACCTAATAAATAATTTCTCGTTAAAATACTCTAGTTAAATAAACCACGGTGAAATAGCTAGGGTCTATCCGAAGAGTTTTAAAGTTGGGGCCCCCGGGAGTTTGAAGTGGTACGCGGTGGGAGTACCGCAATCTTGTTCCCTGATTGAAAAATAAAAATGTTAAAAAAACGTAACTTTCAATTGAACACGAGATGGTTTGGCTCCTTAAAGAAAATAAATAAAAAAGTGCAACTAGTTCCAGATTTTCGTCGACAAGCCGTCAGACGTTTCAAATATTATTTGAAGAAGATTCGCCAACCCCCCGCCCCCAGGCACCCCCTTCGGATGAAGAACTGGAGAGTGTAAAAGAAATGATAAAACCGAGGGGTCGAACGTAAGTAGCTTTAAAAAAGGAAACTGATCATTTGGACGCGTTTTTTTAGGGATAATGTCCAGTCTCGCGGGAGGGTCAAAGTTGGGTCGATGGCGGGAGTTCGGGGTCTCAATCCTTTTGACGGGCTTCCTGAAGACGCGTGTAAACAAGGAATCGACAAAAACAAAATGAATTTTCAAGAGGGTTCCCGGAAGAAGAAGAGGGCGGGGCTAAATGTCAGGTTGAAAACTCACCAGCCTCGAAGATTTAGGCTTAAGAGAAACCAGGCCTATTCTAGTAATTTATATATATAGATATACTTAAATTAAAAATGATAGTTAATTTTAATGATTGTAAATATTTATTTATTTATTTATAGAATTTGAATACTCGGTCAATTTTGATAGGAAACAAAACTTTAAGTAATTTTAACTTTTGTGCCTGTATTGAAGCTTTCCCTAAAAGCGTTGAAGCGCAGTGAGGTAAACATTTCTACAGGCGCTCGTAGGAAATACATGGGCTCGAGAAACCCTGCTCGTGGGCTTCTCCCTTTAACTCGTAATGTTCTAATAAAACATTGAAAATATCAAAAGTATAAATAAATCCAAAGTGATAAATAAATACAAATTCCAAAACGGTTTTAAAGGGTAAATTTTAATTGAGACGCGTTGTTTAATTATCATTACGTAAATTCTAACAAATTAATCCAATTTGTTTCGTTCCTCGCTTTAGGGCTTCGTAGTGAGAGTGTGTGTGGGGGGGAAGGGGGCGAGAAAAATAGAAAATAGGCCAACACCGGATCTCTGTAGATGTATTCCGAGGCCCCTTCGCTCCGTCACTCTGCGGCGGCGGCTGCTCTAAAACTAGCCTCTAGAAGCGAATCGGGCTTCATCCCGCGTGCGTCCTCTTCCCACTCATTTAGCGATAGGCCGAGGGCCTCTTTAAATCAATGGAAACCCTACGGGATAACTCCCCTTTCCCCCTTCGAGTTCGTTACCTCATTAAGTTCGAATAAGTTCCGGTCTCGCGCGGTCCGTCTCGTGCACTGACTCTTCTACGAGGGGTTAGATACTCGTTGACATCTCCCGCGTAGGTTAATTATCGTTGGGGATATTCGAAGCGAGTGTCGCGCCTCACGGTCTCGTCTCATCTCCTCTCGCGCGCGCCTCTTCTCAAACAATCTTAAATCTAAAAGCAAACAAACAAGGTTCGGCGACTAGCTACGTCTAAATAAAGCCGCTAGTAAAATAACTGTCAAAACAAGACGACATTCGAGCCGCACCGCGCGCGCCTCTGACACTCCGGCTCGATCTTACGGGACATCCACCGACACCCCGTTCCATTAGCAGTCACGCCACTAATATAGACCTTCGTCTAAGATCAAACCGAGATTCAAAGTGACGTATAAATAGACTAAAAATACACCGAAATAACGCTGATCCTCGGCCTAATTCAATTTATTCAAACACCGCTAAGCCCGATCGGAAAGCCACCTTTAAATCGTTTACTTTAAGATATTCACGAGTCTCTTAAATATTCGTGGGACTGGTAAATAGACTAAAAAGAGATCTAATGCCTAAACACGATAGCTATTATTAATTCGAGAGGATGAACTATACCGTCAAGTCGGACACTCGGGATTATTTTAAGGTCAAAAAGAAAATTCATATAGTCATCACTTTTGAAGCACGCGCAATTGAGCGAGGGGGTGGGAGACAAGGAGTCGAGGGAATGAACCCACTCATTTTATGGCGAATTAAAGTCCGCGTCAGTTGACAAGTTTTGGATGAATATATTAAATTTCTAGCCAAGGCTTAGAAAGTTTATCGAAAAATGTCTCATTCTTTACCCACCCGGGGGGAGGGAGGTTTGTAGCCCCATCCGCTCATTCCCTAAATCAATATTTTGACTGGAGTGACGAGGAGAGGTTTCAGGGACGCGTGAAGGTAAGCCTCACTCCCCCCACCCCACCTTTAGTGTCCCTCGAGCGATCGAAGGTCATGGTTTCCGAGTACCAGCTTTTTGACTCGTTTAACCCCGACCATGTAGTCTAGCCCTTGATAAAAGGGTATTTTAAAGAAGTAACTGTATAGAAAGATAGGCTACGAGTATAACCATCGGTTGGCGAGATAATCCTTTGAAAGCTAACGGGGGCTTTAAAACTGTCGAATTGAACATTCAAGGTAGACCAAAACGAGCCAAATAACTTGATAAAATAGAGCGATTGAAAGGCGGCGTAATAGACACAGAAACGAACCTACAACGAAGGCGTTAAGCCTAATTTGAAAATTGTAAAGGGCGCCAGATGATTTTCTTGTGGCGATCTGTCGTCGTGTCTCGAGCTTTCCATTTTTTCTTCATTTCATTTTATTTTAATAAACGATAAGCGCGGGCGGGCGGGCGGACTGACGAAGAAGAAACTCTAGTTGCGTAACGTAAAACCGGGATAACCGCGGAGTCCCTTTTTCGGAAGACCGAGATGAGTCTCTTGAAATTGAAAATCGTTGGAATGATTCGCGGGGGTTTAGCCTCTTAGAACCCTATAGTAATTTGGCAAAAGGGTAGAGGGAGGGAATTTGGCAGTTTACGCGGGTGGGGTTCCATTCCTCTTTTGGTTTGCCAAATGGATTTGGCGGGAAAGTCAAGAAGATAAGAGACGCGAAGAAGGGGTTGATGGGTCAACACCCACCCACCCCTCCCCCTTTCTTTGCTTAGAAGTATTAATCCGTTAAGGAAAGGGCGGGAGAGAGAGAGGCGGGTGGGGGGGCGAAGTAGAAGAAAGTGGAAAAATTTAATCCTCTTTTCTTGGGAACTTCATTTTCGGGATTCGAGTAACGAGCTCAATTTTTCAATCCTTTTCCTTCATTTGAAATTAAAAATAACTTTTTCATTTTTCTTTTATTTAAATTCAGCCTCTCGGATTTGATTATTAGGTCAACATTAAACTATATTTAAAGTTTATTCAAAAAATATAGCTTAAACCCGTTAGATTAATAGATCCAGAAGTAAGATGAGACTAGAAGTATTGAGGTAACCAAATTCTTCACTTGTCGAAAGTGAATATTCTTGATAACACACGAACGGTTGGCCCTCTAGTGGCGGTTTCAGAATTTTCTCTCCAAAACGTGAGACGCTCGCGGTGGTAGACGGCCGAACTAGATTCAAGCACCGGAGTCCGTGTTCCGCGGCTTTAGGTTGAGGAGAAGGGGGTAGGAAATGTTTTTGGAACCCGACCAATTTTTTTTCTCTCTAGTGTAGGAGCGATGGAAGCGGCATAAAATACTCAAATTTCTTCACTAGTGCCATGATCTATTACCAATGCTAGAGCTCTTTACTTCTAGTCTCATCTTACTTCTGATAGATCTTAGGTCTAAAATAGGCTTAAAGAGGCTAAAACTGCCCGAACAAGCTATTAAACAATGAATTTAAGGTAAAAACTAGGAAAAACGCGCGCGTTTTAGGACAATTTTAGACCTAAACCATGGCCGGGTAATCCAATATAGAAGCTAGGCTCGAATCCTTTAATTTTAGATATAAATTAAATTAGGATTACGAGTGTACAGTGTGAAAGGGGGGAATTTTCTGCTAGGTACAGCACGAGAAAATATGTTCAGCAAAGCATTTTTTCCTTTCCCGCCTTATTGCGAAGTCCCCCCTCCCCTTCACGAGAGTATCCTCGAGATTTCTTCGAAAGTAAATCAAACCGAAGTAAATCAATTTCATCATTAATAGTAAAAAAAAAGCAAGGGAGAATTGCTACGAAAGACCGTACAATAATCTGCCAACTATTTCTAGTTGATCCATTTCTTTATGGAGCCAATTTTGAAAGGCTTATAAACGGAGGCTTTTAGCCTTCCCTCACCCCCCGGTCCCCGTCTCGGATCTTCGGAGCCCAGTTAAAACGTCTCCCTCGGTTTTATTATATATTCTCCGAAAGTTCGTCCCACTTTCGCAAATGTTTCGGGGGGGGGGGCGAGAGAGAGAGAGAGAGGCACGACCCCCCTTCCTATTGAAATGATCAAATTTAAAATAGTTCCTCCCCCTCCTCGGTTACTTCCCCGCACTTTAATACACCAACCGAGGCAACCTTGAGGGAAAGCCTAACATAAGAGGGATGTTTCAAGCTGAGAATTTTATGAAAAACCTCATTTTTTTTCTTGTAAAATTCTTAAAATTGTAAACTATTACTATAGCGCTATAACGGGCGGCGAGAACCTATTTCTTAACGTTAGATTAGGCTTAACGAAAATGACTCGCCCTGAAAACAAATGTCGCTTTAAGCCTAACTTGAAAAACATTCAAATTTAGGCTTAGTAAAAATTTCAAAATTTGTTAAGCCTAATTTGAAATATTGAAATATTTTCAAATAAATGCGGTTCCATCATGAGGTGGATATCATTTTCTACTACCCAGAAGTCCTTTCGAGTCTCATTTTCCACTGGATATTTCAGGGTCTCTTTATGGAGAGGTCATTAAAATCCCAAGGACACTAGGACAGAATTGTCCTTCGAGGGGAACACTACGGTGCTATAATCTTGATCTAAGAAGAGCCTTGTTCCAGATGATCCGAGGGAGTAGATACTCCGAGATTTTTTTATTATCGAACAGTTTTCTTTCGAAAGGAAGTTCTATAGTCTAGACTCTGGAGAAAACGGAAAACCCGAGAGCGGGGGAGGGGGTAGAGTAAAGTATAGAGGGGCGAGTCCCCACTTCGAGTCCTTCCACTCGATTTACGAAATTTTCCGCTTGGCGCAGGCGCTGCTCCACTCCCCACAAAAGCATCGTCTACATTATTACGCTTTGAGAATTTTTAACTCTCCCGGTTTTGTACCGTACCTACCATCTCTCTCTCCCCCCCCCCCATCGCCTACATCCTGCTGCCCGATGTTCTTACGAGTCTTTACTCGAGGTTTTTTAACACAAACTACGTAACTCGAAGTAAAACCTATTTATCATATTTTCGCGACAGAAAAGACTAGACAACAATCGTCAGGTCTGTCGAGGTTGAATGGCCTGGTTGTTAAGGGTAGACCTAAGTTGAAATTGCGTCAAAATTAGGCTTGGGATCGTGGCGTTTAAGGGTTTACTTCCGTTGATGAACCGTCGTCTATAGATTCTAGGTGTGCGGAGAAAGATAGTTGCTCGGGACCGCAACGCGTTCTTCCCTAAAATGATGGGCCCTTTTTATCAGGGTACCTGTATGGGCAATTTGTTGTAGCGTGTCGTTCGCTCAAGCTCGGGGTCCTGGCTTTTCGGGCCTCCAAAGAGAGATAGAGGGGACGGTGGAAAGGGGGGGGGGTCCGAATGGTCATTTATTAAAACGGAAAACGTTCCAACCATGTTCCGAGCTCGTTCTGGTTGCTCGTGATTATTAATATTTGTGGCCCATAATTTCATTTGATTGATTAAAAACTATGGTATTTCATTTCTTTCCAATTCCACGCTTTACTTTTATTCGTAATTACATTTCAGTCTCTCTTTACGCGAAAGGGTTCGGACTTTATCACGAAATAAATATATGAAAGAAAGTGTAAATTACGTACCTCGGCGAAGAATTCTTCCATGAAGGCTCCTCCTCGGCCATCGTCGACATTAACGGCGACATCGTCATCACCTTGGGCCTAATTACCACCCGCCAGAGAAGAAAAAAAAAGAAAGAGAAAAAATTGTGAGTCTCGAATTAATTCGGCGAACAAAATTCATTTTTGAAATCTGGTCTGTTTGTGGCGGGCTGAAGACCCCCCCTTCCCTCTGACACCCCCCTCTATTCTGGCTCCTTCGCTTATCGAACAAATTTGCATAAAAGCCTCATCTTTTTTGAGCCTGGCGACATAGCTAGTAATTTCGACCTTATTTCGGCAACCCTGGCGTTTATGCCCACTCTTAAAGGGCTAATATCACCAGCGAAATTCGTCTACAACGGCCAATTCGAGTAGACCTCACCCCCAGATTCAAAATGGTATCTGTCTCGTTTACGGCATGCACGTGCCGATAACAGTCACGCGCTTCGTACCTTCCGCGCTACTCTAATTATTACGTCATAGCAGAAGTGAGATGAGACTAGAAGTGAAGAGCTCTAGCATTGGTAGTAGATCCTGGCACTAGTGAACAAATTTGAGGATTTTATGCCGCTTCAATCGCGCCTACACTAGAGAGAAAAAAATTGGTCGAGTTCCAAAAACATTTCCTACCCCTTCCCCTCAACCTAAAGCCGCGGAACACGGACGCGGGTGCTGAAATCTAGTTCGGCCGTCTACCACCGCGAGCGTCTCACGTTTTGGAGGGGAAATTCTGAAACCGCTACCAGAGGGCCAACCGTTGGTGTCTTATCAAGAATATTCACTTTCGCCGAGTGAAGAGTTTGGTTAGCTCAGTACTTCTGGTCTCATCTCGCTTCTGGTCATAGTAGTAAAAGCGGCTACGATGCCTAATATTTCAAACTGGCTCTCGAAGTTGGGGACGCAAGCTAGATGGGGTGTATCTTTTTCCCCCCCTTGCTTTGGCTTCCCGCTCGCGTTTTTAACTTCACACACGCTAGCTTGGGTCCTCATCGATGCGGAGTATCACACCTCCTCGGTGGTGAGAGCTGGTTAACCACTACGTTGTGTGGGCTAAGCGGATACGCGCCCTTCCCAAGCCAAGGTGTTGAGGCATCGTGCCGAGGGCTGCATGGTACTGGGGAAGTAAAACTTCGGTATCGCTAACGATCCCCTCGGGGCACCGGGCGACACCCCGTTGTATCTAGCCTTCCACCCGGGTGGGGGACTACCGGGTGGTGACCTTTTACTTGCCCCCTTACTCGTGGGATTCCCATGGATAAATTAAATCAAAACAACTCTAACACTACCAAACCTACGGTGCAGGGGTCTGCTCAAGGCAGAACCCACACTGATACCACTTCACAAGGGCTTGTATCCAGCGATACTCGTGACGATTTATCGGTGCGTGTGTCTGGCAAGCCCTCGAAAAGTACCTTGCGTCGTCGTCTCAAACGACGGATTGCTCGGCAAAAGGTCAAATCGGGGTCTGAAACGGTCTCCACCGCCGCTGGGGGTGCGATGGCTCGTGACAACCCAATGAAGAGGCCCAGAGCGGAGGATTCGACTCCCTCACCAAGTACCTCGCAGGCGGCGTCGAAAAAGGCTAAGTCCTATAGTGACGCCGCCAGCTCAGAAAAGATGGCCATTGTCAAAAAAGGCTATCCGACGGCGGTCATCACGGAGGAAGACGTGGGCCCAATTCAGAAGGCGATTCTAAGGGCGCTGGATGGGATACCTTCGGGGAGCCCTCTACCGCGCCTTGCGAACTTTAGCCTGACGACCGGGGCCCTAGTATACTCCTGTGAGGATTCGTTCACTGGGCAATGGTTGAAGGACAACTTAGCCTACTCGGTGGTGGGGGATGCGGTGCTCTCAGTAATGAGAGCTAGCGAACTCCCTAAGCCGTTTAAGGTAATGTTCCGCACCAAGGACCAGATCACCAAGGAGCCGGCGGTGCTGTTTCGGCGCCTAAAGGTCCTTAATGCAGGTTTTGCCACTGAACGCTGGAAATGTATCCGGACGTACGTGGACAGGGCCGTACGGTACTGGGTACTGCTAATTGATGGCTCCTCATTGGAAGCCATTAAGAATGCTGGTTTCGTGGGCTATACTGGAGTGGACAAGGGTTCCTTCAAACTCCTTCAGAACACGGAAACCACTAAAACCACTGTAGCCGAGTCTGCGGCGGGGGGTGGGACTAGCGAGATGGGGGATCTCGCGGAGGAGCTCTCTGGTGTCGCTCTAGGCACAGAGGGGGAGGGGGGGGGTGGCTCATTCGGAAGTCTGTTCTTCCATGGATGAGTCCACCCTACTGGAAGAATCGGATGGGACCCTTCGGGGTTCAGCCGATGAGCGTTCTAGTGGTCCTGGTGAGGGGGAGGATCTTGGGACTGGGAGCTCGCCTGTCGGGGGGGGAGGTGCCATTAGCCCTCTCGGGACCGATGAGGTGTAGCTAGGTCCCTTCTGAACCCCTCTCTTAGGGACCATGGGGACGCTACGTGCAATTCAAATCAACTTGCACCATAGTAAGGCGGCCTCTGCGGTACTCTGCAGGAGGTTTGCTATAGAGGGTCTTGATCTGGCCCTCATACAAGAACCGTGGATTTGCCATGGCAAAATCCTCGGTCTTGACGCGGCGGGGTCACTATTCTATGACCAAACTGCTGCTAGACCTAGGGCGTGTATTTTGGTTCGGAGGGATCTTTGTTGTATCTCTCTACCGCTGTACACGTCCCAGGACACGGCGGCCGTGAATCTAGTCCTGGCCACTGGGCATGCCAAGTTGACTATCACGGCTGCCTCCGCATACTTTGCCCACGACGCGGACTCTCTCCCGACAATTGAGGTGATCAATTTGGTCAATCAATGTGAAAAGAGAGGGGACAAACTAATCATTGGCTGCGATGCCAATGCTCATCACATCACGTGGGGCAGCTCTGACTGCAACAAGAGGGGTGATGATTTACTAGAATATTTAGTTGGTTGTAAACTCTATATTCTTAATCAAAACAATGAACCTACTTTTGTTACTTCTAATAGAAGGGAGGTCATTGACCTCACGCTAGCCACAGAAAACCTCGTGTCTTCCGTGTCTAACTGGCATGTGTCAAATGAACCGTCTCTGTCGGATCATAGGCACATCTGCTTTACTGTCGCGATTACTTCTGTCCCGGCGGGGACGGAGATACGCAACCCAAAACGGACTAATTGGGCCGGCTATAGGGAAGACCTAATCCTACGCTACGGAGGGGGTCACACTCTTAAACTTACTTCACCTAAGGATCTTGATCGGGCTGCTGGTGATTTACAGTGCTCCATCATGGAGTCGTTCCACCGGAACTGCCCACTTAAGACCGTCAACCGCTCGAGGCTTGTCCCTTGGTGGAACGCGGATCTCAGCCGGCTTCGTAAATACACGCGCAGGCTCTTTAACAAAGCCAAGCGCACGGGTGACTGGGCTGGATACAGGCAGTCCCTTAACGCCTACAACAGGGCCATTAGAGCTGCTAAGAAGGACTCCTGGCGGACCTTCTGTGAGCAAATCTCCAATGTCCCTGCCACGGCTAGGGTCATGAAGATTCTAGCGCACGACAGCACACATCGACTTAATGCTATTAAGCTACGGGAGGGTGTGTACACTAAATCTGGGGCTGAGACTCTCAAGCATATGCTGGAGGTCCATTTTCCTGATTCTACCTTTATTAATCCAACAAACCCTGACTCTCTCTACCCTGTCCTGCACAGGGCTAAGAGGGAAGACTGGCTTGTAGCCAGACAGGTTGTCACGATTCCCAAGCTTCGGTGGGCTGTCAACTGTTTTGAGCCCTACAAGTCTCCGGGACCCGATGGGGTCTTCCCTCTGCTTTTGCAGGAGGGCTTAGACCACATCGCCTCTCCGCTATGCAAGATCTACAGACTTTGCATTGCTCTCGGTCACATACCTCGTGACTGGAAACGCTCTAGGGTCATCTTTATTCCCAAGCCCGGGAAGGCTTCCTATCTCGAGGCGAAAGCATTTAGACCCATATGCCTGACCTCCTTCTTCCTCAAAATTCTGGAGAAGTTGGTGGACAGGTACATCAGAGACGAGGTACTTTCGGTAACTCCTCTCTCTTCCTCACAATTTGCCTACCAAAAAGGCAAATCCACTGAGACGGCCCTTCACGGCCTTACGAATTGCCTGGATAGGGCATTCGAGTTTCAGGAAATTTCACTGGCTGTCTTCCTCGATATCGAGGGGGCCTTTGACAAGGTCTCTAGCTCGGTTATTACTGAAGCTGTTGAGAGATTTGGCATCAGCGCCACTCTTGGCCGCTGGATCAAGTCCATGCTTACCGACCGCGAGGTGTCGGCGTCCCTCCTTGGGGACTCTCTAGGGGTGACTACCAGCAGGGGCTGCCCTCAGGGTGGAGTGCTCTCCCCCCTGTTGTGGTGCCTGGTGGTGGACGAGCTCCTGGGGAGGCTCGGGGGTGCTGGGGGCTGTTGCTGCTTCGGGTATGCGGACGATGTAGCGATAGTCTTTACGGGGAAGTTCCCGGATACTGTTGCCGCGCTTATGAGATCTGCTCTCTCTAGCGTGGAGCAATGGTGTCAGGCGGTTAACCTCACCGTTAATCCTGATAAAACTGTCCTTGTTCCTTTTACGAGGAAGAATACTAAGGATCTGTTCAATGATATCTCTTTCTTTGGCCAGGTCCTGACAAAGTCCTCCGAGGTGAAATACCTGGGGGTGACTTTTGATTGTAGACTCACATGGAAGCCGCATCTTGATCGGTGTATTAAGAAGGCCAAGATGCTCTTCTGGAGGACCAGGAGCTCTGTCGGCCAGACTTGGGGCCTCAACCCCAAGGCTGTACACTGGCTCTATACTGGGATCATCAGACCCATACTATCTTACGGGGCACTTGTCTGGTGGACAAGGGTCCGGCTTAAGACGGTGCAGGCTGCCCTGCGCAAGCTTCAAAGGCTTGCCTGCATTGGTGTTACGGGGGCCATGAGATCGACCCCAACTGCTTCCCTGGAGGTGCTCCTCGACATGCTTCCTCTTCATCTCTTCATTGAGGAGGAGGCTGTCATGGGAGCCTACAGGCTCAACATTAGTGGCTGTTGGGTTCCAAGACTTTGGATTACAGCCATACGAAGCTCTTTCGGGAGTACGCCGCACTTGAGCCGTCGCTTACGATGTGCTCTGACAAAACCGTTACCAGTTTTGATTTCACTAAGCCATTCAGTATCCACTTCCCCAGTCGGGCAGAGTGGACTAACCTGCTGCCTCTTGGCACTGGGGGTGAAACCATTTGGTTCACCGATGGCTCCAAGACTGATTCCGGCGCTGGCGCCGGCTATTACTGTCAAACCACAAGGGTCGGCTTTTCTGCTTGCCTGGGCACCTTCGCTAGTGTGTTCCAGGCTGAAATTGCCGCGATCTGTTATTGCGCAGATTACTGTATTAACAAAGGGTATACCGGACGGACTGTGAGAATTTATTCTGACAGTCAGGCTGCCCTGAACGCTCTGAACCAGTGTCAGATTTCTTCTCAACTGGTGCGTAGCTGCCTCGACCTGCTAGCGCGACTGGCATCCTGCAACAGGGTTCTGCTGTACTGGGTGCCAGGGCATAGCGGATATTATGGCAATGAGCAAGCCGATAGATTTGCGAAAAGGGGTGCGGAGGCCAAGCTCTTGGGGCCGGAGCCGGCCGTCCCCATCCCCTACAGGCACGTCAAACGGTGTCTGCATGACAGGTTGACTGTCATACAAAATCAGCTCTGGCACAGCATGGAGGGCCAGAGACAGACAAAGTTGTTTGTCGATGGTCCCTGCAGGTCTCGTGCTAGGGACCTAATTTCGCTCGGCAGATGGGATATTAGGCTGGCCACCGGTCTTTTGACCGGGCATTGCCGGCTTAATAGGCACCTCCATCTGATGGGTTTTTCCGACGACCCTCTCTGTAGGTCGTGTCAGGAGATGGAAGAAACATCCGCCCACGTACTTTGCGAGTGCGACTACTTCGCCTCGCTTAGATTAGAATATTTTGATTCACACACCCTGGAACCCTCGAGGGTCTCCTCTCTCACGGTGGAGCGAATTCTTCGCTACGCTGCAGCTACAGGCCTATTCAAGGCCTGATTACGAGGATGCACAATATGCCTTTGGCATCGGTGCTAGGGCGCGTACCCTCCTCATCAACAATAATAATATAATATTTCAAACTATCGGTCCTAACTCTACCTTATCTCTGGTCCGATTTAAGCGCGGTCGTATTCGTTTTAAAAGGACGATTCAAGAAGTGACGCTTTTCCTTTAAAATAAGAACATCTCGGTTTCCTAGCCTCCTTTGTTTCCGAGTTCCGACAGAAGATTGGAGTGGGGTGGGGGGAGAGACAGAGAAAAAGCTGGGGGGGGGGGGTGTTGTATTTGCCGAGAGAAAATAATAAGGGATTTCTTTATTAAACGCGGGTCAAATCCGAGATCCGAGGACTTTCTCCAACTCTTTTGGCGGATTTAAGGGTTTGAAACGAGGGGCTAGCCACTTATGAAATCAAGTGTACACTCGACAAGAAATCATTTTGAAATCAAAATAAAATCTTGAAATCATTTTGAAATCAAAGTAAATTCTTGAAATCATTTTGAAATCAAAGTGAATTCTTGAAATCATTTTGAAATCAAACTGAATTCTTGAAATCATTTTGAAATCAAAGTGAATTCTTGAATTCGTAGTGAAATCATATTGAAATCGTAGTGAAATCATAATGAAATCGTAGTGAAATCATATTGAATTCTAGAAATCGTCTTGAAATCATTTCGAAATCAAAACGCAGTCTTGAAATCATTTCGAAATCAAAACGCAATCTTGAAATCATTTCGAAATTAATATGAAGTCTGGAAATTATTTTGAATTCAAATTGAATACTTGAAATCATAGTGAATTCATAGTGAAATCATTGTGAATTCTTAGTGAAATCATTGTGAATTCTTGAAATCTTGGTCTATATTGGTTAAATCATTGTGAATTAGTATTAATCCTATAGGTAAATTCGAATACTACCCCAACGTCCATGTTTCTCTTTACACAATAATATTCAAATTGGTCTATTCCGAAGTATATTTAAGATGTTTGCATGACTCAGGCCGTGGGAAAATTCCGCGCTCGGTTCCGTGCCTAGTGCGGCCTAGTGGTGATTTTCCGAGGGGTCGGTCATTCATGAAATCCCGTACGCTACCCGTGAAATCCAATTTAAGAAATCCGAAATCAATGCTGATTTCGAAATCAAATAAAAAATCCGAAATCAGCAACGAAATCACAAAATCGGTAAAGAAATCATAAAATCAGTAAAAAAAATCACAAAATCAACAAAGAAATCACGAAATCAACATAAAAATCACAAAATCAGAAGCAAAATCAGTAAAGAAATCGTGAAATCCATTACAAAATTCACGAAATCCAAAATCAAAAGAAATCACAAAATCCGACGAAATTACGGGGAAAAATCTCAAAAACCGAGGAAATCACGCAAAAAAACTCAAAATCCCAGGAAATCACGCGAAAAACCTCAAAATCCCAGGAAATCACGCGAAAAACCTCAAAATCCAACGAAATCACGCGAAAAACCTCAAAATCCAACGAAATCACGCGAAAAACCTCAAAATCCAACGAAATCAAGGGGAATATCGCAAAATCAGTCGAAATCACGGTAAAAATAGCAAAATCCGACGGAATCACGGGGAAAATCTCAAAATTCGATGAAATCCATTGGATTTTATCAAATTCTGAAATCAAACAAAATCCGACGAAATCAAACGAAATCCGATGAAATCAAATGAAATCCGACGAAATCAAATGGGATTTCGAAATCCCGTACACTTTTTCCTAAACGTCCGACCCCTCGTGATTTTCCGTGATTTACCAGGCTAGCTAGATAGTGATTTCCTTGTAATTCTTGTGATTTCCTTGTAATTCTTGTGATTTCCTTGTAATTCTTGTGATTTCCTTGTAATTCTTGTGATTTCCTTGTAATTCTTGTGATTTCCTTGTAATTCTTGTGATTTCCTTGTAATTCTTGTGATTTCCTTGTAATTCTTGTGATTTCCTTGTAATTCTTGTGATTTCCTTGTAATTCTTGTAATTCTTGTGATTTCCTTGTAATTCTTGTGATTTCCTTGTAATTCTTGTGATTTCCTTGTAATTCTTGTGATTTCCTTGTAATTCTTGTGATTTCCTTGTAATTCTTGTGATTTCCTTGTAATTCTTGTGATTTCCTTGTAATTCTTGTGATTTCCTTGTAATTCTTGTGATTTCCTTGTAATTCTTGTGATTTCCTTGTAATTCTTGTGATTTCCTTGTAATTCTTGTGATTTCCTTGTAATTCTTGTGATTTCCTTGTAATTCTTGTGATTTCCTTGTAATTCTTGTGATTTCCTTGTAATTCTTGTGATTTCCTTGTAATTCTTGTGATTTCCTTGTAATTCTTGTGATTTCCTTGTAATTCTTGTGATTTCAGAAAAATTTAGATTGAATTCATATGAAATCCTTGGAAATCAGATTGAATTCATATTAACTCATATGAAATCAGTTTGAATTCATATTAACTCATATGAAATCAGTTTGAATTCATATGAAATTATGTGAATTCTTTGGAAATCACATGAATTCTTTGGAAATCACATGAATTCTTTGGAAATCAAATTGAATTAATTTGAAATCAAATTGAATTCAGTGGAAATCAAATTGAATTCATTGGAAATCAGATTAAAATCATTGGAAATCAGATTGAAATCATTGGAAATCAGATTGAAATCATTGGAAATCATTTTGAAATCATTGGAAATCAAATTGAAATCATTTGAAATCGCTTGAAATCTTTGAACTCGCTTGAAATCATTTGAAATCGCATGAAGTCAATTGAAATCGCTTGAAGTCATTTGAAATCGCTTGAAGTCATTTGAAATCACTTGAAATCTGAAATCACTTGTACACTTTTTCGCCCAGTGGCAAGCCCCTCGGTTTGAAAAGAGAAGAAGAAAAATAGCTTCGAGACGGATTAAGCCTATTCTGGTTTTTATAATGGAGATCCGTATAAATCAAAACATGTTTTCAGATACTTACACGCTTCGTTTAAAAAGAATAACGACGGATTTATTTCAACTGACCAATGTTACAAGCCTTTGAAATAAAATATTTTGGCCTAAACGCCAAAACTCATAATATCCTATTCCTAATCACTAAAATCATTTTTAAATGACAATATTCAAACTCGTGTATTTATCTTTGATAAAACCAAGGGGGTGAGGTTATGAGCATCACGTGATCACCTAAGCCGTTAGTTTCGCGCTTTTTATCGGCCTTGCGCGGTGTATATCGGTCTCCCGGTTATGTCTGAATTTACCCCGTAAATCTTGTAACGTTTAGTCTAAATGTGTTCTAAAATACCAAGTTAGACTCGGGAAACACGATTTTATAGAAAAATCCGTCAAGCATCCTCCAATTTTGGAGATTCGGGCCCGCGAAAGGTCGTATAAACAGAAGCCGATTAGGCTTTACACATGAAGTACGTAACAGGTGCCTGGGGGAGCTACACGATGTTCTCCAAGCTCCTAGAAAAGAACCTCCCCTTACGCGGAGGAACAAAATTCGGTAACGCGGCTCTTTCGAATCCTTCGATACTTCCGCCTTAAGAACCAATTTACCTGGTACGTAAATTAGGGAACTACTATAAAGACTGAATAGGGTGTCTAAAATATTCTTTAGATTTAAACTATTCACAATACCAAAGATTATTTGGGAGTAAGGAAAAAAGATCTTATCAATCTGGGTAGCTTTTGCTTGGACTATTTAAGACGCCGTGTATCTGTGTTTTACGAGGAAAGTTTTCTGTTCTCGCGGTTACGGCGAGCTCAGCCGCCGGCGGCTCGGGAATCGGGATAGCGCTGTTACCTAGCCAAGGCTTAGTGTAGTTTTCGTCGAGTCTACTATAATTCGCAGAGCAAATTTTCTGTTGAAATTAGGGTACTACTATAAATATTGAGTAGAGTGTCTGAAATATTCTTTAGTGAAAACTATTCACAATACGAAAGATTATTTGGGAGTAAGGCAAGAAGATCTTATCAATCTGGGTAGCTTTTTCTTGGACTTTTAAGACGCCGTGTATCTGTTTTTACGAGGAATGTTTTCTATTCCCGCGGCTACGGCGAGCTCAGCTGCCGGCGGCTGGGAAATCGGGATACCGCTAATACCTAGCCAAGGCTTAATTTAGGGTAGTTTTCGTGTCTACTATTATTCGCAGAGCTATTTTTCTGTTGAAATTAAAAAAAACTCTTATAATATTTAGTTGAAGACTTAATTAAATAACTCAAAATTTTCGAAACTTTAAAACAATGAATATAATATAACGACTAACGAACGATTACGGTATTTTGCCTTCCGAGCTTTCCGGTTATGTCGACGGCGAGGTCGAGTCGAGGTCCCATTCAAGAAAATAGTAATAGCCGTCGCCGATTGGTCTGGCACGAGGGGCTTGCCACTGGGCGAAAAAGTGTACAAGTGATTTCAGATTTCAAGTGATTTCAAATGACTTCAAGCGATTTCAAATGACTTCAAGCGATTTCAATTGACTTCATGCGATTTCAAATGATTTCAAGCGAGTTCAAAGATTTCAAGCGATTTCAAATGATTTCAATTTGATTTCCAATGATTTCAAAATGATTTCCAATGATTTCAATCTGATTTCCAATGATTTCAATCTGATTTCCAATGATTTTAATCTGATTTCCAATGAATTCAATTTGATTTCCACTGAATTCAATTTGATTTCAAATTAATTCAATTTGATTTCCAAAGAATTCATGTGATTTCCAAAGAATTCATGTGATTTCCAAAGAATTCACATAATTTCATATGAATTCAAACTGATTTCATATGAGTTAATATGAATTCAAACTGATTTCATATGAGTTAATATGAATTCAATCTGATTTCCAAGGATTTCATATGAATTCAATCTAAATTTTTCTGAAATCACAAGAATTACAAGGAAATCACAAGAATTACAAGGAAATCACAAGAATTACAAGGAAATCACAAGAATTACAAGGAAATCACAAGAATTACAAGGAAATCACAAGAATTACAAGGAAATCACAAGAATTACAAGGAAATCACAAGAATTACAAGGAAATCACAAGAATTACAAGGAAATCACAAGAATTACAAGGAAATCACAAGAATTACAAGGAAATCACAAGAATTACAAGGAAATCACAAGAATTACAAGGAAATCACAAGAATTACAAGGAAATCACAAGAATTACAAGGAAATCACAAGAATTACAAGGAAATCACAAGAATTACAAGGAAATCACAAGAATTACAAGGAAATCACAAGAATTACAAGAATTACAAGGAAATCACAAGAATTACAAGGAAATCACAAGAATTACAAGGAAATCACAAGAATTACAAGGAAATCACAAGAATTACAAGGAAATCACAAGAATTACAAGGAAATCACAAGAATTACAAGGAAATCACAAGAATTACAAGGAAATCACAAGAATTACAAGGAAATCACAAGAATTACAAGGAAATCACTATCTAGCTAGCCTGGTAAATCACGGAAAATCACGAGGGGTCGGACGTTTAGGAAAAAGTGTACGGGATTTCGAAATCCCATTTGATTTCGTCGGATTTCATTTGATTTCATCGGATTTCGTTTGATTTCGTCGGATTTTGTTTGATTTCAGAATTTGATAAAATCCAATGGATTTCATCGAATTTTGAGATTTTCCCCGTGATTCCGTCGGATTTTGCTATTTTTACCGTGATTTCGACTGATTTTGCGATATTCCCCTTGATTTCGTTGGATTTTGAGGTTTTTCGCGTGATTTCGTTGGATTTTGAGGTTTTTCGCGTGATTTCGTTGGATTTTGAGGTTTTTCGCGTGATTTCCTGGGATTTTGAGGTTTTTCGCGTGATTTCCTGGGATTTTGAGTTTTTTTGCGTGATTTCCTCGGTTTTTGAGATTTTTCCCCGTAATTTCGTCGGATTTTGTGATTTCTTTTGATTTTGGATTTCGTGAATTTTGTAATGGATTTCACGATTTCTTTACTGATTTTGCTTCTGATTTTGTGATTTTTATGTTGATTTCGTGATTTCTTTGTTGATTTTGTGATTTTTTTTACTGATTTTATGATTTCTTTACCGATTTTGTGATTTCGTTGCTGATTTCGGATTTTTTATTTGATTTCGAAATCAGCATTGATTTCGGATTTCTTAAATTGGATTTCACGGGTAGCGTACGGGATTTCATGAATGACCGACCCCTCGGAAAATCACCACTAGGCCGCACTAGGCACGGAACCGAGCGCGGAATTTTCCCACGGCCTGAGTCATGCAAACATCTTAAATATACTTCGGAATAGACCAATTTGAATATTATTGTGTAAAGAGAAACATGGACGTTGGGGTAGTATTCGAATTTACCTATAGGATTAATACTAATTCACAATGATTTAACCAATATAGACCAAGATTTCAAGAATTCACAATGATTTCACTAAGAATTCACAATGATTTCACTATGAATTCACTATGATTTCAAGTATTCAATTTGAATTCAAAATAATTTCCAGACTTCATATTAATTTCGAAATGATTTCAAGATTGCGTTTTGATTTCGAAATGATTTCAAGACTGCGTTTTGATTTCGAAATGATTTCAAGACGATTTCTAGAATTCAATATGATTTCACTACGATTTCATTATGATTTCACTACGATTTCAATATGATTTCACTACGAATTCAAGAATTCACTTTGATTTCAAAATGATTTCAAGAATTCAGTTTGATTTCAAAATGATTTCAAGAATTCACTTTGATTTCAAAATGATTTCAAGAATTTACTTTGATTTCAAAATGATTTCAAGATTTTATTTTGATTTCAAAATGATTTCTTGTCGAGTGTACACTTGATTTCATAAGTGGCTAGCCCCTCGGTCTGGCATTAAAGCGGTTATCTACGGTTAGGGGCTTATGATTGGTTAAAACCTCTTTTTTTCGTCTGCTTAGTTTTACTTCGGGAATATCATGAAATCCATGGCCAAAGCTATGGAAAAGTGGGACTTGCGTACTTTATGTGTGAAGCATAATCCGCTTTTGGTATAAATGACCCGTAGCTCCGTTACGAAGGTAGTCCATTTTTTCCAGGGGCGCCGGGGTGAGCTGTGACGTCAGTCATCCGTCCTCACGCGGGACGCTTCTTGCCCCTGGTAAAGTTGCATTGCCCCATAGTCATCAACACCATCCGTAAATAATAGGTTAGAAAGTGTTAATTTTTAGCGATGGGCGCAAAAATATATTTCTCCGAAATAAGTACCGATTCGGTGAGTTTTAATATATCAAAAAAAATCGATAAGTATATTCAATATTCGGGTATTGAAAAGTTATTAATAGCTAAGCCTCGGTCTTCGTGTTAATAATTAGCGCGCGCGAATTGTGATTGGCATTACGGCTGGCTACCTGGGAATAGGCCTAACGCGTGTTTTGTGCTTGTGAAAAAATTTGCGCGCGTCTATTTTGGATACACGATTGGATTACGCTTAATTGGACACCTCAAACATTTTAATTGGTAAGTGGAGTTTATTTTTTCCATTTTATTCTCTCGTTTTTCTCTACGGGTCACGGTGTCAAAACGCCATGGTGATAGAGCCAATCAAATCGCTTAAAACGTTTGATAAACAAAATCTACGCCATCTATAGCGCACGAAGGACGTAATAATTTAAAATTAAGTTATTAATAAAAATTCAGGCCAGGGGAAACGCGTATCTGTTCGACATAATTGACCCGTGGAGTCTATAAATGAATTTGTTTACAATCCTTAAATACTAGAGGTTTAATCGCGAGTAATTATTACCCTTGGATAGAGGGAAATTGTCCGTGTTTTCTATGATAGATTTGAAACGTTGGGGAGAAGTTGAGATTTAGGGTTGAACACTGGCGAAGGATTTAGTAAATGTCGCGCCGAGGTCACGTGTTAATCACGCCTTCCTCTTGGTGTTGTAATTGTCTCGAACTCTACTGGGATTATTCTCGGAGTTTGTTTGGCTTCTCCGAGACAAATGTAAAATATTTTAAATGATAATCGATGCTAGTTCTCGAGGAAGAGGCTCTTAACGCTGGGGTGGTGGGAGAAGAGGCATTTTTGATCCAGTAGGACTAAAGGGGAACGGAAAATGACAAAGCTAGGGTTTCCCAAGTTGTCCTAATGGGAATTGCTCCCGAAATATTTTTCTACAATGCCGCTGCCGGGTTCCTCTTAGTCATTCCTTCTCCGTCTTCATTCTTCCGTACCTAATGGGGCGTAAAATCCTCGTTTAGAGGGAAGGCCTATTTTTGACCTACGAATCAATTGGGGGAAAGAATCGCTCCGTAACCATTTTTGCAATCAATTTTTGAGCATTTTCCCGTTATATCTACAATATTAGTCACGAATTGCTCCGACCATTTTAGCACGTCGGGAGCCAATCAGAGCGCGTGGGGACTGCGGCGTTTTTGTAGACGCCGACTCGCCTTTTAATCGAGCGCTAGACCATTATTTAATTAAGATTAAATTAATCAAGTTGGAGGTGAATACGGGCAGAAGTGAGATGAGTCTAGAAGTACTGAGCTAACCAAATTCTTCACTCGGCGAAAGTGAATATTCTTGATAACACACCAACGGTTGGCCCTCTGGTAGCGGTTTCAGAATTTCCCCTCCAAAACGTGAGACGCTCGCGGTGGTAGACGGCCGAACTAGATTTCAGCACCCGCATCCGTGTTCCGCGGCTTTAGGTTGAGGGGAACTGGGGTAGGAAATGTTTTTGGAACTCGACCAATTCTTTTCTCTCTAGCGTAGGCGCGATTGAAGCGGCGTAAAATCCTCAAATTTGTTCACTAATGCCAGGATCTATTACCAATGCTAGAGCCCTTCACTTCTAGTCTCATCTCACTTCTGATACGGGCTATACAAAATATATCGAAATTGGACCAAAAATAACGAAGGGTGTCGTAACTCAAATTAATGACTTATCTCTTCCTAATGTAATAGTACTTAAACCAATTTAATTTAATTTACAACTATGACGTTATTACGGTCTAATTTGCCGTGGCTGAAAAGGAAATCTGGCGTATATTTTGGCGATTTCGTTTCGAGAGTCTTTTTGAGGCAGGTTAAGGCCTAAGGCTAGCGTCGCTCGTAATCTAGGCGCCTAAAAATATAGGCGATTCTCAAGGTCTAGGGTAGAGTGAGTGTGGTGAGGGGCATTTTTCGTTGCCGTGATCGTTCGCGGATTAATTATTGGAAAACGGGCCGCGTGCAAAGACGTACGAAGAACCCCAACCCCAGTATACGAAAAATAAGAGATCCGCACGTTTTCCCGACAACCCCCCCTCTTTTGAGTAATGCGCGCTTTCGTGTCGTGACCCGCTTTTATACTCTAAATACTCTAACTGAGAATATTGGAATTATATTATATCCGAGGACGAATCGCCAATGTTCCTAGATTCTAAATTCCTTTCATCTCTCACTCTATATCATTTAGCGCCTTATAAAGAAACCGATAGATTATTCTTAACAATGTACTAAGCAACTATGTATAAACGCGGTCCTGAATTCAATTGCAGCAGAGATTAAAACGCGTTTCAAATCTAAATATACGCGTTTTTTTTAAAAAAAATAAAAACACAATTTGCGTGTTCAATAATTTGGGAATAACAAGGACGTATCTTCAGATACGCAATTTTGCTTTGAAACCCCTCCCCCCCCCCACGCGGGCTCCTTGAAATTGCAGCCGCCAGAGGAAACGTTTAATCTTCAAATTCGAATCTTTATTACGGAATTTCATTTCTTCCCCCGTTTAAAGATTAAAAGCACCTATATCTCAATTAGGCTTTGAAACATTGGACGGAAAAAATTCCGTGTATTAATATTCGCTGGGGGTCCCCCTTTGGGTGTGGATACCGTAATAGTATCGGTAACGGAATGTTTAAGCCTCGGCCCCTATAACCAAGTTCCTATTCCTAGTTTTGAAGGAATTACGTCTAGATTCTCTTTAAAAAAGGCAGGAAATACAGCAGGCGCGGTAGTAGACTAGCCTCGATTGTTTTTAAATAGGTCAAACGGAACCTCGACTGGAAACACCCTAATCTATACGTAGGGCGATATTTAGGAGCCCCCCTTAGACAATACCGCCACGACAAATTAATAATACTCGGCTCCCGAAATAAGACTTTTCGTTTCTGACTTTTGTAAGGGGCGCGGATATTAGATAGAGCTCCCATTTTTGAATTTTGTCCGTCGTGGCAAAGGCCTGGTAGCGCCCTAAGTATCGCATTGCCGCATCAATGGAGGGCTTCTAGGGTTAGCGGAGAAACTAACGTCCAAGGGGGGCGTACGCTTGGAGAACTCACCGCTTTCACAGCCGCAAATCTATCCTTGGTCATCCTCTTTTGATTAAAGCGATCGCGCTCTCGCGCACTCTTTTTGCGTTTTCTTTTCCCTTTTTCTAGTAACTTTTAATCCTTTCAATCGTTCTTCGACATGATTTTAATCGGCACCTTCCCACGGAGGACTCACTATAGTTTGTTCGGAGTTATTCTTTTTTTTTTATGTTTCTCTCGTTGTCCGCGGCCACGAACCGAAACGTTTCGCTTAGACTCGAACGCGTTCCATCGCCTTCATTGATTTTACTCGCTTTTCCTTGGGCCCGACGGCGGCGGCAGCAGCCTCTCCCCGATTTTCCAAACCGTCTCCGAGCAACTTGATCCACAGGCTCGCTCGTTGCCTCCGACAATTCTAGAGACCTCTAACGGTTAAAATTAAACGCGACCAGACTTTTCCTACGCCTAGTCGACCCTTCTTAATTCTTTTAAATCGAAATTAAATCCACAAAAAAAACACGAGGTAAAATTAAAGAGGCTGGCTACCAATACGATCAACGGCGATGAATTTTCACTCTCCCTCAGCTCTTATCCGTTTCCTTTTCCGCGAATAAATACGTCCGTTTTCTGGTTCTGAACTGATTCGGTATATCTTGATTTTTTTTTATTAATATTAAGACTTTAGTCGCTAAGCCTAACTTGGGTTTTAAATTATATTACGTTTAAAATTAAATAAATATATTTGCACGGTGGACGCGGGCGCGCGCGCACCATTTACTACCAGAAAGAACTACAATACGAAATTTCGTCTAATAATGACGGAGAGAAAATGTTGGATTTCTCCTCTATTTTTTTTTTTGTTTCTAGACGTGTTGGTGACGTAATCACCTTATGGCGCATCTGGATTATAGACCACTCCCACGCTATTGTTATCGATTTATTATCCCCCTCCTTCCTTTAGTATTTCATTAATCTAACGCTCCGCCATCTATAACTTCAACCTTTATTGGTACTACTTTTTTCTTCATCGTACAAATATTAAATCAAATCCATCGGTTTGATTGATTTTTATTTATTTATTTATTGCTTTACGCGCTTCCCCCCCCCCCAATCCCCCGAATGATAAATTATTGACGATCAGTTTTTCTTTTTATTTACGACGCGGTTTAGGTTTTATTTAAAAACACTATAATTTTCATTAAGTTTATTGGCGCGAGATTTTTAAGTCGGCTTTAGTGCTGAACACCGAAGTTGGGCGTGTGAAACATTTCTACAGGCGCTCGTAGGAAATACACGGGCTCGTTTCAGCCTGGGAGGTTCGTCTTTCCCGCCCAAAACTTCCTTTTATTAAAAGGGCTATTAAACCCCATAAATAATTTTAAAGTTCCCAAATTTTAAGTAAATTAAATCTTAAATCAAGAAATAATTATTTTTACTATTTATATATGCGTATCTAGCTCGCGATATGAAAAACAAGTTGTTTTCCCTGTATTGGTTACGAGCCTGATTATATATTTCGGGTCCCACCAGAAGTGAGATGAGACCAGAAGTACTGAGCTAACCAAATTCTTCACTCGGCGAAAGTGAATATTCTTGATAACACACAAACGGTTGGCCCTCTAGTGGCGGTTTCAGAATTTCCCCTCCAAAACGTGAGACGCTCGCGGCGGTAGACGGCCGAACTAGATTCAAGCACTTGCGTCCGTGTTTTGCGGCTTTAGGTTGAGGGGAAGGGGGTAGGAAATGTTTTTGGAACTCGACCAATTTTTTTCTCAGTAGTGTAGGCGCGTGGGAAGCGGCATAAAATCCTCAAATTTGTTCACTAGTGCCAGGATCTACTACCAATGCTAGAGAGCCCTTCACTTCTAGTCTCATCTCACTTCTGGTCTCACCAGCTCAGGCGTTCTTGAGGCGCTGAATTTCACGACGGTTTTTGAACTCGTAGATTGATTTAGGGGGCATTTATCGTTAGGGAGTAAGCTTAAATATAGGAAACAAAATACAGATACAAATTTCATTTTTTATTGCGTCGCTTTAAGATTTAACAAAAGGCCGTGAAAATGAAAAGCCTCGATTTGTTTCGGTATAAATTAGTACAATTCGAATAATAAATAAACATTGCAATTTTTTTTTTTTGGTTTTTTTGTCGGTCGGATCCTGTCCTGAAAACAACTCCCGAAATAATTTAAAATCGCGTAGATTAATTTTAATTAGTCGAGGCTCTCGAAAAAAAAAAGATGGAATTACTATTACGCGTTATTATTACTGGCATTTCTCTCTCTTGAATTCCGATGTTATATCGATTCGAGTTATTTATTATTAATTAGGGAAAATTAAAAGTAATTTTGAAAAGAGAGAAAGAAAGAGTAGGACGTCGTATTTTAATTCCATTGATGTCGAAATTTGTTGATAAAAAAAATCCCGTAGCAACGCGATAATTGGAATTTAAAAAGACGTAATTACGTAAGTTAGTCAAGCAAAAACGATCTTTAGTATCCGGTAAGTTCCGAGAAGGTTTGGTCCAATTCGTCCGAGATCGACTTGTATTTCTCTTTCTCGTGAACCAGCTCGTCTAGAATAAGTCAAGTTTGAAAAAAAAGCCCCGTTTTAGTCACAATTAGACAAGCCTCTATTCGTTAAGGTCTCTATATCATGGTCCCCGTGGCATGCAGACTTCCGGTGATGAATTCGGTTTTGGCTTCGCCGCGCGGGACATTCTTGGGTCTCGGACCAGATAGGTAGAGAGTAGTTCGGATTTTACGAATGTTTTCGTGGAAAAAATTAGTATTTTGGTTACGTTGAAGATAGAGTTTGTTAATTCGAGGATCGGAAGATGGTTGGTTATAACTTATAAGGATCAGTTTTGCCGGGATCTTTTTGATGAAACGACTTTGATGATGAACTTCAGTCTCGTTAAATTCCCAATAAATATCAACCGATTTTGCATAGCTCAAAAAAATCATGCTGCTATGGAAAATCAGTTCAAATTAAAAAAAAAAAAAGAAATGAAAAGAACGCATGCCAAAAAAAGTGGATGTTTCAAAAATAATAATACCAATCCAGAAGAAGAAGGGAAAAAAAATAAATCACCCAAAAATAGGACGAAAACTGAAACACTATAATCATAATCGGATGTTTTTTTTTTAATTTTAATTTGTTTTATTATTCAATCACTGAAAAGTCATAATTTAGGCGGAAAAATTTATTGCCTGTCCCACTAGGAAAATGATCTCTTTGTTTAAATTTTATTTATTCGCTCGGTAATAAATTGGTGGTGCCGCTTCTTAGAACCTAATCTTTCATCTTAATTAAAATCATATATTTTTTTTTTAATTTTATAAATCTGTTTTTGTTTAATTAATAACTTTTAAAGCGCTTTGTCATGTCATTTTGGTGTTGAGAAAATTTTCAAAGTACCACGTGAAAAAAAATGTCCAAACTTTACAACCAAAGTTAATTAAAATTAAAAACAATAATATTAATAATGATCGTTTAAAATATAAAACCTAAATTCCATCACTAAGCGCCTAATTGCGAAATGAATAAATTTATTTATTTAAAATAACCGCGTTCGCGTTTTAGTTTAGACGGTTTAGAACATGGTTTTCTCAGTGGTATTTTCAAAATAATACGTTCCTTGTTGTTTCGTTTTTTTTTTTATTAGACAAAGCTATGTATGGATGGTGGTATTGGGTTTTAAATTTGAGAGTTCTTGATGGTAAAAATCCGCCGTATATAAAAATTCAGCAAAAGTTACGGTAAATAATAGACGTGGAATATTTGTCGATGCTGTTTTGTTTTTGTTTTTTTTTTTTGAAAAATTAGCGTCAAGCTATATTTTAAATAGTTCTCCGTTAATATCCGGTAAGCTCCGCAAAAGTCTTGTCCATTTCGTCCGAAATTTCTTTGTATTTCTCTTTTTCGTGAACCAGCTCGTCTAAGCGTTTAGGGACCAAGTTAATTATCAAATAATATATAATAGTCTATAACGTTACGCTGCTGCTAGTAGTAGTAGTAGTAGTTAGCTTTTTATTCATTCTAATTTTAGTCTCGTTAAAATTAAAATTAAAACGGCCGGGTGTGATAGTGATAGTTTAAATTAAGCGAGATTAATTTCTTACGTACGTTTTCTATTTTGTTTAAAGTTAAACTACGTTGATTTGACATTTTTATTTTTTTTTAGTTTCCAATGATCGATTGACAACGCGCGGAAATTTGTTAGTAATAACAATAACAATAATCAATCAGCAAAATTCGTAGTTAGTTAATTAACTAAACGTTAATTAGGAATTCATTCGGAAGTATAGCAACTAGGAGAATAAAATTATCGGCGGCGCTTTACATAAATTTTTTTAGAGAGAATATAAAAAATTGGGATATCTTCATTTACTTCTAGTTTTATATACTTCTGATTATATTATTTACTTATAGTACAACCAAAACTTAAAAAAAAGAAATTAAGAGAAACAACAAAATTACTTGCCCTGATTATTATTTTTTAGATTATTCTTTTAAAAACATTGAAAATAAAACTCAAAAATAACCAAGCCAAAAATAAACCAAAAAAAAAAAAAAAGTTTAAAGAAATGGAAATTTGTTTTCTTTTTATATTATACAAATAGTCTTAATATGATTCGGTTTTTTTTTCTGGTTTTATTTTATATGGCTTTTAGTAAAAAAAAAAAATCAAAAACAACGAACAAATAGTTAATTACGTGCGTTGACGAGCTTTTTCTCTATCATTATTATTTTTTTTTAAACAAATACGGAATGGCAGTTCTTTTTTCGACATTTATTAAAAAAAAGAGAAGATACGCATGCAGACGTTTGTTTATTCGTTTCTCGGTAGCGTGTTTAACGAAGGAGGGGGGGATAAGGGATTTGTCGCAGGCATCACATGGATTGTAGGTCTTTCAACGTGGATTCCATTTCTTCTTGTAGCATTGAAGTTTTTTCACGTTCTGCCATTAAATCATCTGTGTTTTTTTTTTTGGTTCATGCGCACGCGCAAATATGCAAATGACGGATTAGTTAAAAAAACACACGGCAAAAAAATATATATATAAAAACAATTGCAATATTTAAAATTATATTAATGTTGTTGTTGTTGTTGTTGTTAGTATTAGAAAATGTTTGGTAATGTTGATGAAGCGGAATTTTAAGAATGAAAAACATACCCTCGAGTCTGTCCACCTCCTTTTGGAGTTTCTGAACGGACCTCTCGGCAAATTCAGCGCGAGCCTCGGCCTAAGGTTAATTAATTAACATCGTCAATTAGAATAAGTTTAATTAATAATTTAATTGCCCAAATTAGTCTTAGATCAATTCGAATCGTTTCGTTTCCAAATGACTAATTCGGGCTGAATTGAAAACATTATTTCACTCCTCTAATCTATGGCGTTTCATTGGCTTCATTTTCCATAGAAAAGCTTAAGCGATTTTTCAATGGAAAATAAGTCACTCAAAGTGTATAGTCAGTATTTTAACGTGAAATAATGTTTTTAGTTCAATCGATTCACTTTGTAAAACTTTCGAAGGAAAAAAACGTTTTGTTTTTTTCTCCGCGGCGAAATTTCAATGAAAGATTATTCGACACTTTAGTAACTGAAGTCAAAATGTGTTTTTCCTTTCGATGAAGGCGTTTTTCTCGCGTAATTTTGGGCTGAATCAATTTCGGGTATAAATTGATATCTTTATATAAGAAATTCAACCCAAAATTATTTGAGAGAAATAAAAATTCAAAACACTCGTAAAAATTGTTCGAAAAAATAATGTAAGATGTCAGACACTCTGAATGTTTTCGAAAGGTGAAAAATTGCATTTAAATATTATTCCGAAATAGAGTGTCTGCCTTCTTTGGCGAACTACGATGAAAGAAATGGCATCAAAAAACGTTTGCCACGGGAAATTAAAAGGGGATAAAATGAAGGAAATGTTTTGTCAGGATCGTCCTCGGAATTGACGACAGGCGTTGTTGTCGTTGGACGTTGTTTTAAACCAAACTTTACCTCTTGGAGTCGAGAGGAACTCTGCCTGATGGTCATCTCGTAGGTCTCTTCCTTTTGCATAGCCTAGATTGCGCGTCGCAACGAAAAGAACACAAAACACACACCGATTAACGCGAGTGTCCACTCAGCCACCTTACTCACCTCTTTTAGTTTGGAACTACTGCTACGGATGGTAGTCTCGTATGCCTCCTCACGTTGAACGGCCTAACCCAGTTTTTGGTTGTTTTTTAGTAGTAGTTTGTTTTTTGTGTTCGGGTTAAATTGTTTTTTGTTGGAGGAGAGAGAAGGAGCCAGGGTTCGGAAAGAAATAGTAGTGTCCAAAAGATTTGGTGTTCGAGCGAAAGGTAGTAGAGAGAGAGAGATAGAGAGAGATTGAACGTTCAACGTTGAAAAAAAAGATTGGATAGTGTCAAAAAATTTTAGGGTTTGGTAAATATTTCTAAAAAAATATAGATATCCTACGAAAAAACGAGGGGCAAACCACTCTTTGAACAAAATTATAGAGAACTTTATGATAATAAAATATAATATGAACAAAAATATTTTCCACATCGTATTTGTATGTAGTGAACATTTATTTTTGATATAATTAAAAAATATATACGAAGTGGTTCTCCCCTCGACAAAAACCATTTTATATACCCACAATACTAACTGCGGTAACGAATTTGACTTAAAAGTAACAGTTTCGTTAGGAAAATTTTACAAAATAAAAAATGTATAATATAGGTTTTACAAAAATAATTTTTTTTAGAGTTTTACTCAAAAATTGGTTTAAAACTCTGGGGATTTTCAAAAAATGTACATTTTAAGCCAAACTCGTTATATAACAGTCGTGAGCAGCAGCAGAAAATAAAAAACTTCGAACTTAAAAAAAATAAAGTTCGCCAGCCAAAAATATAAAATCATAATTTGTTGATTTCGAAATAAATAAAAGTGAAAATAAAAATTCAAAAAATTCAAAAAAAAAAAATAAAAGGTCATGCCAATGGGGTCAAGGGGTCGGGAATAAATTATAATATAACAGGAAAGCACCCACCATGGTTGGTCAGGGAAATAACGGAGAAATCACAGAATAACAATGACATGCTGAATAATATTTGGAGGCCAATTAGGCTTTTAGGGTATTTCATCTAATTGACGATTAAATATGTTGGCCAATTATTAATCGAGATGATTGTAGTTATATAAAGGCCTGGTTGTGGTTTAATTGGGGTTAATTTAAATTTAGTTTGACAGTGATTATAAGTAACGATAAATGTTAAGTATGACAGATTGGTCAATTTAAATGACTCGTGGGCTTAACCAGTCTGCCTAATTATATGCCGAAGTAATAAGCCTGAGTGTAGCTAATTAGCTCCAAACCAAAATATAAAGTATGAGTAATCAAACAAATATATAAAAAATATCATGCAATAAATAAAAATAATAAATAAATAAATAAATAATATCTGAGCAATATATAAATAAATAAATAAATATAATTCATGCTAAAAAGCGAAAAATTACGCTGCTACTCAAAATTATTTAAAATAATTTCTTAATTTAAATAACTTTATACAATTTTAATATAGATATTTAATTTTAATTTTTTTTTTTAAATTCAATTAAAATGATAAAGTAAGAAAGATTTGGACATACCTTCTCCTCACTGACTTCCAGAGATTTCAAGTTGTTGCCTACAACTCTCAATTCTTCCTCAAGCTCTACAATTTTGCTGTTGAAATTAAAATTCGTATTAATTATAAAATCATGCCAGAAAACCTAACGAAACCAAAAATGAAACAATCAATCATGCTCGTGCAAATATAATACTAACACACTGAAACATTTCCAAAATAAACCCAAAAAACTGTGTCTTAGCTGCTCTACTAATTGTTAACGGAAGTTCATTAACTGAGATTAATTAACTATTTCGGGTAATGAACTCCTTTGGTTTTGGTAAACTACTTTACCTCTCCCCAGTAGCGGCACGTTCCTCCGCTCTTTCCAGATCAGCTTCCAACATTGCAATACGACGAGCCATCTATCTCGCACCACGCAAAAGCCCATGCACAAAAAAAAGTACACATGCAACGCACATGGAGTTGTTTTCAAAAAAAAAAAAAAAAATCCAAGGAGAAAAAAACAAATAAAAAACGGGAGAGTTTTGGGAAGAAGGGGTTGAAGGGAAAGAGTAAATATTTAAATAGAAGTTAGTATATAATTCAATTAATACACAAATTAAAACACGCACTAATTTGGATTGACACGATTTAAAGGGATACCGTCACGCCTTCAATAATGTATCGAAACATTTTAGTAATAACATGGAGATGTTCATATTAGAACATTTTAGTATCCCTTTAATTTGCGCCTATTCCAAAATAGTTAAGTTATACAATAATCAAAATAAAAAATAACCCAGTTTAAAAAAAAAATCTACTAGCGTGGCTCGAAAAACCATAGCTTAAATCCGCCAATTTTTGGCTTAAATATATTTCAAACTATAGTTTATTTACTACAACAGCTATCTAGCCCGCCCGCCCATATAGCTTTCAGTAGATTTTTTTTAGTTAAAAAGTACACGCCACTAAATATAAGCAAAATAATATAAATTATTCATCTCTAAAAAGGCAATCGGATTATACTTTGCTTATATCAATAAGTTTTTTAGACACCAGCATGCTAATCGTAAAACTAACGAATATTAATAATATTCACACGCTTTTTGGGGTTTTGGGGGGATTTGGTATCCCGTAACTTACGATTCACCAGTCTCGGCACGCTCTTCAGCACGCTCCAGGTCAGCTTCAACCATGGCCAGCTTACGAGCGACCTGAGATTTTTGCGAGAAGGCGCCAGTTCAAATTTTGTATCATAGATAATTAACTAACACTAAAATCCATGCTGTAAGCCTTAAGAGACGCTTAAATAACCACCTCAATTTGAAAATATAATATTAATTTAACTACAAAATCCAACCAAGATTTTTAGTTATATTTTCCACCGTAAACTTTTATTGGATTTTGTACGTATTAAAAATATTTTCGTTTTATTTTGGGGAAGTATTTAAGTATCACTTTAATTCAATTCAAATTAACTCCCTTAATTAATTAATTTACTTTGTTTAGATTTAATTAAGATTAAAACCATGCTGGTTAGGTTGAAAGCAGACCTGTAGTTGCAGGCATTTTTTAACGACTGAAATTTGGGGGTAAAATTCAAATTTTCTACGAGAAATTTGTAAATTGTTAATTGAAATAGTAACCTGTTGAAAAATTAACGACGTATTTTTTTTTCTTTTTAATTAAGAAACGTTAATGAGCACACACATGCTTTCCTTTCGCGCTAAAAATCCAAACATACCATTTAAAATGAAATGTGTGGTGAAACGTGAATCTACAACTACTACTTTTACTACTATTACCACTATACGCTAACACAATACTGAAACCACTATACTATGTAGTACACTGAATGATTCCGTGAAAAAAATAAATACTAATCATTTGAATTAAATTAATTAATTAAGAATGAGATATGATAGTGACGTTCAAATGAATCGCACGTGAAATTCCTTCATTAACATTCACTCGTTGTCATGCGCACAGTGAGAAAGTTATCATGAGCATGTTATTATTTATCAAATGGGGGGGGGGGGGTGCTGTAGCGAAATCGATGGATTGTTTTTGTAAGAAGCAGACCTCATCGTATTTCCTGTCAGCTTCCTCAGCCATGAGCTTGGCTTCCTTCAATTGGGTCTCGAGGATGTCCATGCGCTCCTCATCTGTAATATTTCTGTGCTCCAACATCTTGCGCATACTAGACGAAGATTAAAACCCAGTTCTTCTTTCAGCCTTTTCACCTTAACACGGTTAACCTTTAGGACACGGGGGGACAACAACGAGGCAAAGCTCTACTTTGTTTTACGTCAACGTGTTCAACTGAGGAACTGATGTTAGTCACAAAAGTACACTCGGGGAACACCCAATAAGTTAAACGAAGATTTATGTTGCTTCTGTTCAATTAACTTATTAGTTGTTACGATTTTATCTACGACGGGAATGAATTGTTTGATGGGGAAAAGTTTAGTTGGGTGTGCGGATCTCTCGTTGGAAAGCCTCGAAGTGAAGTATCAAGACGAACCGTTTTGTAGAAACGCTGTAAAATTAACCTAACCAGCTGCTGGTGCCTATTTCGACTAATAACCCCATTTGAACCAAAAAAAAAAAGAACGCTCCTCCTATAGGCTATCCTGTTGTGGTAAACTCACCTCTTCGTATTTTTTATCTGATTCTTCGGCGATCAACCTAGCTTGAGCTAGTTGCGATTCTAATAAGGCTATCCGGTCGTCTTCCATATTTGTTCGATTTTCGAGAGCTTTCCTAATGCTGCAATGGGTTAGTAAATATATGGGAAAACATGCTCTAAACACGCACTTTTTTTTTTCATATTTTCCTTATTTTTGTTTTTGAAACCCTTTTCAATACATTGTTTTTTCTCGTTAAAATATTTTTCCACAATTTTTTTTATTTTTAATGAGAAAACTTTATAATTGAATGGGGTTTTTTATAGCTACGGTTCAAGGATAGGGAAAATTAAGAAAACGAAAATAATTGAACTAAATTTGGGGTAATTAAACGCGTATATTTAAAATTAAAGGAAAATTTATTTGGGATGTTATTAACATTTACACGCGTAGTACAGGGTTCATACAACTTTTGGAAAACAAATTTCCCTGAGATTTCCAGGTTTTTCCCCATATACTTCCCTGAATTTACCAGGTTTTTCCCGTATATGGAGTATCCTATGGAGCAAATGTTACCGAAGGAAGGGAGGGGGGGCAAATAGGACTATAACATAATCAAAGGACATCCCCGTATCTCTAATATAACCAGAGTTATGAGCCTCCAAAGTATAGTGTAATGCTATTCCTATGGAGGATTTGTTATATTGAACATTTTGCTTAATTACTCGGCCCCTGTTTGACGCAAATTTCCCTGATTTCCCTGAATTTTACTAAAATTCGAAATTTCCCTGAATTTTCCCTGAGGTTTTTGTCAACTATTTATTTCCCTGATTTTTCCAGGTTTTCCCTGTTTTCCAGGTTTGTATGAACCCTGGTAGTATACTTAGTCACAATCTTGGAAAGGGCGTAAAATATATTAGAAAAATTGTTTTTCTATTGTTAAAATAGGTCCCTTTCAAAATTGCGACTGACCAATATTAAAACGCCATAAAATAATGTTAAAATTAACGACATTTATGATAGATAGTATTCAGACTAGGAGCATTGACAACATTTACACCAGGAAGCCAGACTACTTCGTACCAGCCGCATTTAAATCGCCAAATAGCCTGGCCTCCTGGTGTGCGTGGAATCAATCCTCCTAGTCTGAAAACTGTGTATAACTATAGCTAAAGATAACCCATAGACTTATAATAATCTAATAAAATAAAATATACATTTTTGATGTTTTTTTAGGTCTTAATTTAGGTGTAATATAGAACAGTAAATAGCCAAAATATAAGGATAGGGTTATTGGAAAATTGTTAAGATAGGTTTTGTTAAAAACTGACCGTTCGCTTTCGTCAGCGGACTGGCAAGCCTCCTCAAGCTTGGCAGAGGCGGTCTTAAGACGGTCCTCAGAACGCTCCAAATCTTCTTCCAAGAGTTGGATACGCCTGTTCAAGGCGGCAACCTCACTCTCAGCCTAGAGTTTAGTGGCAATTAAAAATACGTAATTAGTAAAATGACCATAATTACGCGTACCAAATGAGTATAGACCATTTTCTACGTAGCTATACTTAAGAAGAAAATTTTTCTTATACAGCTACCTTGTTTTATATGACATTCAGAGGTCATATAACCCCCCCCCCACACACTAATGTAGGGTAGGAAATTAATTCATGGTTTCCTATAGAGTGCTGTCAGAAGCGCCGGTGTGACGTCACCCATGCTGTTTTCCCCATTAAGAAAAAATGGTAACTGTCATGGCCGCCCATTGCTAAAGGCAGACTCGTGACGTTTAACCTTGGATCTGACGTCACAACAGACAGCACTCTATAGATTGTAATAGAGTGCTGTCAGAAGCGCCGGTGTGACGTCACCCATGCTGTTTTCCCCATTAAGAAAAAACGGTAACTGTCATGGCCGCCCATTGCTAAAGGCAGACTCGTGACGTTTAACCTTGGATCTGACGTCACAACTGACAGCACTCTATTCAGAAGTGGCAAATACATCAACAGACACCCAGAGACAAATATAGCATAAGCTCTCTCCCATATAAACCCATAATTCTAGTACATTATCATTTCCAAGGTTCATTTTGATATTGGTAACCCTCTGTGAAATTTAACCTTAATTTTAATCATCCTCAACTTAGAGGCCCATCCGCAGAATAAGCATTTTTCACAGTACACCCGTAATCAGACAGACAAATACAAAAATTGTATAAGCACCCCCCCCCCCCCCGTCCCGTAACAAAAATCAAAATAAACACTTCCAAGGCCCTAACCTCAATTTTTAGCACAGTTATAAATATAGGGGGCCCCATAAAATTACCCAAAAAATTCTAATAGGGTCCCACAGACATCCGGATGCTAAGAGGAGAGTGCCCATCCCCTCCCAAATGAGATCATTCCTGGCTGGCTCATCTCTTCCAGGTAATCCCTGATCTCTCGACTCTGATTCCAAATTAATAGTATTAATTAAGACTAACTTCTTCGCGTCTTCGTATTTCTTCCTGTAAGCGGGCTTGCGATTCCTCGGCCAATTCTTTGGCCGATTCTAATTCTTCTTTCATCGCTCTCATTTTCTTCTTGAGCACCTCCAAAAGCGTGCCTTGTTGCAAGGACGTCATTTTGAAATTTAAAACCTAACTCGCTTAATTTAATTTTTTAATTATTATAATTAAATCCGGTTTGAAATCGAAACCGAACACGAAATGACTCGTCCGAACTTTATTCTTCGAAATGGACGCGTACTTTTAATTTAATCTCGATTAAATCGGCGCGCGATCGAATTAGGGCTCGCTTTAGCTTTACTTTACCGAAATACCAAATTCCGGACGCGAAATAAGCCAACACCTAGACGACGCGGATGTATACGTATAAAGTTGGAAAAGTAGTAAATCTAGTCGATAACGTAATATACACCGCTCCCTTTTCTAAATACGCCTATACAAAGTAGTTCCTAATTAAAAATGCCCTAGGTACCGGCTCGCTCTTTCCTTAATTGTCAAAAATTAAGCCGATCATTTTTTGCCCCGAATCGAAAGTTAAATTTTACAATTTTAAGTAAGCGCTTTATTTTTTGGCTTAGTTATTATAGTCGTATTCCGCGATCTATATTTACAAGTATTATATATTTTTTATCAGATTATTTTTAATCAACGTCCTCGTTGAGATAAACTAATTTCATTTAGTCCGTTTTGAGCGCGTTACTCATTTATTTTCCAAATTGATAAAGTTTCTATCGGCTTCTTCTGACGCGCTAAAATTATAACAGGTGGGGTGAAAGGCGGGGAACTTTGAATTACGGCGGGAAAACGTTTCGTCTCGTTTCTACCCGATTTTCAGCCCGAAAACCGTGTTGTTTTAATGTTAAATCGTTTAATTAAGTAAAATATCGTCATTTAGGTCCGGAATTAACTAAATTTCATTGAAACTAAGCAAAATCGGTCTCGATATCCCGAAAATCACCCTCTGACTCTGACTCCCTCCAGAAAAATTGCGGGAAATTTCGTAACTTTAAAAAAATATTTAGACTTTCTCTAAAAAAGGCTTTAAATTGGTCGCTCTTTATTTGTCCGCGCTAGATTCGCGAAACCCGACAAAAGAAGTCATTGTGCGAGAAATCAGAAACGGAGAAATCCTTTAGCATCGAGTAGACGTAAGCTTAACCGCTCTTGAGAAATATACCCACTAAAGTGCGCCCAAAGAAAATAGAACGTAAGGAATAGAAAGTTAACCAAATATTTTTTCGGAATATTTTTCATTGTAAAGTCATTCGGGGGAAAAAATGGATTGAGTTTCGCTGAAAAGAAGGCGACGAGTTTCTAATTCCTTCGATACTGTTGTTTTTGCTGTAGATTGAGTCACTAATTCGCGACAACATGGCCCAAAAAATTGTTTCCTAAAACTTTCCTTCGACAAGAAAAAAAAAAAAAGTTGAAAAAGGGCGACTCGGGTTTCTTCGTATATATGAAGATAAACTGGGCCCATTCTTCCTGTTTTTGTTTCGTGATATACTGATAATTTTCAAGGGCTCGGATACTTGACGCAATAACCATTCGGAGCCGTATTTAAGGAACTCTAGCCGCCACAAAAATAATATTATATGATGTCCGATTCAGTTTCAATTTTGCCCCCATTAATTTATCTCCTCAAAAAGAAAAAAACTGCTGCCTAAACGACGTTTTAACATTGCCTGGCGTTAAGCTATACTATTCATCGACACCGAAATATTTTAAATAGAATATTTTCATATAAATATTCAAATTTATTCAACTAAAATCGCGATATATAACCAAGGAAGATGGTCGCCCAAAAATCCCGTTTTCGGCGTGGATGTGCATGTGCGCATGCGCCGCACTTTTCTCGTGCATCGTGCTGAGGATAGGCGGCACTACCGGTTTCCTGCGCAGTTCAAACTAACGCCGAATATAAGTCATGTGACCTGCTACATTTCGTGAAGAGAGATTCCTATACTGACTAAACTTCCCTATCTCCATCTTCCTTGATATAACTTGCTTAAATTATATATTGCTTTGACGAAATGTTTTGGTAAGCGGCGATTTCTTTCCCCTTCCCCCCCCCCCGAGATACTGTCTCTGACATTCCAAAAATAGCGACGCGTCCCACGGTTGCCTCGAAGATAGAGCCTAAGATCCGTACAGGTTGAAACACTCTTGGCGCAATTTCTTGGCAACTATGACCCGTACGAACATTTGACCCCCCGTCATGCCAGTGTCTCGGTCCAATAAGTGCCTGGCCCACTTTAAAGTTATCACCTTGTACATCTCCCCCAAGTTTTTATGTCATAGATATAAGAAATATATCAATGGAGGAATTCCGGAAGGAATCTGGTCCTTTTTCAACTATTTTAACCCCCTCATCTTAAGTAAACCCGCACCTTCTATTCTAAGATCCTTGGAGATCGTTTTATTGAACCTTTTAAACATTAAACATTCTCTAATTCCCTCATTAATGACATTCGCGTTAAGCCTTTGTTTACGAAAACAATTTCATTAATGTATACGTCATCATTTCGTATATCATAAGTAGGCCTAAATCCCTTTTAAAATAACAAATAAATTGCAGACGCGTGTAGACCTTTCTAGGATTAAGCGAGGTTTTAAATCTGGAACGACGAGGTGTGTGTATGTGTGTTTATATTTAAACCCGGGTAGGTGAACGCCGAAGTTTCTAGAAACCGAAACTAGAATAAACTTTTCCTTCAATCCCAAATGGAAGATGCTGAGACGGAGAGATGATGGCGAGATAGATCCCCCGACGCGGGGAGAGGGGGGGAGAGAGTGTCGACTTCCCATGGGGTACGAAGAGAGAGAGAGAGAGATGGAAGAAGAAGAAGAGCGCGGTGTCTCCGCCTTCGGAACCGTCCCGGCACCAAATTTGGATGGGTGACGTCATGCCTAGATTTGGAGTGCCAAGAATGCGGAGCGCCTCGACTCAAATTTCCTTAAGCGAGGCGTTACGCGGCTTTACTCTTTGGCCGAGTTTTTAAATTTTACGTTCCAAGTGTTTTCTTTTCACTCACTCTCTCTCTCTCTCTCTCTCTCTCTCTCTCTCTCTCTCTCTCTCTCTCTCTCTCTCTCTCTCTCTCTCTCTCTCTCTCTCTCTCTCTCTCTCTCTCTCTCTCTCTCTCTCTCTCTCTCTCTCTCTCTCTCTCTCTCTCTCTCTCTCTCTCTCTCTCTCTCTCTCTCTCTCTCTCTCTCTCTCTCTCTCTCTCTCTCTCTCTCTCTCTCTCCTTATCCAGAGTATTGGCAAATTGAAACCCTATTTCTATTCCTTTAATTGAAATTATGCTAAGGCTAATTTATATTTAGGGACAACGGTCTAGTTTCCCACCATGTTTGCTAAGCCTAAATTTAAATTTACGTACCCACCCACCTTGCTCCAAAGTTTATTTTTATTGCATTTTGGACATCTTACGATTGAGGGTCCATTTCCCCCATTTTTGGGTGCATTTAATGGAAGAAGATTCCAAATAAAGACTCCATTTATACTTTTTGGGACCCAATGATTTCTAGTTAACCCTTCTTATATTGGGGTCCCATTATTGGTGGTGTCTTCCCCCCCCCCGCGATTTCTAGGCACCCACTCTTATCACTAATCGATATAATTAGATAGCTTTTCGAAAATGGTCGATACAGGGGGCCCCCATCGATGAGGCGAAGGGCCCCTCCTAGAGGGTGAAAAACTCACATTTTGAAGGGCCTTATCCTTATCCTCGAGCTTGTTGGTGGCTTGGGCGAGATTTTCTTGGACGGTGTCGAGTTCGTTCTCAATCTGTTGGATCCTCTTGTGCAACGCGCGGACATCCTCTTCCGCCTAAGTACGCGAACCAAAATAAACAATTACCGTATTTAGTATCAACTCGAAATATAACGATAATAATACTTCAAACTGAAGATGGAATCGTTTGAAATATTTTTACGACAGAGGCGTAGGGAGGGAGGGAGGGATTAAGAGGTACTCGAGGAATTGAAATTTAAATTCTTTCCGGATGAATTTATACCTTTGTTCCGAGGTTGAGATTAAGAGATACTGTTTCCGACGACTAATTCTCTCTTTTGCCTGGCGTTACTCCCAAATAAGGAAGGATCGTAAAGTTCGCGTTTAGTTTTGGGAAAAAAAACTTTAAGAGGGCTAATATTCGCGATAGGAAAAGCTTCTTTCCATGTTTAGAAGAGAGACGCGGCGGCAACGTAAAATCTCGCGCGGCTAAAAATAGTTTTTGCCTCCTAAAATGTCAACCAGAGAGAGGAATTCTCTCCATCTCCAACGCGCCTTGAAGAAACTTTTTGGAAACTAACCAGAACTTCGTTCCATAACTATCATATTTTTATCCCGACTTCCTAAGCCTAATGGCGATGCTATTTCCGAGAAAACTATTCCTAACGTTAGCGAATTAATGTCAAAAAGTAGGTTTAACTAGATTTTAGGAACTAAATGAAAGGTTTTTTTGGCGAATTTCTCAAGCTACGCGTACGCGTTCTTTTGTCCGTTTTTCCTCGACTTCTGGGAAACGGCTATGGAATGCAATCGCTAGTAGACGTCCGACGTTGACGTTTAACGTCCGGAGGTCGTACTTGGATTAATCTCTCTTTTGAAATCTAAACCATCCGTTTCGCAAATCGTTCTTTACGTTAATCCGACGGTGTTAGTGGGTCAAGATCGGGAAACTGGACCGCGCGCGCGATTCGAGAGAGGGTGGGGGCGGGGCGGGGCGAGGTTAAGGAGGTTAACCAGGGGGTAATTTCGGGCCTTATAGGGGTGTTTTTTTTGTAGTCGAATCTTACCTTTTCGGAACGCAAGACGGCGTCTCTTGCCTGCTGCTCGGCCGTTTCCGCCCTGTCAACGGCGTTATCCTTCTCCAACTTCATCGCCTGCATCTTCTTCTTGATGGCCTCCATTTTTAGGCTGTGTCTGTTGGGTTTAACTTAAACCGAAAAGAAGAAATACGCTCGACTAGAACTTAGTTCGTTTGAAAGAAAACTTCGAGCAGCGTGGCAACAAGCCGATGCGACCGCGTTAACTTGCCTTCACCGAGTGAATCTCGAGAGAACTAAAAAGAGTTTCGCGCAAAATACTTTTCCCGACACCGACACTCTCGACTCCCCCTTCCCCTTCCCCCTCCATTCACTCTTCCCCCTTCCGCCGACGACTCCCCCCCGCCCCGAAAGGCATCACGGGTAAAAGAAAAAAAAATAACTAAATGAACACCAACACTCTGGCGAACAAATCTCTATTTACGAACGAAGTTCAACAGTAGAAGTAAATACGCCACTTGAGGACGTAGGAGTACTTTAAAAGTTTTGAGAGTCCCTGCCGGGTCATAGGACAGCGAAGGGTCCGGGGGTCCCCGAACCTAGTTTTTTACTGACTACCTTGTAGTCCCTAAAGTTAGAGTCCCTGCATGGACAATAGGATGATTTTTAAATTTCGGACCCAAGAAACTATAAGATGACCTAAAAGTTAAAAGTACCACGTATCCCAAGACATCGTACGATGTACTTCTATTTTACGAGCGCTGCGCCATTGCTATACATGTATATTTTTTGAGAAACCAGATGCGCCACCAAACAGTGTAAAGTGAACTTTTTTTCTCCTCTCAATCCCTGTTGGAAGTCGGAACCCATCTTTTGGTTTTGGTAGAAAGTCAGAAAGTTCCCTCAACAGGCCAAAACTATACGTTTCCGACGCGTCTCATTGGCTACCGGGCCTTCCGTTGGCTCGTGACGTCGCATTCTGGGATGCGCGCGGAAGAAGCTGGGAGGAAGTGACGATAGAACTTCCTAGGATAATCCCGTCTTTCTTTTACCCCATTCCTACGGCCAGAATCCATTATATATTCATCCGCCGTAGTTTAAATAACGTCGTAAATTCGGGAAGGTTTAAATGCTACAGTCGTATCCTCTGTTGTAGCGTTTTTTCGAGAATTTTTGCCTTGGCTCCCTCGAGAATGACGCTATATCTGAAATCTACAAAATCCCATTGAACTTTGGGACAAACTAGGGGCGTTTCGAGGCTCTCCCCCTCTTTGGTAACGCCGTTAATTGACTTTGGAAGGCTTATATATATGGCAAACTTCTTCGTTTTGGCCCTAAGAATTTCGCCTCCTTTGCCTTTGGCGTACGCGTTGCCAGTGTCGAATTTCTCTAAAATTAGAGCTAAAGGTCCCCTCTCTGGAAGAAAGTGTGGCAAAATTCTTTTCGAGTCAGTCACAGATTGCCTCCTGTTCGAACGGAGGAACGCCGGCGCTGTTAAACTTTTTTCAGTTGCAATCTCCCGCTGGAATGAACAAACCCATACTTGGGGAAAGAGAAGCGCGAATTAAGAACCAAGGTATCTTGGCACTGATTCCTCCCTTTTTGAAGGAGAAATCTAGATTAGAGCGCGGTGTCCGTTTAAACGGGTCTTAAGCCCGCTAGACACTTTGGCTTTTAAGCGTAAAATTTCGCAAGACTCGGATTAGGAATTTAGTTGTTTGTAATATGGTCGCGACTCTGCTAATTTAAATGATAAGGTTTGGTAGATACTCTCGTCCTCTATCTAAGCACGCCAAGTAGTCGATCCTCTCTGAAGCGGGCCTCGAGAAAATGGCGTTTTTATAAAGATTCCCTTTTAGACCCGACGTGGCATCGGGATCCGAACTTTAGGGCGTCGGAAAGCTGTAAATGTTAAGGGTATTAGGAAACCCTTCCAGGGTGTGATAGATCAACTTGTAATCTATTTAACGAAACCAAGAAATTGGACATACGACAACCACGTCTCGAATAGAGCTATCTCAGAAGCCTTAGTGTGATGTCACCCATGCTATTTGCCCATAGAACCAAAGCGGTACCAAACATGGCCGCCCACTGCCAAAGCTAAGCCCGTGACGTTTCACCTAGGCACTGACGTCACAACTGAAATAGCTCTATAGATCTAGACCGCCCCGCGAATGAGCGTCAGATACTTAGATCATAAATTGTCCCTATCTGATAGTAAAGACAGGCGGTCCAGAGATAGTGACGGACACCTTTGAAATAATCTTTACATTTGGGACAAATTATAGGACTCGTTTAGCTTAGATCTTTTAACGAGAGTAGACTCGGCTCATCTCCTACACTCGAGTCGAATGTTGCCAGAAAGCAGGCTCTTCCCCCTCCCTTCCTACCCCTGCTTTCGGATCTCCTAAGTGTCCTGGTTCAGTTTTCCACTTTTTCAAAGATTTGATGAGACTTAATTAAGACGGCAAATTAATGACGCTACTCTCTCGTAATGATGACGCAAGATGGAATTAAGGTAGATTAAATGACAACTAGCTTTCACCACAACTCATCAACAGAAACACTTTTTTGCTAATAGAAATAGGCTTAGCGCGGGTGAAAGGATATAGATGAAAATTCTCAAGGGGGGGGGATAGGTTTGGTTAGGTAACTCTCAAAAATTCACCGTCCTAAAATAGTCCTACTATCTTTGTTTTAAAAGCATCTTCTCAAAGTTCTTCAGGCGCTCCAACCAATCTGGCGTTCACACTTTGTTTATAGATATTCTTCGGCCTATCCTTAGATATTTTGCTTACGAATATGAGTCGGAGAATTTCTCCCATAACCCGTATTTGTACACGCTGTCCTATTTTGGAGTTTATTTTGATTTTTATACTTGGAATTTTGTACGGGCTTTCATCCGGTAGGTCTAAGATCCGGGCATATCCTGATTATAACCCTGAATTTATTCTTATAGCGTTTTCCTTTGTGTCCTCGCGGAGCGCTCCCAAGGAGCAATAAAAATGGTATTACTAGTTTCCAGCTTCGTTAAAGACTGTTTTTGAAGAATAGGATCTCCTAGTTTTATTCCTCCATGGGAGCGCTCCGCGAGGACCCAAAGGAAAACGCTATTATTCGCTCATGAATAATTATTTCTCGTTAAGATTTAAATGGATGCGCTTCGATTGGCACTGAGCCAATGAGCGAACGAAAAAAAACTTAATTTTTTGATTTAATATCGTAATTGCAGTTTAGCGTATTCACTGTACTAGCCTCTATGGAAAGATAGAATGGGATTGAATTTTATTTTTAAAATTTATTATTATTTACTGTATAAATAATGAGGCTGATAGCGTGTAAATTAATATTTGTTCCTAATTATTTATATAAATATAATTTTGAGGATGGAATTTTTTCAATCAGTGTTGCCAGAGAGGGAAATTTCACTTTTTATGCGTTCGGATTTTCCCGCATTTTCTCCCCTTCCCTCTTCCCTCCTTGGCTCCCTACTTCGTCCGCCATTACGGGAAATTCAGTATGATTTTTCGGATGCAGAAACTTAATTTTGGAGATATATTCTAAAAACGTTAATAATATGTCGTAAATTATTAAAATGGCAGCTCAGGTAATTAATTAAACCTTTTTACTAAAAATATTTAGCGTTTAGAGCACGTGGAATGGCAAATTTACGCTTATTTTACCTATAAATAAACGACGCCGAGTTAAGCCTTGGCATATGGGTTTGTTTTCTTATCTTGCTGAATGTTGTTTTGGAGATTAAATTAAGGGGAAAAACAATGTATTTGAAGGCTATAACGTTGTAATTCTGTTGAATTGATGTTTAATAAACATTCCGTAAGGTTTTATAGCGTTATATTTAGGCTTAAGATAGTAAATATACCAGAAATGACTCATTTCTTTCAACCTACCACATAATCATTAGGTTTTACTCAAATGGGTATCTGGTAGATATCTTTGATTAACGCGTGGTTTTTATTAAATATTTCAGTTTGTCGAAGTTAAATTAGAACTCGGTCATCGCGCTGCTCTAAAGAGTAAGCCAACGGCCGAAGGATTTACTCATGATTGGTCAATATTCGTTCGTGGCCCTGATGGCAGCAACATTCAACATTTTGTAGAGAAAGTCATCTTCTATCTGCACGAAAGCTTTCAAAAACCCAAAAGAGGTAAATATATATATTAATTCGCGCAATTCAAAGCGACTCTTAACTAACGTTTTTTTCTTTAATTTTAATTACTTTTAGTTATAAAAGAACCCCCTTATCAAGTGAATGAGTCTGGTTACGCGGGGTTCAACATGATTATCGAGGTTTGCTTTAAAAATAAAGAGGAACCAAAAAGAATCAAATTCGACTACGATCTCTACTTACATTTGGAAGGACCACCCATTGTCAATTGTCGATGTGAAAAACTTACTTTCCAAAATCCAACGGAAGAATTTAGGAAGAAACTGATGAAAGGAGGGGCCGTAAGTTCACTTTTTTTGTTTTTTACCTTTAGTTTTGGTTTTAAATTAATATATAGTTCAGTGTGGGAAAGAAATATAGAAATGGAGTAAAGATTTATCTAGGCAATTTTGAAAGAAAGAAATGGGAAAATAATTAATTTCTTAAATAATTTAAAATATATGAAATTTGAGCCCCCATGTTAAATATATGTAATGTTTAGTAGTATTTTCAGGATTTTGTGTAATTTTAAAATACATATTTTGTTTACATTTCAATGGGCGGGGCTTTTATTTAAAATAAATTTTGGTAATGTATAAACAGTTTTTTTATATATAAATCCTAAGGGGAATAGCTTAAGCCAATTATAATATAAAAAAACTACTTTCACCTGCCCCCCTCCCCTTTCACCCCGCTCTCTTTAGTCCAGGAGGGGGTGAATAAAAAAGAGAAAAAACAAGCTGTCAAACCAGTTTCCCCAACACCGTTTTTTACCCCCCCCCCCTCTCCCTCTTTTAAGGAATTTCTTCTAGAAATTTTGTTCTTTTCCTTTTCTAAAACACGGGCTACTTTGCTTATTAAAGAGCGAGTTTCTGAGGGAGGGGTCGGATAGTTACCTTTTTTTTTTTCAAAGTTTATATTCGCCACATTTTATGGTGATTACTGTAAATTACTGTTGAGTATCACGTACTCGTGGAATTTCAGTGTATTTTCCATGAAATCGTCGATACGGAGGGGTCGGATAGTTACCTTTATTTTCAATGTTTATATTCGCGACACTTTATGGTGATTACTGTTGAATATCACGTTCTTGTGGAATTTCAGTGTATTTTCCATGAAATCATAGATACGGAGGGGTCGGATAGTTACATTTCTTTTCAAAGTTTATATTCGCGACGCTTTTTACATTAATCCAAATTGAATACAGTCTAATTTGGGACGTCACCTACTCGAGGAATTTCCCTTGAAGAGTTTTTAAGCTAGGGTTATGCCATTTTAAAGTTTGTCCATAATCGGATTCTTTTATTTTTAATAACGGTTTGATTTAATATCGTTGCCTAGACGAAAAATATGTCCATTAAACCAGTAAGTAATTTTCAATAATTATTTCTTGACTTGGCAGCAAGCGCGCGAGTATCCAACCTCTCTGTCTCTTAGCCCTCTTTATCTCTTTTATAATTGTGTGTGTGTGCGGGGGGGGGGAAACCCGTAAGTAATTTTCAATAAATATTTCTTGACTTGGCAGCAAGCGCTCGAGTATCCAACCTCTCTGTCTCTCTCAGCCCTCTTTATCTCTGTTATAATGGTGTGGGGGGGAGTTAGCGGAGTGTAGAGTTGTTGGGCTGGAAGATGGGAAGGGGGGGGGGGAATTTAGTTAGCTCCAGTGACACGTGCCCCAGTTTTAGTTTTTCCTCGTCGGTGGGTGCGAGTTGTGGAAGGAAGGTTGGTTGACTTGGCTGGCTAGATGGTGACGCGGCAGTCTTCCTCTCCCCCTCGTTTTTACGTTCAAGAAGGTTTTAAGCCTTTTTTTACCATCTTTTAACTTTAAATCGGCTCAAAACCGAGAAATTAATGGCTTAAATCCGCCCAAATATATTTCAATCGACGTATATATTAGTTAAAATTGGCCTTTTTTAAATAAATTTTTCAAAGTGAAAGTTTTAATTTTCGACGAGTTTTCGCCACAGTTTTGTTACCTCCTTGGCGAGGTCAACAGATGTACTTTTCGTCACCGGTTTTGCCTCATATAAGTCCCATAAGATCGCCACCGAATAGTCCCTTAACTTCTTGGACCTCAAATTATAGGGTATTGTTTCTATTTTATTTTCTTTCACGGGGCTTTTTTCTATAAAGTTTAAATTGCTTTTGCGGTGGAAAGGTTGTATAACTGTCTGGCGGAAAAATCTTTGAGTTGTGAAATTGATCAGGGTTCGCGTTTTATCAATTTCGTGGAAAAGTGACGGATGTTACCGAAAAATGGGCTTTGATGGTTTATAAGGGTTTTAAATGATTACCTGGAAAATTTATAATTTGTACGAGTGTGTTTTAAAGAGTTTTAAACTTTGTCCTACTAAAATTTTATCTACATTTTTGTCAAGCGCGCTTGAAATTGGTTTTGAAATTTTCAAGAGTTCGTAAATTTATTCGGGAAGTAATTTTTTAGTTTTTTGGAAAAGTGTGTATTTCTATTTTTAGTTTTAAGAGATTTTGAAGCGACCGAAGTACTATAGGCTTACTCTTATTTTGAAATTGGTATAAATATGTCTTAAAGATACGATTTAAATGGTTTAATCCTTTGAAAAAGGTGCGTGTCAGGTTTGTAAATAGTTTCAAATTGTTTTGGAGGAAGTACGCGGATTTTTTTAAGATCGTTATTTGAAAAGCTATTAAGAATGTTAATGTTGAAGGGGGTGACGCGTGGCCACGTCGAGCACCGTGGTATATTGCGCACACGCCAATAAGAAACGAGGTATCTTTTAAAAATATAGACGATTTCTAAAAACTCCCGTAAAAATCCGTCAGCTTTCTGTATTGGCGAAAGTTTCATTTGTCCAAGTAGCATATGGTCAAAAGTTGGTCAAGATCTATTCGAGCGTTATTTTGAAGGGGGTTGTTTGTTGGTTTAAGGTTGCCTTAAGCGGAGCGGCATCTCTCGCGGCGGCGGACGAGTCTTCCGGACCCAATCACCATGTTCGGACCGAGACTGAACCCTATCAGGGTTCGAACAACGCCAGAGATCAGGCTTCTCTGGTGGGAGGGGGCGGCGCCCTCGTTTCCGCCGGTAGACCCACTTCTTCCTCGAAACAACCATCCTCCTCTTTCAATAATTCCTCATCGTCATCGGTCTCAGCTCAAAAAGGTTCCAATCAAGTGCCAAAGAAAACACTCAAGACCAGCGCCTCCTCTCAGAACAATTCCAAACAGTCCGCTCAAACCGTTAAGGCGAGTCTTTTCTCTTTGAGATCAGTTTTAGATTTGTTTTAGAGCATTTCCCAATGGTCCAGCCCCCCAATATGTCGCGTCTACCCTCAAAATTGACCTGGTTTTTGTCTCCATTTGACCCCCCAGGAGAGCAACAGGCCACCCGAACCGCCTCCACCCGTCGCCAGTCAACCTTTCACGGCCATATTCGGAACTCCCATCAAAACTAAACCATCTCCCGATCAATTAGCCAAGTCGAACGCGAAAACGTCGGAATCAAACAAAGAAAAGTCATCAAAATCTTCATCTTCAAAGTCAGCTCCGTCGTCGGAGACGTCGACTGCCAAATCATCCTCGAACGCGGCAACTTTGAAAAATTCGCGAAAAGAATCAAAATCATCGTCTTCGCACAAATCATCATCCAAACATACGTCTTCTTCTTCTTCATCTTCGTCGAGTAAAGAGGTTGAGAGGAAGAAAGAGGTGACCAACAACGCCTCGTCTTCGTCTAATAAAAGCCTCGCGACGCCTAAAAGTCCCCCTCATCCTCCTGACAAAAGGTCAACGACAAACAATGAAACGGACGCCACTCCCGCACCCACGAAAAGGCGCAAAAGAACCACTTCCGTTGATTCGTCCGCTTCCAGAGACGGGTAAGTCCTTGAAATTTGTTTCTCCCAAAGTCACCTTGATTTACGTCGGGTGACCACGTTTCCCTTTCTTTTGTTTTTAACCAAATTTTTAGCGCTAGTAAGTCGGTTTCGGGTTCAATTTCAAAGAAGGAATCGAAAACGAGTAAGGCGGGGGTGACGGAAACTCCCCCGACACCCGAGAAGCGAGATAAAGCGCCCCAAAGTAAAGAACAACCGCGTAAAACGAAAGAAAAACGGCCAAAGGACAAGGATGGTAACGTCACCTCCTCGAAAACGAATAACTCTCTATCCAACAATAACTCTGGTGGTAGTACAACAATGACGCGGGGTGAGAAAAACGCGTCGAGCTCCTCTAAAACGAGGGAATCTCGAGGAAGGGAATCTCCCGCCATTGTGGCAACCGCGAAAAAGGAGTCGAAAGAGATTTCGAAAGAAACGCCCCCACCACCCGTTGTCGAAACGATAGAAAGGGTTTCGAGCAACGGAACCAGTTCCAAGGAAAACAATCCTAGTGTCAAAAACTCTAAAAACGAAGGGAAAAAACGCAAACCCAAAGAAAGTGTAGCCCTGACCAAAAAAGAAAAGAGCCCTCCCCCGTCACCGCCTAAACCTCCTCGGCCACCGCCACCGCCGCCCCCTCCCCTCCCCGAAGTTAAGTCGCCCCCCGAAAGCAAGGAGGAGGAAGATGCCCCTTCCAGTAACGAGTCCGTGGCCAGCTCTAGGTCGCCAAGCGGTGGTGGAATTGGTGAGGAAATCAAAAGTCGACCTTTGGCATCCCTGATGGCGGAAATGGAGGAACAGTCGGTCCTCTCCCCCTTATCGAGCGACCAGGAATCGGAATCTGACGAAGACGATGAGGAGGATCAGCAACAGCAACAACAACCGCCGCCGCCGGAAAGTAAACGTCGTCGGCGAGCCAGAAGCGAACGTTCCTCTTCCAAAGAAAATAGGCAAACGATTACCAACACGGAAAACTCTTCGTCGACGAAAGTGTTTCGCAAAACGCCGAGTACAAATGGTAACAGCGCCAGAGATTCTCCACCTTCGACGCCTCCGCATTCGTTAAACGCCTCGTCCGAAGCCGAGGAGGTTTCCGACGAAGCCAAGAAAGTCTTGGATCACGCTTATTTGAACGAATTGAAAGATTTGCAAGGTAAGATTATGTCCTTGAAAGATCGACAACATTTACAGAGGATTGTGGATTTAATCGAAGAGACGGGACTTTATCAAGTTTCCGGAGCTTCTTTTGACTTTGATCTGTGTTCCCTCGATAGGTCGACCGTCCAAAAATTACAAAATTTCCTCGCTGTTAAATGATTCTCTCTCTCTCTCTCTTCTTTCCATTATGTCGCGTTAATATTGTCATTCAACCATACTTACTCGAGATTAGAACGAAAAATAAAAAAAACAGGGAGTATTAATCCGCGTGAAAACGACTTTGATTGCAATATACTATAAAAGGTGGGTGAAAGTTTTTGACCTACTATTTCTCTCTCTCTCTCTCTCGAATGTAAATAAGTTATTTTTACCTATTTTTTTTTAATTTTAAACTCAGCGCGTCTTGTATATTTCATCTTAAATATAAATTACTAATTTAAAAGGCCACACCCCCTTTTCTCTCTCTTAACCCCCCCCCCCTCCCTCCATCCCTCCGCGAGTAGCGTGAAACCGCGAGTTATTTTGAAAAACGGTTAATTTAATTAACATTTGCGTTAGAAACTTTAAAAATTCCTAAACAAGATGATGATAGGCCTAATTATTAAAATGTAAATTATAAAATGGCAGCCGATTATAACTTTATAGCTCTATCGCACGTTAATGAAAAAAAATCATTTATGGAGTATTTTCCCGACCTTTCCCCCCTCCCCCCCATCTACTTAAAAGGTTTCGAAATTGACTATGCAAAGTTTCATAGTAGAATTTAATTAATTAATTTTAACACGAATTAATTTAAATCCTCCCTGATTGCTGATAATTATATATTTTTGCCAGTTGTTGAAAACTTTAATTGAGCTTAGAGCAATCATTAAGGCGGCTGCGCGGGCGGCGTAATAAACGAATCTAGTCATTCATGTTTTTCTTTATTTTCTATCATGTTGTAGAAATTATTAAGAAAAAGCGGTATATACAGGGTGTTTGTGAAAGGTCCATCAATAATGAAAGGGCGTATTTATTGGGCCATTTTGAGTCGAAAATGTTCTATGACATTTTTCCGTTCGGGCCACTGTTTTCAAGTTATGATTGGAGTAATTTACGGATGACCCCTTAAATTTAATTAAGAAATTGAAAGACAGCGCTAATTTAATGAAGGGGTCATCCCTAAAATATTCAAATCATAACTCGAAAACCGTGGCTCGGACGGCAAAATGTCATAGAACATTTTCGACTCAAAATGGCCCAATAAATACGCCCTTTCATTATTGATGGACTTTTCACAAACACCCTGTATATATATAAATGTATATATTGATTTGAAAAAAATAAATAAAAACCAATTGGACCAGTGTACAGATTGTTGAATAAAGTATCTCGTTTATTAAAAATTATACTTCATTCTCGTACTACAATTTCTTTCGTTTTTTCTACGTTTCAATCGACGACTGTTTCTCGTTGGCTTTGCTCTTTCCACAATGAAGAGATGACGTAATTTCTGTCCAATTGCCGGGATGCTTTTAGAGGAAAGCGCTGCCAAGGCGAAAATTCATCGATATCAGAAACAACTAAATGTAAGGGTAGAAAAAGTGGTTTCTTTTTTTTTTTTGGCAATACAAAAACTGCGGTGCGCTCTAACGAGGTGATCGTAAGGATTCTAGTATATCAAGGTTATTCCATGGACAAGAGACAAAAAACTTCGGGATCTTCAGGATTTAAAATCGTTTAAAATATCCTGAAGTTTTTTGTCTCTTGTCAGCACGCGCAAGGCTAGATTACATAGAGACCTAGCTTTGCGCGTGCTGACAACCGATGTTGTAACAGAGTATATACAGAATAAGCTGTCGTTCGAGATAGGGAGTTGCCAATCCTGTAGAGTGAAAACAGATTTCCGCACGCGCATTCTTTATCCATGGTTATTCGAAATTTAGTATCGACATTCGCTGTTCAAGATGACAAAGTCCGCGAGACTTCGTAGTGTAGTTTGAAGGCGTACTATACTTGTGATATCTATGGTCGGTATTCCAGATCGATATTGGCGAGAAGCTGGGAATATAGTCTCGGAGGGCAGAGAACGTTTGGTCAGTCACTCAGTCATCGGAAAACTATCGCGTCATGGCGGTAGATTTCGCAGCGACGTACAAAGTTCTCGTCTTAGGAGACAGTAATGTTGGAAAAACGTGTATCGTTCACAGATTTTGCGACGAAAGGTTTTACGACACGTACATCTCCACAATCGGTGAGTCAATAACCCTTTCGATAACCTCCCCTAAAACCTTGTCAAAACGCTAAGCCTAACTCTAGTTATTGAATTTACCATCCGTAAACTTTAATTTTAATCATAACGTCTTTGAAAAGTAGGCTTTATGAAGCTATTGTTCAAGTTCAAGGGTATATCTTGAACCTAATCTAAAAATAGGCTCGGCTCGGGTCGGATTAAGCCAATTTTAAATGACGTCGTAAAATGAGAGGATTTTAAACCTCGGTTCTGTCTATATGGCTCCGAAAGAAGTAACTGTCCAATAATAGAGGAGCTCGCGCCGCGCTCTCCGTGAAAAGCCGGACATTCGGGCGCCAAAGTTTTATTTTCGGATAGGTCGGAAAAGGCGGCATTATTTATGGCATCGAAAAAAGGCTTAACAATCGCGACTTGGATTTCGTCAGGCCTAAAACTATATATTTACTTCCGCGTTCAAGATGGAAAATTGCTTATTTTCGAAACTACGTCGCGGCCAGTATTTTTCGTCCTCATTCGACACGTGACCGGATTAAATGATATGACTCATCAGTCATCGATTTCGTCGTATCCGAGGCTAGAACGAGTCCTTTTTGCCACCGAGACCAGCTGACGCATTTACCGCTGCCCTTGTCAAATTGATAAAACAAAGGTTTTTGACGATTGTCCCATCGTCACGGACAAGTTCTTAAAATCCCCGAGGGCTTGGTGAACGATAAAACCAACTGTTACGAATGTTAAATGACAAATACGATTTACGAGTCCATTTTTTCAGGCTTAAATATCTTTAGACTTAATTAATGATTTTAATAATCATATTCCATCCTTCCAGGTATCGATTTCAAACAAAAAATAATCAATTTAGACGGTATGCCAATCAAACTTCAAATTTGGTGAGTTCTAATTTTAAGCCTGCCAAAGGTAAAGGGGAAGATGTCATCCAGGAGGTTAAAAACCCCGCATATTTACTAGGCGCGCCTGTAGAACTGTTTACCTCCTCTTACACCGCTGTGTTAGGAACAGCCCACCCGCAGGGGCAAACGTTAACCTTGTTTTCCCATAGAACGCCTGTAAAATACTTTCCCCGCATTACCTCGGTTTTTAGAGGGGAAAATCGGTAAAGCCCCTATTCGCATATATGTTATTTAATTTAATTTAATAATAAAATTAAATTAGAATATATGAACCCCAATAATATTGTAAGAAGAAATTCAAACTATTCAATCTTGAGGATTTATCCTCGATTGTAATGTATTCTTCAAAGAGACTATCATCTCGGAAAAGTCAAGTTTAACTGACCACAGCGTTTTTGAAGGGTCTTAAAATGGTAGCGACGAAGAGCTCATACGCTTTAGTTGGTAATATTAAACTGGCGTTTAGCGAGCGAGGTTGTATCGTAATCGAGAGGGAAAACCGGGACCGGGAAGTAAGGCATTGATCCAATAGCGTTGTTGCTCCATTTCCAACTGGAATAAATGTGTCAAGGCCATATGGATGAACCAATCCGGGTCTCGGGGAAAAGTCTTACAAATGAATTAAATTCGATACGATTAAAGTTAAATTCCACTCTTGATCGCTATTACCGAATATGTACTAAAAATTAATTTGTAGATGCGTAAGTGACCCTTTGACCTAAGTAGCTACGCGACGAATTAAATGATCGCGATTTGGAGGATCAGTACTCTAAACAAGATTGAAGTCCTTGGCAGAAATTCGAAGAAAAACCGCGTCTTTATAAGAACTGCCGCCAACTTCCCAGGAAGAGATACCCGTCGCTCTACCGATTGCGTTTGTTTCCTAGTAAGGATTTCTCCGGGAACTCCTTATTGTTTGGCTAGATTTCCAGGGAGCCCAGCATCTCGTAAAAATAAATATACCCTACCGTCCCTTACCCTTTGACTAGGGTTGCAAATTTCACGTGACACGCCAAACGCGAATGTCTCATCGTTACCCGAGACCTTTAAAGAAGCTTTTATAAAGGGCTCCATTGATTTCTCGGTGGTCTAGACTTAGGGTGATATCACTAAGGTAACACTGTTTTTGGCGCCTAGTTGTCTTGTTGATTTCCTGTTAAAAGGAGTTTCCCCTCCGCCCCACCCCCTTCTCTCTCTCGCGTTTCCCTCAAATATCGATTTTAGTGATTAACTTTTTCTTTCTTCTGGAATTTCCCTATAAAAAGGCTGAACAAAGGCTTAATGAAAAACCCGACAGAACGTTTAGGAATAGGTTTTATTTAATTTTTTTTTTGAACTGGAATTTAAATGGATGACGACGTCGACTATAATAGGCGGCCTTTCTCTAGCGCGCATGCGATGTAAAGCTACAATTTTCCTCTTAGTTTCCTTTATGAATTGAAGCATTAATTGTTAATTAGGTCTTTATTAACAAATTAATAAGCTAACCGCCCGCGAGTTTGTAGATGAAACGTAAGACGGACAATAAGAGTGGTACGGGTGGTTGTAGACCTACCTACGTCATTGGCAGCTAGCGTCTAATGGAGTGACGTAGGATGACGTAACTATATCTTTAGAGTCTCGTAAATATCGCGAACTTGACTGAGTGACCTAGTTGGCCTGATTCAGGGCTTCGGGCCTTTTTTTTTTTTTTTTTTTTCGTAAAATTGCAATCGATATAAAGGCCTTGTATTTCATCGGATCAGACTGTTATCGAATAGGACTTCCTTTAACCCTTGGCTGATTTTATTTTAAATTAGCCTAAACTGTTTAATAACTTTATTCAATTGGTTTTAGGGACACCGCGGGCCAAGAAAGATTTCGAACTTTAACCACGGCTTACTACAGAGGCGCCATGGTAGACTAATTATTTTTGTTAAGCCTAAAATTTCAAACTCGGTTTAAATGGCGTTTCTTTATTTTTTTTAACGCGCAGGGCATCATCGTAATGTATGACGTCACAAACATGGACTCTTTCAACCATCTTTCATACTGGTTTCGTAACGTAGAAGAGGTAATTATTCCGATAACGTATTTCTACGGGTCATGACCTTTAAGGGGGAAAACTACGTTAGGCCCAACTCCATTATTACTTTTACCAGAAGTGAGATGAGACTAGAAGTACTGAGCTATCCAAATTCTTCACTCGGCGAAAGTGAATATTCTTGATAACACAAGAACGGTTGGCCCTCTAGTAGCGGTTTCAGAATTTCCCCTCCAAAACGTGAGAAGCTCGCGGTGGTAGACGGCCGAACTAGATTCAAGGAGCCGCGTCCGTGTTCGGCCGCTTTAGGTTGAGGGGAAGGGGGTAAGAAATGTTTTTGGGACTCGACCAATATTTTTCTCAGTAGTGTAGGCGCGTGGGGAGCGGTATAAAATCCTCAAATTTGTTCACTAATGCCAGGATCTACTATCAATGCTAGAGCCCTTCACTTCTAGTCTCATCTCACTTCTGCTTTTACGTTTCACCCGATTTTATCCGTTAGAAGTGAAAAGATTTACGGCTTTGTTTTATAGATTTATTTTTTCTTTAGAACGCGTCACCCGACGTTGTGAAAGTTTTAGTTGGTAACAAATGTGACGCCACGCAACAACGGGCCATCGAATACGAAAGAGGAGAAAAGGTAGGTTTTTTTCTTGAGTAGTTTACTTCGATAGATTATTTACTTCTGATTTAATTTTCATACGTTTAATCTGGAAGTTTTGAATTAGGCTTAACGTCAGTCTTAGGAACGGAGAAAGTGTAACGAAGTTAGGCTTAGCCTCAGTTTAATTAAGTTAGGCTTAGTGTCTGACAAGTTGAAGCGCTGTTAATGAAGCGACTGGGGGGATTAAGAATTAACGCGGTTGTCTCGGAAAATTCGAGAGACGCGGGGGGGGGAGGTAGAATTCCTCGTTATTAAATTTTGACGAAACTCTTTGCACTGGCGTGGTTGACGTCACTGATGTTTAGATGGCCGAAAGCTTCGATATCCCGTTCTTCGAATGTAGCTGTAAACACAACATCAATATACAGGAGGCCTTTGTCGCGTTAGCTAGGAAAATCAGGGAACAACGAGAATCTAGGGTAAGTTAACCAAATTATTTTTCTCTCCATAAATTTGTCGCGTGGCAAAATGTCACTCGTAAAGGCGTGTGGCTTGTGTTTAGTCGTTGCCTACGTTAATCAAGGCTTGTGCGCGGTGACTTCGAAGGGGGCGACTTTTAAGAAACGCGACTTCTTATTTTCTCCCTACGTGTTACCACGAACTTTGTAGTGACGTCACATGCTCTTATCTCTTACCTTATTTTCAGGCGACCATATTGGCAGTCGCGAGACGTCGTCAGCTTGGGCAATACAAATTCGGGACCCAATATTGACGTCACAGTTTTTCCCCCTAGCTTCGTGGTAGCACACTATTTTACCGCGAGATTTCATTGACAGCAAAGAGAGTATAGGGGAGGAGTTGAAGCTCCCCCGCTCCACAAGGCTAAATTACAATGTTGCCCCTAAATCATATTAGTGGTACGAGGGAGTTTCCGGCTCAGTCGCGCCACCTACGATACCATTTAATGTCTCAAACGGAAATGCCTCGGTACTGCGCATTGAAGATGCGCGGTAGAAGGTAGAAAAGAGCAACAAGATTTTCCCCTCTTTCCACTCCTCCCCTATACCCTCTTTGTTGACAGCTGGACCGAAACGCACGCGAAAATGAGTATTTAAAATTCTGAGCGCGAGAAAATGAACATTTCAAATTATTTAGGTCCAGCTATTAGCGCCTCAGGTCCAGCTAATAGCGCCTCCTGTGAAAGAATTTGGCAACTTAAATTGCCAAAATAAAAATAAAAATTGGCGCCGCGCACAGGCCTTGATTAACGTAGGCAACGGTTTAGTCAAGGGGAATTTTCCCAATTTTGTAACGATGTCGTTTCCCCGTGAACCAAGCCACTCGAGTGGCATTAGTGTCCGGCTTTTACGGGTTAAATTAACCAGTAGTTTAACTACTATTAGGCGAGTCGTTTTGACGAAATGGAAAGACAGCAATGGGAAAACGCCGACCTCAATCAAAATAAGCAAATTGCCTCGAACGCTTATCGTTGTAATTGCTAGGGCTAGGCCCCAACTCCCCCCCCCCCACACCTCAACCCCTTAACCCTTGACCTTCAAAATCTCCCCCCCCCCCAAAAATCCCCCCCCCCCCCCAAAAAAAACCCACGTGTAGTCATTGGACCGGTGATGTCTTCGTTTTTGAAATAACAAATAGTAATTATATAGAGACAGGAAACCTTTTAAATTTTAATTTAAAAGAATAACAGCGTGTATTAATATTAATTAGTTAAACGTTAATTAATGGAAAAGCAGCCAAAAAACATTGACTGTTTCGCGTTTAGGGGTCGGTTACTTAAAATGTGATTTTAATTCAAATGATTAAGTGGCCGATACCTCGATTTTGCGTTAGTCGCGGCGCTCTTGAAATACCTTAAACCGCATTTGGAATTTGGGGTATTTTCCTAAGATCGCGATCTCTTTATTTAAAAAAATACAAACACGCCAATAAATAAAATTATAAACAAAGTATTTATTCATATCTAAAAGAAAAACAAAAACAAACAATTCTAGGCGTGTGAAAAAAAAACAACCGAGGCTTTTTATAAAAACAAAAATTATCTCCCCCTCCCCCCCAAAAAAAATAAGTTTTTTCTCGAAAAGATGAAGATAAAAATTCTTCTCATTTTCGAAAAAAAAAACACGAATTTATTCAAAAGTTCCATGAATATAGAACTACTTAAAGTACGGTTAAGTATTCGTGAAATGAAATGAAATTAATTTTTGCCTCATCAGATTTTCTACCGATAAGCGTAATATAGTTATTGTGATAAACAAACAAAAAAAAACAACAACGTGAAATCGGAGCTTTGTTCTAGTTTAATTTAATATATATAAAAAAGTCAAAGCACCAATTAAAAATAAATAAATTAATTAATTAGCTAAGACAAACAACCTAGGTGTAATTGTAAATATATATATTCAAAACAGAAAACCAAATTAAGTTAACCTTGATTCATTTAAACTTAATTAACGATAGACAATGAAACATTAACTTAAAAATAGCCTTATTTGTAAACTTAAGATTAATTCCTCCCCCCCCCTTCCTTCCTTTCCCGCGAAACTAATTACGTTTCCCGCCTGAGTAAGAGATGACGTCATTCGTGACGTAATAAGGCTAAATACTATTATTAATTTCTTCCTTTGAAATCGTAATATTTTCAGATTATTTATTTATATATATTATTAAATGCGAGGAGGCGAAGTGATTAACCCCTCGAATAATATTTCAAGCACGCTGTAGTTAATTAGCGTAATAATTTTAAAACTTGTACATAGCGCGTAAAACGGGAGTTCAAAGTTCAAGAACTTTTATTATCGTATTTATTTATTTTACGATCGAGCTTAAATTAGTAAGGATTAATTTTACGTTAATTTAAATAACATTTAAAAGCATTTATAATAAACAAAACTAATGTACATAATCGTGCTAATTACCTACAATTAGATTTAAAAAAAAACAGAAAAACCCCGGTTGTTAAATATGCGTGACCAACTAATTACTAGAGATAATGTAAACGTAATTCCCAGTTGTATAAAAAAACAAAACAAAAAGGTTTTCGTAATTTTACGGTTCATTCAAGAATTTTGTCAAAAATTATAAGTTAAATTAGCACGCTTAATTACCAACTATTTATTTATTAATTAGGGAATGTTCATTTAAAATTTAACGCGAAAAATGTTGCTATACAAAGTAAAAAAAAAAAAAGAAATACCGAAGCGAGAAGATGAAGAAAAAAAAAATGAAAAATTTGTTAAAAAAAAAAGGTGCTTTAAAAATGTTTTCATAAAAACACGAATAAATGTTTTATAATGTATATTTTATTACGATTGTATCGCTTTTCATCGTAGGAACTGTACTCGTAGTAATACTGTAACTCCACTCTACGTCGGCCTTCATCGTCACCTCAAGCCGCCTCCGAAAATTGTTTAACCTTTGAACTTTGGGCCATTTCCGCGCTGACGTACCCGAAAAGGCCTATTAAGAGAAATGGCGCCAAAATATACAGTTTGACGTCAACGCAAAGATAACTGCTGTAAGCCCAAGCCACGATCTCGCCGAGGTCTTCCAAAATGGCGAACATATTGAAACCGGCTTCTTTGACGTCGCTAAATAACAATCCGTAGAAGGCTGCGACCAATTAAGTTTAGCTAAACCGCTTCATTAATGACGTCATACTCACACGTTAATTGACATCTAACGATGGCGTTACTGAAACCCATGATCCCGGCTGAGAGAAATAGAACGTATTTCTCGTCGGAACGAGGGATCCACAACATCAACAGAACCAAAATGGCCGCCGTTGAAACGTAGGCAAACGTCAAAGAGAGGATTCGACACGCTTGACTGTTGACGAAACTGCTGACGAAAGAGCCCGCGCAGTCCGTTATGGTGAACAAAAGAAGGACTAATCCGACTTCGTGGACACCGTACGTACAACTGACGTACGCCTGAAATGTACGCGAGGTTTAGAAAACAAAATTAGGCTTAGCCGTTAAGGGACGAGCCGGAAAAGACGGACAACCCTGAGCGACCATTTAATCTAACCTAATCTACCCTAAGCACCCAAAGAGGGATTGAGCGGATATACTTTGGAAAACTCTCCGCTGACGAAACCAGCCATCATGCCCTTGAAAATTGACGTTGGACTCAAGAGGACGTAAAACTTATTCCCGAAAACCTTGAGTGTGTCCAGGAATGAGACTTTGGCCACCGAGGAATTGCTTTCTTTCGAGGACGTTTCATTTTCCGGGTCCAGGAATAGCAGCAACAGTAGCCCCGAGGCGAACATACAAGCGGCGAAACCACCGTACAGGGAATAGGTGGTCACTCGTGGTAGTTCTTTAAACCTAGACGTATTGACGATGGCTGCTGTCTGGTCGCAAAATGACGAACCGCATAGTCTCGAGTATTCCTCGAGAACCGTAACTTTGTCAACCGGATACAAGACAAAGTAAGAGAAAAGGCAACCCATCATGTGACCCAAGGAGTTGGTAAAGTTCAAGGCCCCAAAGAACAAGGAGGATGTGTCGAAGATCTTTTTACCGCTGGCGACTGAGAAGGATTCAATAAGGTCCATGGTATACGAGTACCTAAAACGAATAAATAGCTATCGTCTTGCCCGCTACGACGGATATTGGCGCTCTTACCTCGTCGAGGACATTGGCGCCGCCGCCATACCGTCCAGAATGGCGGAAGGATACAAAACGTACCATTTCGGATAAAGTAGCGCGAACGGAAAGACGCATCGCGCCAAAGTAGAGGCGATTAACAAATTCTTCACACCGAATCTTTTGGATAAGAAAGTAGCCGCGGTCAACTGTACCACTAACTTTGTGACGTGTTTCAAGGTCTGCGATTTACTGCCCAGTCCGTCAACGAAAATTACGCTAGTCTGTAAATCCTTTAGCGACGTAGGAGCTAAGGTGTACAACGGGGAAGCCAACAGAAGAATCAGAAAGTTCTTCACGGGTGGGAAATATTCCTTTTTGAACATTTTTGAGAGGGGATTATCTTGATGACTTTAGCGGCTGAGATTTAAGAAACGTGTGGCGTTCTTCTAGTAATTAACTCCGCGCTCATTTGTCTCCTCGCCCACCGACGCAAACTTTAGCAATTCAAAGGAAATACTCCAGTATTTCTTAAGAATGCGTTAGCGTGAATTTTTCTGCTGATGTTTTTAAACGACTGCACTTTGCGCTTCACTTTGCTTCGACTTTTTCAAACTTTTTCGTTCTTTTTTTTTCTCCGCCCTCGCATATTTTATTCAAGCTGACGCTTAAACCGTTTAGCATTATTCACCAGAACTAAATAACAAATACGTTTTCAATAGAGAACTCGACTCTTTATGGAAAATTTTTTCACGTCGGCATCTTCTATGTTATATTAAGATTTGAGGGGTCGGATAATCTCATCTTCTAACATGATCTTCCATTTCAAAAACACGGTTAATAAGTTGTAAATACGCCAAACTATTTTCTATAGGGAAATCAGTGTATTTGAGTTAAGGCAGGAGTTCATAATAACCCCCCTTCGGGGGGGGAAGTACGAAACTGGTTAAAAAGCCCGTAACAACAAAGTTTCGCCGTAAAGCTCAGCGGATTTATACACCGCTTAACTCCCAAAGAAATAGTTACCCCAATGTTTAGCGCCCACGCGCATTAATTTCCCATATTGCGGGTTAGCACTATTTTTATCTTGTGATTTTGGGAGCGAAAATGGCTCGCGAGTCGCGTGAGCGTCTCACGTCTGTCGGCGCGGGCAGCCGCGGTGTACATTAAGCCTTGGCTAAGAAGTTGGCTTTGCGATGGTTTCTAGTTTTCTACAAAACATTTAAACGATAGTCATTATTGTTCTCTTGTGATATGTGTGAGAACTCCGTGGTTAAATTAACACGGTATGGACAAATTGATTCCCAGTATCTTTAATATAAGAATTCCATCGTGTTTCTACGTCCACATACTCGCCATTTTTCTTAACGACGGAGATCCCTGCCAAGTTTTGGAACGAAAACCAAGGAGTATAGATACTACTACAATCTACTGTAAAGTTGTATGTCCATCAACAGGCTAGTCCTTTATATGCGCAACGACAAAATCTTGTTGTTCGCGATTTTTACCATTAGCTCTATGGCAAGTTTCGTACTTCCTCCCCGAAGGGGGGTTATTATGAACTCCTGGTTAAGGGAATTCGGCTAGCCATTTTCGTTTCTTACGACAAGTTTGCGACCCCTCAATGTTTACTAATCGCGTCGTAGTTTGTTGGAGGAGGTACGGGCGTTAACTAAAGTAACTTCAAAATTCAGGGGTATCGCGAATTACGAGCCTAATTGACAGGGCCGCCGCGTTTCCATGGAAACGGTAATATTTTCATAGACTTTTTCGTACAATATAACCCAATTTATAATTCGATGTTCTGGATTCCACCAAAAAAGCAAACAAAAAGAAAAAAAGGTTTTTCTACGGGACGCTAAACTTAAAAAATTGGAAATGTTTTCACTACGATTAGGGGAGTGTGTTGGTCAAAACCCAACTAGGCCTACATCCTTGTCCAAAACATTCCTTTTAGAATAATAGATTTATTAAAGGCCCATGAAAATAACATTTATTTCTAGATGGATTGTTGCCGACTGATTAGAATGGACAGTTGATCATGGAAAGGTAAGAACTAGGATTCTAAATCGGTAATTTACCATGGTAACGTACACAGGATAATTTACCAGGGCAATTATAATTTACAAACTCCCCTGGTTATTTACGAAAACGGTAATAGGTAAAAACCATGGATAAAGAATGCGCGTGCGGAAATTTGTTTTCACGCTATAAGATAGGCAACTCCCTATCTCGGGCGACAGCTTATTCTGTATATACTCTGTTACAGCATCGGTTGTCAGCACGCGCAAAGCTATTTCTCTATGTAATTTAGCTTTGTACGTGCTGTCAAGAGACATAAAACTTCAGGATCTTCAGGATTTAAAATATACGCGAGTGTTTTTAGCTCGAGTGCACGGACCTCTAGGCCTTAGTTTCAAATAGGTGTAGTAGGCTGTAGACAATTTCAAACGTATTTTAAACTAAGCCTAGGGGTCCGTGCACTCGAGCTAAAAAACCTAGCGGATATTTTAAATCCTGAAGATCCTGAAGTTTTATGTCTCTTGACAGCACGTAAAAAGCTACGTTACATAGAGACGTAGATTTGCGCGTGCTGACAACCGATGTTGTAACAGTATATACAGAATAAGCTGTCGTTCGAGATAGGGAGTTGCCTATCCTGTAGAGTGAAAACAAATTTCCTCACGCGCATTCTTTATCCATGTAAAAACCGAGATTTTTTTGATGAGTTGACATCCCAACTAAGAGTCTTTTTTTGACAAATTTGTTTTCATTATTAGGGCCTATAAGAAAAGTAAATGGAATTAGAGCCCCATCACGCTTTAATGGAAATTGGAACCCAAAATAAAAACCGTTTGTCGAAAAAGAAATATACTTTTAAAACTTTAATTTTTGACCAAAATCTGTGTGGTCAAAAATCGGACTTTATATTAATGCTCTTCTAATGCATCTACAATTATCACTCCTATAAAGCTACTCCATGCCATAGCCCCCTGGATCACGCGACTCGCGGACGCAAGCTGCTCGCGCTATAGAAGCCCGCCCAAAGAATTATTTTCCTATGTTAAAGCGCGTATCGGGGATTTTTGCTCGAAAAATCAAAGCCGTCAGCTTTTAACATGGTCGTCTATGGGAGGAACACCGTTTTTTTGCCCTAATTTGGCAAATAATGGCTCAAATCTCTTGAAATTTTAATCGGATGTGTAAAATAAGGTTTGTGATTTTTGTGCAAAGTTTCAAAAGATCATATCGTGTAGTTTTCTTGTAAAAAAAATTAAAACTTAGACAAAAATCAAAGCCGTCAGCTTTTAACATGGTCGGCTATGGGGGGAACTAAGTTTTTTGGCCCTAATTTGGCAAATACTGGCTCAAATCTCTTGAAATTTTAATGAGAGGTGTAAAATAAGGTTTGTGATTTTTGTGCAAAGTTTCAAAAGATTATATTTAGTAGTTTTTTTGTAAAAAAAATTAAAACTTGGCCGAAAATCAAAGCCGTCAGCTTTTAACATGGCCGTCTATGGAAGGAACACCATTTTTTCGTCCTAATTTGGCAAATACTGGCTCAAATTTCTTGAAATTTTAATGAGAAGTGTACTGAAGGATTTTTAATGATCGGGCAAAGTTTTAAAGCTCTAAAACCAATAGTTTTCCCCTGAAATTCAATAAAGCTTTGTTTGTACAGGAGCACAACCAGAAGAACTAGATTGCTTCCGGTGACCTTTGACACCTGTCGGCTTTTTTCAGAGCGTGTTTGGTCAAAAACCTATATGATAATCATTTCTTCCTAGATGCTATTGAAAAGATAGGAATTAACATACGGAATTCAGGTGCTTGCCAATGAACTGATGTGGTTCAGTTTAATTTTAAGAGGAAAATTCACAGCTGACACAAAGTTATTCTAACTGAAATTTCCCAACTATTTGTGGGGAAAACAAACCTATTTCTAAGATTTAAATGCTTTAACCATACAAATATAAATCTAGGGAACTTCTAACTGTGGATACTAATTAGCATTTCAGGAATTATAACAAATTGTATGTGCTTATGAATTTTTTATTATCACTAGAAAATTACAAATTCTCTCTGGAAGGATGGAGGATTGAAGGTGGAAGGAGAGTGGGAGGTAAAGTGAAAACCAGTTTCAACAGCTAGTAACCAGTTTTTCTCACCAATATTTCGCACCGAAACCTTACCGGGAAATTTAAAATGAATAATGGTTGTGCTCATGTACAAACAAAGCTTTATTGAATTTCAGGGAAAAAACTATTGGTTTTAGAGCTTTCAAACTTCGCTCGGTAATTAATATTCCTTCAGTACACCTCGCATTAAAATTTCAAGAAATTTGAGTCAGTATTTCCAAAATTAGGGGCAAAATACCTGGTTCCCCCATAGACGGCTAAGTTTTAATTTTTTTTTACAAAAAAACTACTAAATATAATCTTTTGAAACTTTGCACAAAAATCACAAACCTTATTTTACACCTCTCATTAAAATTTCAAGAGATTTGAGCCAGTATTTGCCAAATTAGGGCCAAAAAACTTAGTTCCCCCCATAGCCGACCATGTTAAAAGCTGACGGCTTTGATTTTTGTCTAAGTTTTAATTTTTTTTTTACAAGAAAACTATACGATATAATCTTTTGAAATTTTTCACAAAAATCACAAACCTTATTTTACACATCCAATTAAAATTTCAAGAGATTTGAGCCATTATTTGCCAAATTAGGGCCAAAAAAGGGTGTTCCTCCCATAGACGACCATGTTAAAAGCTGACGGCTTTGATTTTCGGCTTAAAATGCTTGATAGGCGTTTTTGGGCCCATTGGGCGGGCTTCTATAGCGCGAGCAGCCTGCGTCCGCGAGTCGCGTGATCCAGGGGGCTATGTCCATGCAAAACTACAAATTTCTCCTGCCTTTCCTGCCTCCTGGTGTTGGTGTTGGCCAGTTGCGAACTTGCGAAGGTGGAGAACTTGATGTCGTTTTTATCGGGTTCACCGTTCGGATGACGTTAATAATTATAGTGTTTTGTGTTAAAGTGAAACTGATTTGAAGATGCCTCATAATTAAGCGAACAACTGGTACGAATTCAATGTTTTTATTAACAAAGATATTTATTTCTAATAAAAGCTATGTGGCAAAGGCTTAAGCTGGTTAACGCAGTTGTTGTACTGTTGTAGAAGAAGCTGTCCTTGTGGGTTGGTTAGGAGTCCCTTCCTCTTTTAATTATCATGACATATCATTAGTTTTTAAGCAATTATGAGATGATTTCGAGCTTTTTAGTTGTTATCACAAGGGGTAAACATTCCTTTATCTACATTATATAGAACTGCGGTACTTATCACGTTGAAATCACGTGTGGAAGTAGCTCAATGTAATTGTAATATGAAGTTAAAGATTAAAATTATTTAGATTCTTAGCAATTTAGCCAAAATTCTTAAATTGTAATTATAGAAGATAACTTAACTGGGTTCATACAAACGTGGAAAACCGGGAAAACCTGGAAAAATCAGGGAAATAAATAGTTGACTGAAACATCAGGGAAATTTCGAATTTTTAGTGAAATTCAGGGAAATAAATAGTTGATTAAAACATCAGGGAATTTTCGAATTTTTAGTGAAATTCAGGAAAATTTGCGTCAAACAGGGGCCGAGTAACTAAGCAAAATTTTCATCAACATACCCTCCATAGGATTAACATTACACTATAGAGTAATGGCAGTCCTCTGCCTTCGACTGTATTAAGCTCTATGGGGAAATAACATGGGGTGCCATTAGTCTATACTGGAGGCTCATAACTCTGGTTCAATTAGAGATATGCGCATGATTATGTTATAACCCTATTTGTCCCCTTTCCAACAGTACTACAAATTTAGGGCTTCGACAAACAGGGGCCGAGTAACTAAGCAAAATGTTCGTAAACATACCCTCCATAGGATTAACATTACACTATGCTTTGGAGGCTCATAACTCTGGTTATATTAGAGATACGGGGATGTCCTTTGATTATGTAATAGTCATATTTGCCCCCCCCCTTTCCTTCGTTAACATTTGCTCCATAGGATACTCCATATATGGGAAAAACCTGGAAATCTCAGGGAAATTTGTTTTCCAAAAGTTGTATGAACCCTGCTTAAAAGCAATGCTGAAAATAGATATATTAATGTTTGAAACACATTTTTATGTAAACAAAGTTACCTGAATTTATTTTTTAGTAATTGTCATCTTGAAGAGATAAATTTACCAAAACCACAATGTCTCAAGATTTATCCGATGTTGCGCAAATGCAAAGCACCATGATGAACAGTGTTAGTTTAAATGACAAACCAGAATGCGCAAATAATATTTCGTATAATTCCAAAGAAAAAAATAGAAATGACTCAAACTCTGCCACTAAATTGGCTAGTCCAAACACAAAAGATGAACGTAAACTCATTTCTGAACCATCTGAAGACGTGGTCGATCCACGTGTTCAGGTAGAACTAGAGAAACTCAACACAGCCACTGACCTAATCAATAAGCTAGAAATTGAATTAGACGTAAGTAATTACGTTAAACGAAAATTGCGCAGCGTAAGAGGCTAATTGATGAATTAAACCCAACTCATTTCTTAGGATGCTCGTGCCAATTTTAGACTTTTACTTACTGAATCTTCCCAGCGTATTAATCAAATGGCAGCTGTATTAGGAAATTGCATAGAACGAGGCCGACCCTATTACGAAGCTAGAATGAGAGCTAAAGAACTGCAGCAAGAAACGCAGAAAGCGGCTTTGAGGTTTGAAAGAGCCAGTAGTGCTCACGCTGCAGCTAAAGAAATGGTAAAACTCTCCGAAGAAGGGTTGTGTAAAGAAGGGCGAACGTTTGATCCAGCTTGGCAAGAAATGTTAAATCATGCAACCATGAAAGTAAGCCCTCCCCCCCCCTCTCTCTCAGGGGCATCAAAGGACAGTTTTAACGTTAAGAAATCTTTAATCTAGGTTAATGATTCCGAGCACGAAAGAAGAAGCAGCAAAGCTGCCCATCAACGTATGTCTCAGGCATACAATGCTGCTGAACAGTATGTTCAACAACTTCACGTTCTTTTGAAGAAATCCATCGTAAAGTCTAGGTAATTCTCAATAAATCATGTTTATCATGGCTGGCTACGAAGGAGGGAGGGATAACCATAACAGAGAGAAGCTCTTTGAATGTTTTGTAAAGAATTGAGTGCATTTATATAACTCGTGAAGTCTATGGGCTACCAGTGAAACACTTCAAGTTAAATTTAAACATCCTATAGTATAAAATGTTTCAGTCGAATAAGAGAAGAAATATTTAACCCTTTTTTTTACTATAACAACTGTATTGTACTTGTTTTGTTTTCGGATTGGTTACTTAAAGGGAGGGTGAAGTGGAAAATCAAGTGATTTTTTATTGATTCTTCAACTAATTATAAGACCAGTCTGCATAGTCAAACATTCAGGAAATACCAGCTCCGAATGATTTTAAAATTTAAATTAGGTTCAGATTTTAAGGATAATTTTAAAGGACTTCCGACCAATCGTGTAACGCCCTGCCTTTTTGTTAACAAAATTCTCGTGGCACGTTCCGTGTTGAATGAAATTTATCACGAGATTTGATAAAATTTGCGCGCTACGTGATAATCATGGCGCGAGACATGGCGCGTGCCACGAGAATTTTGTTAACAAAAAGGCAGGGCGTTACGTGATTGGTCGGCAGTCCTTGTTTAAAATTATCCTTAAAATCTGAACCTAATTTGAATTTTAAAATCATTCGGAAGTATTTTCTGAATGTTTCACTATGCAGACTGGTCTTCTAATTGGTAGAAGAATCGATAAAAAATCACTTGATTTTCTATTTCACCCTCCCTTTAAGACTCAAATCTTGCTTTATTTATTTTTATGTTTTAGATATTATTTAGTTAATAGATATAATAGACTATATGGGAAGAATGGATTCCTTTTATATCAATAACTTCCTTGGTTGGTGTAAGTATTCCCTCTTCTGTCGCCCGATCTCTATCCGAACTTTTCTGCTTGATTAAAAAAAAAAAAAAAAAACCATATTCTTCATTTGTTCAGTTCAGTGTAGCATGCTCGCTGTAGTTTTCAAAGTAGTTATTTCTCTATTATTCGTCCATCTAAATCACGAGTCTTTAAAGCTAAATAATTAATTTTTCTTGGTTTTTCACTCCCTCCTAAGTTGTAGCTTTTTTTTTTTTATTTTAACAAATTACGTCTCCACCGTACTAACGATATATATATATTTTTTCCTCCGTTCCGTTTTTGGTTTGGTAATTATTATCACCCTTTATAATTTTTTTGTTTCAAAGTTTATCCACACGCAGAAGTCTTCTACAGCTGAACAATCTAGCCAATCAGCATCAGTTGCAACTCTTGTAAGTATGAGAAGAAAAGAAAATAAAATAAAATATAAAATGCCCTCGTCGTGTACTTAAAAATATCGAGTTCGTGCACTCAATTCTTTACTTGAATGAAAAGACGCGTAATATTTGAATTTTAGATGAATTGAATCAAATTTTTTTACTTTTCTCGAATATATTTTTCAATTCCAGGCCCTATTTTGAAATGAAAGCTCAATTTAATCAACTTTTAGAGGTTAGCCTGTTGTTAATTTAATTTAATTTTCTAAGGGAAAAGTTCAGGTCTCGTAACATTATACCTTAAAGGGACTGTAAAGTAGGCATCGGCGGGTGGGTAAAAACTTTTTGAAATACGTCACAGGCACCACGTGACAAGATACAAAGAATCCACATGGAGTGGGACTGGACACCTAGTCCTTGTTTTTTTTGCGAGATTCCAGCGCCAATTCTCCGAAGTGTCAGTTTTCGAAATAAAACGAACTAAGCTTCTTTGAACCACGCCTTTCTTAAGTCACGTGTCTCTGACGTATTTCAAATAATTTTTACCCACCCGCCGATCCCTTCTTTACAGTCCCTTTAAAAGAACGGCCTTTTTCTAAATATAAAAGGTTTAGTGGCGTCGGCTAAATAGAACCACTTACCCCTACAGGATTGGTTGAACTCTAACAGGCTGTAAGAGGTTCGATTTAGCAGACGCCACAGAACCAATATATTTAGAAAAAGGCCGTTCTTTTAATGTATAATGTTATGTTACGCGACTTTTTCCTTGAAGCTTCAGGATTTAATTTTAACTGAAGTTATAACGTCTGTTAAATCTTCAGGAGCAAAAACGGAAAGTTCAACAATTAGAAGAAAGCGTTATGAAAGTCAAAATGGGATATTCCGAAGCCCTTCATAACTTAGAAAGAATTAGTGACGAAATTCATACTCGTCGAAGAATGAGGGAAAAGGTTGAGGGAACACCATCTAAAGAACCTAACGGTGATTCACAACGAAAACTGGATGAAAATGAAGATAGTTATTTAAAATATGTCACTGAGACTAGAACGGAAGGAGTTGGTGCTGAAGACCCACCTCCCACTCCTCAAAGTCAAACTCAAAACCAATGTAATGGTGCTAAGCCTTCCCAGGAATTATCTCACACTGTAAGTAATTAAGTGTAGAACATAGAGGCAAAGCGGGGAAATCTTTCGGTGCAACATGATCATTTTTTGCTCATGTGGGAAGAGCTTATATCGTATCTCTTCTTTAACATTGCCCCCGAAACTTTGGTTATTTCAGAATAAACCGAGTGATCTACCTCTACAAAAAATTTCGCTGGCTGAAATGGAAGAGCTTACTCCAATGACACCTGGTTTAAGAATGTTTAGTCCCGCGTACCATAGCCCTACAATTACCAATCTATCTTCTCAAGAAGCCCCCATTATGGCCAAAGAAGCTTCTAATTATAATTTACAGTCTGCTCGTGCCTCCTCAATGGAAAAACCAGAGAAAAACGTAGCGAAACTGTACAATTTGGCCAAAAACGTTGCCGATTCAAATGGGTTAAGTTACCCAACTGAGGGAGAGAGTTCATCGGCCAGAGTAGTCATGGGCGAGAATGCGGAGAGTAGTTCTCTGTATAGGTCTACTAGTCCGTTAATTGGTTCTTCTTTAGTCGCTAGTGGTGGTAGTGGTAGCAATACCAGTACACCATTAAGAAATCCAAACTTTGACCCCGTAAAAGTTACTCAAAGGGAAGAATTACTTTCGGATACGGAAAGTTTAGCTAGCACTGATACTGCGGATACTCTGGACGATCATCATATAGAGTGCCTACTTTTAGATAAAGTGTTGGAACAAGATTATCAAGATATTTTGGCTTCCACCGCGGATTTAACAACATCCGTCACTCCTTAAAGGCTCCTTATCGATGCTTTAGTCTTAACAAAGATTTTGTGATCTCTTAATTCTCCCCTCAATCTCCAAAGGTAAAATAAAAATATAGATGATCAACGCTTTTAAAGATGCTAGAGAAACATTGAAAAAAACACATTTAGGAAATTTAAAATGAAAAAGGCTTGACTATATAAGCTTGTGGCATAGATCTTGTATGTCGTTGTCTGGTTATCACTCGGGCAGATATACTTTAGTAATATCATAATTTAAAAGAAGTTTTGAGGTTTAGGCTATAAAGAAAAAAAATGGGCTATTAAAGTTCCAATGAGCTCGGAGAATTTCGTGCGTGATGGTGATACTGTGTACTAGTATCTCTAGGAGTGATAGTTTAAAATTAAATTATTCTTATTGCAATGCAATTAGTTCCAAAGACGCAGCGTTTCCCACAAAATTATCTGGGCTTACTGTCAAAAAGATACTAGATTTTCAAATTGTTAAAGGGAGGGTGAAGTGGAAAATCAAGTGATTTTTTTATCGATTCTTCTACTAATTATAAGACCAGTCTGCATAGTGAAACATTCAGGAAATACCAACTCCGAATGATTTTAAAATTCAAATTAGGTTCAGATTTTAAGGATAATTTTAAAGAAGCCCCTCCGACCAATCGCGTAACGCCCTGTCTTTTGGTTAACAAAATTCTCGTGGCACGCATGCTCCATGTCTCGCGCCACGATTGTCACGTCGCGCGCAAATATTATCAAATCTCCTGATAAATTTCATTCGACACGGAACGTGCCACGAAAATTTTGTTAATAAAAAGGCAAGGCGTTACGCGATTGGTCGGAGGGGCTTATTTAAAATTATCCTTAAAATCAGAAAAACTAATTTGAATTTTAAAATCATTCGGAGCTGGTATTTCCTGAATGTTTGACTATGCAGAGTGGTCTTAAAATTGGTAGAAGAATCGATAAAAAATCACTTGATTTTCTACTTCACCCTCCCTTTAAAGTTCCAATGAGCTCGGAGAATTTCGTGCGTGATGGAGCATGGTGATAGTACTGTGTACTAGTATCTCTAGGAGTGATAGTTTAAAATTAAATTATTCTTATTGCAATGCAATTAGTTCCAAAGACGCAGCGTTTCCCACGAAATTATCAGGGCTTACTGTTAAAAAGATATTAGATTTTCAAATTGTTAAGAGTAACTTTCATTACACTCGGTGACGTTAATGGAATAAGAACTTTTAACACTAATGAAGAAACTAACAGTCACCCAAGATAATCTATAGGGTAATGGCAGCCCTCTGCCTTCGACTGTATTAAGCTCTACGGGGAAATAACATTGGGTGCCATTAGTCTATACAACTATTTTATCTTGTAGCAACTCTTTAACGAAGGACAGTATTTTTATTTTTAAATATATATATAACGAATCTAACATATAATTAGAATTAACTCATTTTAACTCCTCATACCACTCTATCGCATCTTTGGAGGATGATTCCAAAATATTTATCTCCCCTAGTATATATGTATTTAAATAAGTACAAAGATTCTAACGATATATTTAAAAAGTAGCTAGTCAATTTTGTTACCAAGTCCCCCGCCACCGCGTCTTTTTTTTGAACAAATTATGTTATATTTTGTATAATTAAATCGGCTACAGCAAATAATGGGTAGCTATGAAATAAGAAAAGTTAAGAATCGCATTTATAATTTAATTAAATAATTTTCTAATGCGCGGCCATCATTGCGTCAATTTTTTTAAAACTGATAGAACTTAATCATTCAGAAGTAACAACTTCGTTTGTTATAAATTGTTTTCGGCAGTGAAAGATTGTGTAGAAAAAATGGTTGGTTGTTATTTGTGTAAATAAAAATAAGAATTGTTGAATTGAATTTTCAGTTGAGTTTGAAAGAAATCATGTATTCCATGTTGACTTTGAGAAAGATAATTTAATCCATGTTGACTTTGAGAAACATCATTTAATCCATGTTGACTTTGAGAAACATCCTTTAATCCATGTTGACTTTGAGAAACATCATTTAATCCCTGTTGACTTTGAGAAACATCATTTAATCCATGTTGACTTTGAGAAACATCATTTAATCCATGTTGACTTTGAGAAACATCATTTAATCCATGTTGACTTTGAGAAACATCACTTAGGGTGTAATTCATAAACGTCGGACGCAACGCAATTTAGTACGTTTGCGCACGACTCTCCGCCTTCGCCCTGTACTAAATTGCATTGCATACGACGTTTATGAATTCCAACTTTAATCTATGTTGACTTTGAGAAAGATTATAAAGGTTCATCGCGGCAAGACAAGCAATAGTTTTTACCATGTGAGAAATCAAGTAAAGTTTCCTCATTTATTTAAAACTATTTCTTTAATAGTTTATCAAATATAACAAGTTGGTAAGCCAAAATTAACCTCTCCGAGTCGAGATGCAATTAAGATCATTAATTTACCTTAATTCTAGTTAAATCGTTTTAAGAAACTTTATTACTAAAATCATTTTAAACATAGCTATTGTTGACGTTTGAATTCAAGCGTATGCCTCTTTCACAATTTTGGAAATTTAGGGTATATATAAGGCAATCAATCACAATAAATGCTAAGAAAACCCCCAATTGCGTGAACCGTTGGTGGAAGCCCTGCCATTGGGAGGCTAAACGTTTCTCCTAACCTTAGCCGATCGCCGCTTACTTCTTAATCCTAACGATGGAAGTAGAAGACAAAAATTACTTTCTGCGAACACGTTTGCTCCGATTTTCCAACTGCGAACGCGGTGACAGACACACATACACACGTCCAGTGTAATACCTCTCCGTGACGTCATCGTCACTCGGAGAGGTAATAATCTCGCGAAAAAGAAATGAATAACACCACATATTTATAAAATATACTTTATTTTCACTGTATTCTCTTTTTATTTCTGTAAAAACAAAGCTAAAACAAACCATTGAGATTCAAAAGTAGAATAAATATTAAATAGTAAAACCGTGTGTAAAATGGCAGGACTGAAAATGCTAGGAAAAACGTTAAACTCATTTTCGTATCACCCTATATTTAAAAAAAAAAAAAAAATTAAAACTATTTGCTAGAGATAGTGCATATTTTAAAAATTAGCTACTCTAAAGAATACTAGAGAGAAACTAACATTAAAATGTTCAATCAAAATCATGTTTAAATTTAAAGATAACACTGAGGTTTTAAATAAGTTGGAGAATCTGGTAAAATTTGAGCCTTATCGCTGCTGGAATAATAGGCGTCATTGCCGTATTGACACAGTTTCCCTTCGTTCTGTAGTTTTCCAATGTAAGTGAAGGTGCAACCGGTCACGATGAGACAAACTAGCACCGCCAATAAAGCTACAATAGAGACTGAAAGGTGAAAGGCTAAAGAATTTCTAGCCTTGTGATACGTTTTATCAACCCAAACACTGATAGCCGTGTTCAAAACTTCTTTGGTAAGTAGCAGATTTGATATTTGTTCCTTTACTCCATCAAGATAGGCCATCGTTAATCCTGCCGAAAATCCTTTCCTTTCCAGCTCATGATGAGAGGCATCGTGAGACAGAATTTTTTCAGCAACTGCGTTATTAATAACGGAAATCTGTGGATCTTGTTCCCGTAATTCTTTCCAACGTCCGTGAGAATTAGGGACAAAGCTGAAGGCCAAATCCATCAATTCTTGGCTACTCGTCTTAAGCTCGATGAACTCTGTTTTGTTAAGCGGGATGTCAGTTTTGACAAAAACTGTTCCCAAAGCGACTTCGCCAAAACGTTGGAACATTCCTTTAACAAAGAGAGTATACGAGGCACTTGGTAAAGGAAGAGTTTGAAGATGTTCCATCAATTCTTGATGTTTGAAGGACTTTTTCAGCAACAGTTTGTTGAGGTCAGTAAATAAATGCACAACATCAACTGGGTTCGAGTTGATAGTGACGCTATCTCTTATACGCTGAAGTTTCGCTTCAATTGTATCGAGTAATCCAGCATTATTTTCACTGATTTTAACCCAGTGTGTAGCTACTCCTTGTTTGCGAATAGTTTCAATGACATTGTCCGTCATCTTCCAAGTGACCTTTATAGTGTCCCTAGTGGGTTGAGGATTATCTGATAACAACCAATCAACAGTTGTTACTAAAAAGTGAAAAAAATTAATTAATGGTAACTTTATATCATGGTCCTCATGGATAAAGAATGCGCGTAAGGAAATTTGTTTTCACGCTATAGGATAGGCAACTCCCTATCTCGAACGACAGCTTATTCTGTATATACTCTGTTACAACATCGGTTGTCAGCACCCGCAAAGCTAGGTCTCTATGTAACCTAGGTCTGTGCGTGTTGACAACTGATGATGTAACAGACTATATACAGAATAAGAGGTCGGTCGTTGGAGATAGGGAGTTACCTATCCTATAACGTGAAAACAAATTTCCTCAGGCGCATTCTTTATCCATGGTTATATTATATACCCATTTCGTGACCCAATGAGAAGGATATTTTGCCGACATGTTCGTGTATATGGAAAACATCTATGGTTTCATCAGCTATACTTTGATCCTAAGTAATTACAAATAAACAATTATATGATAAGGTAAATATTTTATTTGTATAATACCAATTAAGATACCTTGACTGTTCTGGAGACCAGGATTCCAGCAAGTACAGCGGTCCATATAATAAGGAAACCCAATGCCAATGAAATAAACGCCAATGGTTTGTGAGGGAAGTGTTTCAAGTCCGCAGCCATAGTCAATTTCATTTCTTTGTTGTTTGGCTGTGACCAAGTGCTAACGCAAAGTGAGTCAGAGAGAGACTCTCAGAGTCAGAATACTCTTTAAATACAAGAATATATATTTAATACACCCACTATGAAGAAATAACAAAACTTACATAGCGTTGAGACCTTCCAAGTTTTATCTAACTTAATCGCATTGTTCACATAAACAACCAAATTTCATATTTTCATAAGCGGTCGAATTAGAGTGGACTCAGTGGTGGCAACTGAAAAGCGCTGGCGGCAAAGAGAATATAGGAGAGGAGTGGAACCTCCCCCGCTCCACAAGCGTAAATAGTTATGTCTCGCCTAAATTATACTAGCGTTACGAGGGAGTTTCCGGCTCAGTCGCGCCACCTACGATACCGTTTAATGTCTCAAACGGAAATGCCTCGGTACTGCGCGTTGAAGATGCGCGGTAGAAAAGAGTGACAAAATTTTCCCCTCTTTCCACTCCGCCCCTATATTCTCTTTGCTGGCGGCTGGGAACTTGGGAAGCCAGTACCATGGATTTATAATAGAAGCTTACGCTTCCTGGATATTCCACTGTAGCCTTCAGTAAGGCATTTTGATTTTAAACACATTTATGTCATAAAATTCACGCGGATGGGGACTGGGGGGCTGATGACGTAGAAATTGAGGCAAACGTTTTTCTCTCGGCGCGCGTGCTTTTCTAAAAATTGTTTCGCGCGCGCTATTAAAAATTAAAACTTAAGCGCGTGAAAAACTTCCACCCCCCTCTGAATTTGCCTCAAATTCTACGTCACAAACGCGCCTGCCAGGCTCCTACTAGCTCGCGCCATTTCAGACGAGGAATAAATGTTGTGCGCGTTTTAAGGCGAGTGGAATATCCAGGAAGCGTAAGCTTCTATTATAAATCCATGCCAGTACCGAGGGGGCCGTCATTACGCATCAGAGCAGAGCGTACGAGATTTGAAATCACTATAGATTTGATGATTTGCTAATTTGAAGCCGATTTGAGAGTGATTTTCACGATTTTACGATGATTTCGATTCGAATTATGTGATTTGAAGGATTTGGAAAATGATTTGAATGATTTGTCGAGGATTTGAATGATTTGGAAAATAATTTGAATGATTTGGTAGTGGTTTGAATGAATCCGAGTGATTTGGTAGTGGTTTGAATGAATCCGAGTGATTTGGCATTGATTTGATAGTGATTTTAATGATTTGTTGATTTGATAGTGATTTTAATGACTTGTTGATTTCTTGATTTGACTGCTTTGTATAGTGATTTTAATGACTTGTTGATTTCTTGATTTGACTGCTTTGTATAGTGATTTGACTGCTTTGTATAGTGATTTGACTGCTTTGTATAGTGATTTGAATGATTTGATACTGATTTTAATGATTTGACGATTTCTTTATTTGAATGATTTGATACTGATTTTAATGATTTGACGATTTCTTGATTTGACTGCTTTGTGTAGCGATTTGAACGATTTGATTAATTTCATAGCGACTTTAGTGATTTGCTAGATTTGGGAAGTGATTTGAATGATTTAAAAACCTAGGTGTACGAGATTTGAAGGTCACTGATTTGTGCAGCGATTTGAACGATTTGATTAATTTCATAGCGACTTTAGTGATTTGCTAGATTTGGGAAGTGATTTGCTAGATTTGGGAAGTGATTTGCTAGATTTGGGAAGTGATTTGCTAGATTTGGGAAGTGATTTGCTAGATTTGGGACGTGATTTGAATGATTTGAAAACCTAGGTGTACGAGATTTGAAGGAGCGACGGCCCCCTCGGCCAGTACTTACAAAACGAAATCTCATAGCCAACTCAATGTAAGGTACTAAAGAAAATATTTTCCAACTTCATACTAAAGCGGTATAGAGTAATTTCGGTTGAGAGGGGGGTGAACTGTGTATCCCCACGTTAGGGGCAACTTTGTACTAGAGAATACTATTTGCCCCCGGAAGGGAAGGGGAGGGGGATATCACTAAGGTAAGAGATAGAGGGTTATGACGTTGCCGTATATGGGAAAGAAATTACTCTATTGAGATGAGCGAGGCTGAGTGGTGAGTGGGCTATTAAACCATAGATAATAAACACCAGGATCAGTAGGTCGGGGCAGAGCTTGCCGCGCTTTGTACAAACTGGGTAGGTTCTACTTCCGGAAACCAGCGCATGCGTACAGCGTAGAATCATGGATAAATAATGCACGTGTGGAAAAACAAATTTTCCCACGTGCATTCTTTAAAGTTTTTAGGCCTATCGGTTATCATCTTATAGTATCATATGAGCATATCTTGGCTTTAACTGACTATAAACTACTTACTAGAAACAAAAGAAGGATAGCCCTTAAAGGTCAGGTTAATTTATACTTTAGTATTTTCCATAATTATTGAAAAACATCCTAAGCCTCGGTTTAGATTAAGGGCCACACGGGTGCCACGGGGCGGCGCGAAAAACGAGCGTTCAGACCTCGTCTGCGCATAAGCGGAAGTCAAATGCAGAAGTTTGGTGTGCGGCCCCCCCGCACAAGCGCGGCAAAGAGAGATGCACTACGGAAGGCATACCTTCCGATCCTTGTGTTTATTATCTATGATTAAACCACGGAGAGTGCATGCATAGAGTAATCCCAGCTGTGACGTCAGTGTCGAAGTAAAACGTCACGGACTTAGGTTTGGCACTCGGTGGCCAACTTTAGTACCGCTCAGGTTCTATGGGCAAAAGGCATGTGTGACGTAGCGCTTTGACTTTTTGAGATAACTCTATTCGGATTCACAGGGTTGGAAATAAGGTCAATTTGGTTAGTGGTCCTCGGGACCAGTGACCCCTCATGTTGGAATTATTAAACTGGTCCTTGGGACCAGTGACCCTCACATTAATTATTATTTTACCGGTCCCACTATAAGTTAAATTTCTAAACTGGTGCGAATAAAAAGCACGTAAAGACAGTAAAAGTAGCGTATGAAAATTAAAAATAGTTAACTTTTATTTCTTATCATTATTTTTCAACTAGTTGCCACTAAATATCAATCAACATGTCTAATGATATTTGAAGTTCTGAATCCTTTTCTGAACTATCCCTATTCCTTATTGCATTTTACATAAATTCGGTGGCAATATCTTTTCTCGCTATCAGTAAGCCAGATCAAAATCCTGTAATGTGACCATACACTACAGCCTAATGCAACTACTGACAACTAGTACTGACTATCGTCTAGGCTGTCGACTACAAGAGACTCATTCTAGAACAGACCCTAGTCAAGATCAATAGTCAATAGACTACAAAACTTTTGTAGGGAAACTGTAGCCAAGGAGTACTAACTACATAAGAGTAAAATTGGTAGAAAATGTGTTGAGCTTGAAAAATTATAATAAGGAACCCCGAATTATTAAACTGGTCCCACCGTCTATTTTTTCCAAAAACGATAATTAATAAAGTGGTCCCTGGGACCACTGACCCCAGGTTTTGGAATAAATAAACTGGTCCGAGCAATTAATAAACTGGTTTTGGACTTGTAAACCTGTCTTATTTCCAACCCTGATTCGGAATCCGAACATCACTAATTTCGTCTGCTATTTCAATTTTCCCCTCATTCCAAGTTTATGAGGGTCTGAGCCTGAGGGGAGCCGATTTTCAAAGCTAAAATCATCGGGCGATCACTATATTACCGGCGTCAAGTCGGCGCCAACCTTGGGCGCCAACATGGAATCTGTCTGAAATTTTCCACTATGCGCCGTCTGCTAGAAAACACCCTTTGGCTAGATTGACTTGGCTTTCGACTTAGGCGGCAAAACCACCTCTGGTCTCACTTATAGTTAGAATGTTACTTTACACTAAACTTTGATGGCTCGTAACTATTGTTATACTATATATACAGGGATGACCCTTGAGTATGTTATAGTCCTATTTTCCCCCATCCAACGATACTTAAAACGTGGGGATCGAGTAATTTAGGAAAATGTTTATAACCATACCCTCCATAGGAATAGCTTTACGCTAAAGTTTGGGAGGCTTGTAACTCTGGTTCTACTAGAGATACGGGGATGTAAATAATGCCACCTTGACACAAACGTTCGGATAGTTATAAAGGTCTCCATACATTCCAATGAACCAATTATGAAAAATTTAGGTATTAATTTCTTAAAATAACATTCAGCAACTTTCAACTGAACGCCAAGAAAAATTCAAACTCAAGCTGCGTTAATGCATTCACTGTTGCTACCAACTGCGCCACAGAAACACACTGTGCAAAGCTATTTCAGCCAATTGACGTCGCAGTAGCCTGCGGAAGATGCCCAGTTGAAACCCATATTTGTGTTCTTAGAGGCATGATAAACTTATGGCCTAACCTATAGTAATGTTGGATTGTTATGGAATAAAATAATGAGGTTTTATATGAAATTTTATTTAAATAAAAGAATGAGTTTTTAAATGAAATTTTATTTAAATAAAAGAATGAGTTTTTAAATGAAATTTTATTTAAATAAATGGAACAAAAATTTTAAATAGCCACCATGCTACCGGATCTTGAGGCAATATTTATCTCTATTTTTTGTTAATGTATACGCGCGCGCATGCGCTTTACACGTTTTATGGGATCCCGGCGACGGCGGGACAACTAATATTTCACTTGATTTGGTTTTGTTACAGGCGAGTTTTTTAGATGGTGAAGCTGAGTTTATCAGTCTAACTAATTGGCCATATGTCTAATCAGCGCCACTAGCGGATGGTCTGAAAACTACTCCCATAGAGTCTAGGTATATTTAAGCGGGTTTGCAGAATTTCCGCCAGGTGGCTCGAACGCCGCGCCATCTGACGGAAATTCTGCAAACCCGCTTAAATATACCTAGACTCTATTGGAGTAGTTTTCAGACCATCCGCTAGTGGCGCTGATTAGACATATGGCCAATTAGGCCAAAAAACAGTCACAGGTCTCGTGCCAGGGGAAGCGTAAGATGAAAGGTTTTTTTATAAGAGCGGAAATGACTTTTTTAAGAATGTGAATTTTTTTGCGTCTTTTTACTTCAGATTGATCAATGATAACGGGGATATTCATGAAAAAAAAATAATCAAGGCGAAGTTTCCTCCAGAGTAAAATTGCAATTTTGAATTCTTTTAAATCTTGATCGCTGATAAAATGACAACCCCAAATTTTCGTTGGAGCCACTTTTGCCACGTTGCAGTATTTCAAGACCGATACAGGTAAGTTGTTTAGGCGCCATAATTTAGTTATTTCAACAATCGTTCTAATGAGGTCCCGTAAAGACCACTAAAAAACGGTCACTTACGGTTTAGGAAAGGCCACAATGTCAGTAATTGCGCGTTTACATAGTGTTGTGTTTTGTAGACCAAATTGTGTTTCATCCACAGTAGGCCAAATAATATGTACTATATTTAATTATCGTGTAGGTCTATCAACTTTTTATTTATCCATATATAAAGACGGGAGATATCAATGTACGCGCAGTATGTAACGGACGATACTAGTTAATTCAATAAATGCTTTAAATAAAAGGGGGGGGGGTCGGAACAACGCGATAGAGAAGGGGCTCCTACTTTAACACGTTCAGCCCAGGCGGTAATGAACTACACTTTTTGGTTTCTATACGCTTTTGCTTTAAAACACGTTTGAGATCCTTTATTGAAAGCACGGACCAACCTATAACACATATAGGTACGGGATAGAGGCGCTTACAGAGTGACCAACGCTAAATTAGTTCATAGTCATGATCTAGTTTTCAGGCCAGCACAATTTAGGGTTCCTTCTACGTCAGCATTGCCCATTTTCCCACTTCAGCCATTTAGCGCCCATGACATTATCCCAGGCCCCGATATCATGGAACCTCGCGATTTAGTAGATTTTCATTCGTATGATGTCAGGGCCGGCGAGAGACTTTGCGGGACCCGGGAATCTTTATCGGTCGGGCCCCTAGAAAAACATATGGGTGCACAACTGTGGGTCCGCCAAAATAAGCACTCCGTGCATTCGCTAAAAGCACTCCAGAGTGTAGCAGGTCCAAAGTGAAGCTCTTCATAATTTTACAAGTTATTGTTTTTGTACGGAAATTTAGTTTATAAGTTCACATAGGATACTCTTGGCTTCTTTAATTTTAACTCGCAAAATATCAAGTTACAAATAAGCACCCATTTATGAGCGACTTCGAGACGCTGTCTGTACTACTTGTTGCGTTGTTAAAGTATTAGACGACATTGCCTATACCCTTAACCATCAGCTTTGAAGTTAGAAAATTGTTGCTATGTGACTTATTAGCTTATTATCCATTTAATAATATTTATGTTTGCCTCATCGTCCACAGCAAAGAAACAACTGTAAGAATGTGGAAGTTTTTCCATGGTTAACATTTTACTTTCAGTCATTCATGCTTAATGAGTAAAGAGACTGAGAGCATTTATAGAGAATTATCAAGTTATAAAACTACCACTCTTCATTACCTTTTTGTCTTTTACCGTTAAAAGGGTATTAAAAAGGTCAGCCGACCGTTGAATTTTTATTTTGAAAAAGTCGTTATTGACGTCACAACCCTCCCCCCTCCCCCCTAGGAGAAAACAGTATTAAGGCATTTTTCTCATCCGGCAAAGGGCTAATTCTAGTAGCTTTGCTATTGGTACGATCGCTGGTTCTAACAAACGCAGCGGGGTCTCGAACTCTCGGAAGTGGGGCCAGGGTAAACGCCGGAGCGGGGTGGCTCACAACCAATCACAAGAGAGATTGACCTGATGTGAGGAACCGCTTAACAATCACGAAATAATTCCTTTTTGACACGTTTTACATCAGCTGCTGACGTCAATGATTGTGGGGTGAGGGGGTCGGGTGACTTTTTCGAAACAAATTCAACGGTCCGCCGACCACTTTGCAGTCTCTTAACACTCAGTTGAAGAAAACATTCTTTTAAGTTCAATATTTACATTTTCACAACGATTATCCTCTAGAATTAACAAGGGTCGAGACCCGGCCGGGCCCCCGAGAGGTACGGACCCCGGGAAAATGGACCGAATTGCCCCCTCTCTCGACGGCCATGCTGGAGGTGGTTCATTGGAACATTAACGGCGTTTTTGGACCTAACGCCAAACCTCAGCTACAATTCACCGCTTGCATAGTTGACGAAGCTGCGCAGTGCTGCGAACCAGACATTTTACTGCCATTACAGTATCCGATATCAAAGTTGATACTTATCGGCGATCCTCAGCAGTTACCGGCCAAAATATTGTCGCAAAGAGTATAACCATCTTGTCTCGAAAATCAAATTAAATTTTCGATTGATCTTTAAATTAATAACGAAATACCTTAAATTAACACTATAAAGATAATACTAGCCCTTTAAACTTAAACCTATCCCTTTAAAATAAACTGAAAGAAATTCACGGCTTCGTACAATAGAAGATGAACTAGCCCATCAAAATTGACACAGAACTTTCTAGAACTATCCTATACCCCTATATCTACAGTGCAAAATGAAATACTTAGCAACCAAAGTATTTTTCAAGAACCCAGAGAAACCCTTAACCCCTAAGATGAATATGGAAGAAAAACTATTTGGCGTTAGAAATTAAAAACTTGATATTATTTTTGATAAACTGATTTGAAACTATGGTTAAAGAACTTAGATTATGGTTGACGGATTGATTCAATTTTAAAATCTTAATTTTCTATTTTTGAACAATATTATTTTAGTGCGTAACTATAAAATTTTACCCTAATACCCTTAAATTTACATTTAAAATTTAAAGGCTGTAGGTGGTACTCCAATTGAGGAGACATTCAAAAGAGGTTATAAGTCGAAAACCTCCCTTAGATGTAAGTTTAAACTTTGTTTAAATTCTTATTTTGACCCCTAAAAAGTTTGTGAAAATTTATGAACAAGATTGAATATTATGTTGAATATTAAAATTTGGATTAGAATTTGGATTAGAATCTATTTTGACTCTTAATTGACACATACCATCAAACGCGGTCACTTTTGATTCAGAAATTTTATAAGCCCCTCGTTCCCGTTAAAAGGCCTTAACTCTCCACAACTGACTGCATTCTAACATCTTGTCTAGCGTTACCGAGGTTGAATCATTAGTGAAAAGAGGTAGGTGTTTGTCTTGCCCTCTAGTAAGAAGTCGAACATCCCACTCCACCCCCATGAACAACAAATGAAGAAGGTAGATAAAGGCTTATAAAAGCCGCGTCCTTTAAAGGGCTCCTTCGGACCCTTAGACACATGGCCCCGCGGATTTCCATCCCCTCTTCATAGACGATCTTCCTCAGTACTCTCCCTCTCTCTGGCTAGGTAGGGGGGCTCGGAAATCCGTGGGGCCATGTGTCTAAGGGTCCGAAGGAGCCCTTTAACTTTCAAAAATCACTCTTCGAGAGGTTTTACGACTCTTATCGATCTAAAGAGTCACCCATCGTTATGTTGAAAGAACAGTACCGAATGCATTCGGAAATTTGCTCATTCCCATCCATGTACTTCTACAACAACGCTTTGTATACTTCCAACGGCGTCGACAAAACATTGAACAACTTTCCTTTAAAACCGTTCGTTTTCTTCGATCTCGAAGATAGTAAAGTAACAACAGTAGCAACACCAGCTTTCAAAATGACGCCGAAGCTAAAATCATACAAAAAATGTGCAAGGAAATAGTCAAAATAGTTCCTAATAATGACAAAACTTTAATTTTAACCCCTAACCAAGGACAACGCGAGTTACTGATGAGAAACTTTCCGCAACCTACGCGCCGAAGGTTCGAGTTTAACACCGTAGATGGTTACCAAGGACGCGAAAAGGACATAACCATCTTGTCCTGCGTTCGGGCAACCGATGACCAAACTATTGGGTTCTTAAAATGCCCGCAAAGACTAAACGTCGCCATTACTAGATTGATTAGTACGCAAGATTAACTCAACGGATAAGATTTCAAAAATTGTCAAATACCTGACTAAAAATTAAAAAAATAATTAGTTAATATTGAAAAAATATAAATAATAAAGCTGAGGTTTCTTTCATGTAAAATATTATGAAAATTAAAATATTTAATAATGGTGTGAAAAAAATGAATTTGGATCGTTTTGAAGACATATGAAACTTACTAGCCGTTACCCGCAGCGTCGCTCGCGTGTAATAAGAACTACATCTAAAATGATATAAAGGATGTGTAGATTTTACTGATGACTAATATTTTTGTAGCACCCTAAGAGCGAGGGCACTCGGCGTTGCCCGTCAGCCCGTCGGGACATTTTTATTACCTTTCACGCAGACATTATTCCATAAAGAAGGGTTTTTAAGTTTTTGGCCGCCATTTAAAAAGATGGCAACAAATCGAACCCAAAATACCATTCAGCCCGTCTATAGGTTAAAGGAAACCATTGTACTAAATATTTGTGAAATCGGTTAAAACGCGCGGACTTCATTGCATAGAGAATATTTTCTTACATTTCTGAGCGCCATTTTAAAAGATGGCGAAAAATCGAACCCGAAAGACCATTCAGCCCGTCTTAAGGTTAAAGCAAACCAGTGTACTAAATATTTGTGAAATCGGTTGAAACGCGCGTACTTAATTGTATAGAGAATATTTTTTACATTTCTGGGCGCCATTTTTTAAGATGGCGGCGGATTGGAAAACTCTTTCTTAGTACGCGCCTACTACTTATTAGCAACGTTCCTGCAAATTTTCAGCCTTCTAGGGCAAGCGGTTTGGGCTGGGCGTTGATTATCAGTCAGTCTGTCAGTCAGTCAGGACTTTGATTTATATAGATATAGATTATTGGTTGTCATTTTGACAACTCCATACCTTAATTAAGTTACTTAACTTTCATAAATGTAACTTTCTTAATATAATACTAGTAAAAACGTTAGTTATAGCAGAAGGGGATAATAATAATAGAAGGGGATGACACTCTGTATCCTCTTAATTCTTCAGATATGTAACGTCATTCTTCCCAGGCTAACCCTTTTTCTTTGTTTTCCCTCTCATCAAACTTCTTCTCTGATTTCTAATATTTAAACGTATTTAAATGGTCTTGCATTAGACGAGGGTGGAGTACATTGTATTATATTCAAATGAAGTCGTTATTTAGCTTTAATCATGGCTTTTTGGATTTTACCGCCTAGTCTTTTGATTTGCCGAATTAATACTCTATTTTACCGCCTAAGACGAAAGCCAAGTCAATCTAGCCAAAGCAAGAGTAGCCAAAGGGTGTTTTCTAGCAGACGACGCATAGTGATAAAAGTACTATTGTACTATTGAGTTTTTTGCTTTCGGCAATTTTCGGCAGATTCTAAGTTGGCGGTAAATTAGTGAATGCTATTTTCGGCGCTAAAATCGGACGCTACTAATTTGCATAAGTTTGCAGGAAACCAATTTTTTTGCATAAGGCCGCCATTTTCAAAAGTTTGCTTCCAAAATACTAATTTGCATAAATTCTGACTTTTTCTTGCATAAGGCCAGTATTTTCATTAGTTTGCAGCCAATATACTAATTTGCATAAAATTCACCAACAAACGTCCCCATGCATAAGGCCGCTAATTTCAAAAGTTTGCTACAAGAATACTAAATTGCATAAATTTACCAAAAACTCGATGAAACTCATGGTTTTTTCAAGGAAACCTATTAAGTTATTTACGCTCATAATTTAGCGATTAATTTTATAACATAATATCAAGGGTTAAACAGGTTTGAAACCAAATTTATTTTGCATAAAAAAGTATAAAACAAGAAAACTCGATGAAACTCATGGTTTTTTCAAGGAAACTTATTAAGTTATTTACGCTCATAATTTAGCGATTAATTTTATACCATATTATCGAGGGTTTCACAGGTTTCAAACCAATTTTATTTTGCATGAAAAGTATAAAACAAGAAAACTCGATGAAACTCATGGTTTTTTCAAGGAAATCTATTAAGTTAATTACAACATTAATTTAGAATTTCCATTTCGAATTTATATTACCATTTCACAATTAAATTTTATTAACATTAAGTTTTTAACGGGGATTTTTGACATGCATAATGTTTAACAAGGGATGGTGGAATAAAGTATAATGGGAACATGGCATAATAACGAACAGGAATAAAATATGTATACTTGGAATAGTGTTTATGCCGTATTTAAAAACTGGAACTAGGTATGGGGGAAAGAACAAACTCGTAAAATGTCATTCCTGGACTAAAGTATTAATGACCCTGAAGCGAGTACTGCAGAATAAAGTAGGCCTATAGTTGGATTACCGTATTGATCAGAGTGGTCTACTCGTCGCCAACCAACACAGAACGGCGAAAACGTGAATGGGCAACACTAATTTCTTGTTGATGTAGAATTATTTAGCCATGGTAGGAGGAAATTTATAAATTTATTATACTATGTTGAAATAACCAAAGAGAATATACCAAGAGGAGCGGAAGCTTTAGCCTTTGCCAAGGCTTTTAAAATTGGTGGCTTTGAGCTTTAGGGAACTACATCCGGTTTCTCGTGATTGGCTTATTCGCTACACCTCTCATTGGTTAGAATATGTCGTCTGCATATCGACAATTTTAGAGCCGAGTCTTAGTGTTAACAGAAGCTAAAGAACAATTGATTAATGCGCTCAAATGCGCTAGTATTCGAGAGAAAAGTACATTTTTTAAATTGTAATATTTTTGTATTATTAACTTACCTTCAACATTTTTTTAAACCATCCCATAGTGTTAACAACATTGTTGTCTGATATAAGGAAACTAACCCTACTTTAGCAGACTACGGAATAGACGACGCGAATTTCGTGATCACGTGACTCAACGGATCTAGAACACTAAAACTCAGGGCTACCAAAAAATGCTAGAGCTTCCGCTCCTCTTGGTATATTCTCTTTGAAATAACAGAGAAAAGACATGGCTTAGCTTAGAATAGCTTAGCTTCGCTTAGCTAAGCGAAGCTAAGCTAAGCTAAGCGAAGCTAAGCTAAGCTAAGCGAAGCTAATCTAAGCGAAGCTAAGCTAAGCTAATCTAAGCGAAGCTAAGCTAAGCTAAGCGAAGCTAATCTAAGCGAAGCTAAGCTAAACGAAGCTAAGCGAAGCCACTCTAAACCACTCTAGCCACTCTAAACTACTCTAAACCACTCTAAACCACTCTAAACTACTCTAAACCACTCTAAACCACTCTAGCCACTCTAAGCTAAGCTAAGCGAAGCGAAGCTAAGCTAAGCTAAGCTAAGCTAAGCGAAACCAAGCTAAGCGAAGCCACTCTAAACCACTCTAAACCACTCTAGCCACTCTAAGCCACTCTAAACTACTCTAAACCACTCTAAACTACTCTAAACCACACTAAACCACTCTAGCCACTCTAAGCTAAGCTAAGCAAAGCTAAGCTAAGCTAAGCGAAGCCACTCTAAACCACTCTAAACCACTCTAGCCACTCTAATCCACTCTAAACTACTCTAAACCACTCTAAACCACTCTAAACCACTCTAGCCACTCTAAGCTTAGCTAAGCTAAGCTAAGCTAAGCTAAGCGAAGCGAAGCTAAACGAAGCTAAACGAAGCTAAGCTAAGCTAAGATAAGCTAAACGAAGCTAAACGAAGCTAAGCTAAGCTAAACGAAGCTAAGCTAAGCTAAACGAAGCTAAACGAAGCTAAACGAAGCTAAGCGAAGCTAAACGAAGCTAAACGAAGCTAAACGAAGCTAAGCTAAGCTAAACAAAGCTAAGCTAAGCTAAACGAAGCTAAACGAAGCTAAGCGAAGCTAAACGAAGCTAAACGAAGCTAAGCTAAGCTAAACGAAGCTAAGCTAAGCTAAACGAAGCTAAACGAAGCTAAGCTAAGCTAAACGAAGCTAAACGAAGCTAAGCTAAGCTAAACGAAGCTAAACGAAGCTAAGCTAAGCTAAGCTAAACGAAGCTAAACGAAGCTAAGCTAAGCTAAACGAAGCTAAACGAAGCTAAGCTAAGCTAAACGAAGCTAAACGAAGCGAAGCTAAGCTAAGCTAAGCTAAACGAAGCTAAACGAAGCTAAACAAAGCTAAGCTAAGCTAAGCTAAGCTAAGCTAAGCTAAGCTAAACGAAGCTAAACGAAGCTAAACGAAGCTAAACGAAGCTAAGCTAAGCTAAGCTAAGCTAAGCTAAACGAAGCTAAACGAAGCTAAGCTAAGCTAAACGAAGCTAAACGAAGCTAAACGAAGCTAAACGAAGCTAAGCTAAGTTAAACGAAGCTAAACGAAGCTAAGCTAAGCTAAACGAAGCTAAGCTAAGCTAAACGAAGCTAAACGAAGCTAAGCTAAGCTAAACGAAGCTAAACGAAGCTAAGCTAAACGAAGCTAAACGAAGCTAAACGAAACGAAGCTAAACGAAGCTAAGCGAAGCTAAACGAAACGAAGCTAAAAGAAGCTAAACGAAGCTAAGCGAAGCTAAACGAAGCTAAACGAAGCTAAACGAAGCTAAGCTAAGCTAAGCTAAACGAAGCTAAACGAAGCTAAGCGAAGCTAAGCGCAGCTAAACGAAGCTAAGCTAAGCTAAACGAAGCTAAACGAAGCTAAACGAAGCTAAGCTAAGCTAAGCTAAACGAAGCTAAGCTAAGCTAAACGAAGCTAAACGAAGCTAAGCTAAGCTAAGCTAAACGAACTAAACGAAGCTAAACGAAGCTAAACGAAGCTAAGCGAAGCTAAGCTAAGCTAAGCTAAGCTAAACGAAGCTAAGCTAAGCTAAACGAAGTTAAACGAAGCTAAACGAAGCTAAGCTAAGCTAAGCTAAGCTAAACGAAGCTAAACGAAGCTAAACGAAGCTAAACTAAGCTAAACGAAGCTAAACGAAACGAAGCTAAACGAAGCTAAACGAAGCTAAGCTAAGCTAAGCTAAACGAAGCTAAACGAAGCTAAACGAAGCTAAGCGAAGCTAAACGAAGCTAAACGAAGCTAAGCTAAGCTAAGCTAAACGAAGCTAAGCTAAGCTAAACGAAGCTAAACGAAACTAAGCTAAGCTAAACGAAGCTAAACGAAGCTAAACGAAGCTAAGCTAATCTAAACGAAGCTAAACGAAGCTAAGCTAAGCTAAGCTAAGCTAAGCGAAGCTAAACGAAGCTAAGCTAAGCTAAGCTAAGCTAAGCTAAACGAAGCTAAGCTAAGCTAAACGAAGCTAAGCTAAGCTAAACGAAGCTAAACGAAGCTAAGCGAAGCTAAACGAAGCTAAGCTAAGCTAAACGAAGCTAAACGAAGCTAAACAAAGCTAAGCTAAGCTAAGCTAAGCTAAGCTAAACGAAGCTAAACGAAGCTAAACAAAGCTAAACGAAGCTAAGCTAAGCTAAACGAAGCTAAACGAAGCTAAGCTAAGCTAAGCTAAACGAAGCTAAACGAAGCTAAGCTAAACGAAGCTAAACGAAGCTAAACTAAGCTAAACGAAGCTAAGCTAAGCTAAACGAAGCTAAACGAAGCTAAACGAAGCTAAACGAAGCTAAACGAAGCTAAGCTAAGCTAAACGAAGCTAAACGAAGCTAAACGAAACGAAGCTAAACGAAACGAAGCTAAACGAAGCTAAGCTAAACGAAGCTAAACGAAGCTAAACGAAGCTAAACGAAGCTAAGCTAAGCTAAACGAAGCTAAACGAAGCTAAACGAAACGAAGCTAAACGAAACGAAGCTAAACGAAGCTAAACGAAGCTAAGCTAAACGAAGCTAAGCTAAACGAAGCTAAACGAAGCTAAACGAAACGAAGCTAAACGAAGGTAAGCGAAGCTAAACGAAACGAAGCTAAACGAAGCTAAGCGAAGCTAAACGAAGCTAAACGAAGCTAAGCGAAGCTAAACGAAGCTAAACGAAACGAAGCTTAACGAAGCTAAACGAAGCTAAGCTAAGCTAAGCTAAACGAAGCTAAACGAAGCTAAGCGAAGCTAAACGAAGCTAAGCTAAGCTAAACGAAGCTAAACGAAGCTAAACAAAGCTAAGCTAAGCTAAGCTAAGCTAATCTAAACGAAGCTAAACGAAGCTAAACAAAGCTAAACGAAGCTAAGCTAAGCTAAACGAAGCTAAGCTAAGCTAAGCTAAACGAACTAAACGAAGCTAAGCGAAGCTAAGCGAAGCTAAACGAAGCTAAACGAAGCTAAACTAAGCTAAGCGAAGCTAAGCTAAGCTAAACGAAGCTAAGCGAAGCTAAACGAAGCTAAGCTAAGCTAAACGAAGTTAAACGAAGCTAAACGAAGCTAAGCTAAGCTAAACGAAGCTAAACGAAGCTAAACGAAGCTAAACGAAGCTAAACTAAGCTAAACGAAGCTAAACGAAGCTAAACTAAGCTAAACGAAGCTAAACGAAGCTAAACGAAACGAAGCTAAACGAAGCTAAACGAAGCTAAGCTAAGCTAAGCTAAACGAAGCTAAACGGAGCTAAACGAAGCTAAGCGAAGCTAAACGAAGCTAAACGAAGCTAAGCTAAGCTAAGCTAAGCTAAGCTAAACGAAGCTAAGCTAAGCTAAACGAAGCTAAACGAAACTAAGCTAAGCTAAACGAAGCTAAGCTAATCTAAACGAAGCTAAACGAAGCTAAGCTAAGCTAAGCGAAGCTAAACGAAGCTAAGCTAAGCTAAGCTAAACGAAGCTAAGCTAAGCTAAACGAAGCTAAACGAAGCTAAGCTAAGCTAAACGAAGCTAAACGAAGCTAAGCTAAGCTAAACGAAGCTAAACGAAGCTAAGCTAATCTAAACGAAGCTAAACGAAGCTAAGCTAAGCTAAGCGAAGCTAAACGAAGCTAAGCGAAGCTAAGCGAAGCTAAACGAAACTAAGCTAAGCTAAACGAAGCTAAGCTAAGCTAAACGAAGCTAAGCTAAGCTAAACGAAGCTAAGCGAAGCTAAACGAAGCTAAGCTAAGCTAAACGAAGCTAAACGAAGCTAAACGAAGCTAAGCGAAGCTAAACGAAGCTAAGCTAAGCTAAGCTAAGCTAAGCTAAACGAAGCTAAACGAAGCTAAGCTAAGCTAAACGAAGCTAAACTAAGCTAAACGAAGCTAAACGAAGCTAAGCTAAACGAAGCTAAACGAAGCTAAGTGAAGCTAAACGAAGCTAAGCTAAGCTAAACGAAGCTAAACGAAGCTAAACGAAGCTAAGCGAAGCTAAACGAAGCTAAGCTAAGCTAAACGAAGCTAAACGAAGCTAAACGAAGCTAAACGAAGCTAAGCTAAGCTAAGCGAAGCTAAGCGAAGCTAAGCTAAGCTAAGCTAAACGAAGCTAAGCTAATCTAAACGAAGCTAAACGAAGCTAAACGAAGCTAAGCTAAGCTAAGCGAAGCTAAACGAAGCTAAGCTAAGCTAAGCTAAACGAAGCTAAGCTAAGCTAAACGAAGCTAAACGAAGCTAAGCGAAGCTAAACGAAGCTAAGCTAAGCTAAACGAAGCTAAGCGAAGCTAAACGAAGCTAAGCTAAGCTAAGCGAAGCTAAACGAAGCTAAGCTAAGCTAAGCTAAGCTAAACGAAGCTAAGCTAAGCTAAACGAAGCTAAGCTAAGCTAAACGAAGCTAAACGAAGCTAAGCGAAGCTAAACGAAGCTAAGCTAAGCTAAACGAAGCTAAACGAAGCTAAACAAAGCTAAGCTAAGCTAAGCTAAGCTAAGCTAAACGAAGCTAAACGAAGCTAAACAAAGCTAAACGAAGCTAAGCTAAGCTAAGCTAAGCTAAGCTAAACGAAGCTAAACGAAGCTAAGCTAAGCTAAGCTAAACGAAGCTAAACGAAGCTAAACGAAGCTAAACTAAGCTAAACGAAGCTAAGCTAAGCTAAACGAAGCTACACGAAGCTAAGCTAAGCTAAACGAAGCTAAACGAAGCTAAGCTAAGCTAAACGAAGCTAAACGAAGCTAAACGAAACGAAGCTAAACGAAGCTAAACGAAGCTAAGCTAAACGAAGCTAAACGAAACGAAGCTAAACGAAGCTAAGCGAAGCTAAACGAAACGAAGCTAAACGAAGCTAAACGAAGCTAAGCGAAGCTAAACGAAGCTAAGCGAAGCTAAACGAAGCTAAACGAAGCTAAGCGAAGCTAAGCGAAGCTAAACGAAGCTAAACGAAACGAAGCTTAACGAAGCTAAACGAAGCTAAGCTAAGCTAAGCTAAACGAAGCTAAACGAAGCTAAGCGAAGCTAAGCGCAGCTAAACGAAGCTAAGCTAAGCTAAACGAAGCTAAACGAAGCTAAGCTAAGCTAAGCTAAACGAAACTAAGCTAAGCTAAACGAAGCTAAACGAAGCTAAGCTAAGCTAAACGAAGCTAAACGAAGCTAAGCTAAGCTAAGCTAAACGAACTAAACGAAGCTAAACGAAGCTAGGCGAAGCTAAACGAAGCTAAACGAAGCTAAACGAAGCTAAGCGAAGCTAAGCTAAGCTAAACGAAGCTAAGCGAAGCTAAGCGAAGCTAAACGAAGCTAAGCTAAGCTAAACGAAGTTAAACGAAGCTAAACGAAGCTAAGCTAAGCTAAGCTAAGCTAAACGAAGCTAAACGAAGCTAAACTAAGCTAAACGAAGCTAAACGAAGCTAAACGAAACGAAGCTAAACGAAGCTAAACGAAGCTAAGCTAAGCTAAGCTAAACGAAGCTAAACGAAGCTAAAGGAAGCTAAGCGAAGCTAAACGAAGCTAAACGAAGCTAAGCTAAGCTAAGCTAAGCTAAGCTAAACGAAGCTAAGCTAAGCTAAACGAAGCTAAACGAAACTAAGCTAAGCTAAACGAAGCTAAACGAAGCTAAGCTAATCTAAACGAAGCTAAACGAAGCTAAGCTAAGCTAAGAGAAGCTAAACGAAGCTAAGCTAAGCTAAGCTAAGCTAAGCTAAACGAAGCTAAGCTAAGCTAAACGAAGCTAAACGAAGCTAAGCTAAGCTAAACGAAGCTAAACGAAGCTAAGCTAAGCTAAACGAAGCTAAACGAAGCTAAACGAAGCTAAGCGAAGCTAAACGAAGCTAAACGAAACGAAGCTTAACGAAGCTAAACGAAGCTAAGCTAAGCTAAGCTAAACGAAGCTAAACGAAGCTAAGCGAAGCTAAGCGCAGCTAAACGAAGCTAAGCTAAGCTAAACGAAGCTAAGCCAAGCTAAGCTAAACGAAGCTAAGCCAAGCTAAGCTAAACGAAGCCAAGCTAAGCTAAACGAAGCTAAACGAAGCTAAACGAAGCTAAGCTAAGCTAAACGAAGCTAAACGAAGCTAAGCTAAGCTAAGCTAAACGAACTAAACGAAGCTAAACGAAGCTAAGCGAAGCTAAACGAAGCTAAACGAAGCTAAACGAAGCTAAGCGAAGCTAAGCTAAGCTAAACGAAGCTAAGCGAAGCTAAACGAAGCTAAGCTAAGCTAAACGAATCTAAACGAAGCTAAACGAAGCTAAGCTAAGCTAAGCTAAGCTAAACGAAGCTAAACGAAGCTAAACTAAGCTAAACGAAGCTAAACTAAGCTAAACGAAGCTAAACGAAGCTAAACGAAACGAAGCTAAACGAAGCTAAGCTAAGCTAAGCTAAACGAAGCTAAACGGAGCTAAACGAAGCTAAGCGAAGCTAAACGAAGCTAAACGAAGCTAAGCTAAGCTAAGCTAAGCTAAGCTAAGCTAAGCTAAACGAAGCTAAGCTAAGCTAAACGAAGCTAAACGAAACTAAGCTAAGCTAAACGAAGCTAAGCTAATCTAAACGAAGCTAAACGAAGCTAAGCTAAGCTAAGCGAAGCTAAACGAAGCTAAGCTAAGCTAAGCTAAACGAAGCTAAGCTAAGCTAAACGAAGCTAAGCTAAGCTAAACGAAGCTAAACGAAGCTAAGCTAATCTAAACGAAGCTAAACGAAGCTAAGCTAAGCTAAGCGAAGCTAAACGAAGCTAAGCGAAGCTAAGCGAAGCTAAACGAAACTAAGCTAAGCTAAACGAAGCTAAGCTAAGCTAAACGAAGCTAAGCTAAGCTAAACGAAGCTAAGCGAAGCTAAACGAAGCTAAGCTAAGCTAAACGAAGCTAAACGAAGCTAAGCGAAGCTAAACGAAGCTAAGCTAAGCTAAGCTAAGCTAAGCTAAACGAAGCTAAACGAAGCTAAGCTAAGCTAAACGAAGCTAAACTAAGCTAAACGAAGCTAAACGAAGCTAAGCTAAACGAAGCTAAGCTAAACGAAGCTAAACGAAGCTAAGTGAAGCTAAACGAAGCTAAGCTAAGCTAAACGAAGCTAAACGAAGCTAAACGAAGCTAAGCGAAGCTAAACGAAGCTAAGCTAAGCTAAACGAAGCTAAACGAAGCTAAACGAAGCTAAGCTAAGCTAAGCGAAGCTAAGCGAAGCTAAGCTAAGCTAAGCTAAACGAAGCTAAGCTAATCTAAACGAAGCTAAACGAAGCTAAACGAAGCTAAGCTAAGCTAAGCGAAGCTAAACGAAGCTAAGCTAAGCTAAGCGAAGCTAAACGAAGCTAAGCTAAGCTAAGCTAAGCTAAACGAAGCTAAGCTAAGCTAAACGAAGCTAAACGAAGCTAAGCTAAGCTAAACGAAGCTAAACGAAGCTAAGCTAAGCTAAACGAAGCTAAACGAAGCTAAACGAAGCTAAGCTAATCTAAACGAAGCTAAACGAAGCTAAGCTAAGCTAAGCGAAGCTAAACGAAGCTAAGCGAAGCTAAACGAAACTAAGCTAAGCTAAACGAAGCTAAGCTAAGCTAAGCTAAGCTAAACGAAGCTAAGCTAAGCTAAACGAAGCTAAGCTAAGCTAAACGAAGCTAAACGAAGCTAAACGAAGCTAAGCTAAGCTAAACGAAGCTAAACGAAGCTAAACGAAACGAAGCTAAACGAAGCTAAACGAAGCTAAGCTAAACGAAGCTAAACGAAACGAAGCTAAACGAAGCTAAGCGAAGCTAAACGAAACGAAGCTAAACGAAGCTAACGAAGCTAAGCGAAGCTAAACGAAGCTAAGCGAAGCTAAACGAAGCTAAACGAAGCTAAGCGAAGCTAAGCGAAGCTAAACGAAGCTAAACGAAACGAAGCTTAACGAAGCTAAACGAAGCTAAGCTAAGCTAAGCTAAACGAAGCTAAACGAAGCTAAGCGAAGCTAAGCGCAGCTAAACGAAGCTAAGCTAAGCTAAACGAAGCTAAACGAAGCTAAGCTAAGCTAAGCTAAACGAAGCTAAGCTAAGCTAAACGAAGCTAAACGAAGCTAAGCTAAGCTAAACGAAGCTAAACGAAGCTAAGCTAAGCTAAGCTAAACGAACTAAACGAAGCTAAACGAAGCTAGGCGAAGCTAAACGAAGCTAAACGAAGCTAAACGAAGCTAAGCGAAGCTAAGCTAAGCTAAACGAAGCTAAGCGAAGCTAAGCGAAGCTAAACGAAGCTAAGCTAAGCTAAACGAAGTTAAACGAAGCTAAACGAAGCTAAGCTAAGCTAAGCTAAGCTAAACGAAGCTAAACGAAGCTAAACTAAGCTAAACGAAGCTAAACGAAGCTAAACGAAACGAAGCTAAACGAAGCTAAACGAAGCTAAGCTAAGCTAAGCTAAACGAAGCTAAACGAAGCTAAAGGAAGCTAAGCGAAGCTAAACGAAGCTAAACGAAGCTAAGCTAAGCTAAGCTAAGCTAAGCTAAACGAAGCTAAGCTAAGCTAAACGAAGCTAAACGAAACTAAGCTAAGCTAAACGAAGCTAAACGAAGCTAAGCTAATCTAAACGAAGCTAAACGAAGCTAAGCTAAGCTAAGAGAAGCTAAACGAAGCTAAGCTAAGCTAAGCTAAGCTAAGCTAAACGAAGCTAAGCTAAGCTAAACGAAGCTAAACGAAGCTAAGCTAAGCTAAACGAAGCTAAACGAAGCTAAGCTAAGCTAAACGAAGCTAAACGAAGCTAAACGAAGCTAAGCGAAGCTAAACGAAGCTAAACGAAACGAAGCTTAACGAAGCTAAACGAAGCTAAGCTAAGCTAAGCTAAACGAAGCTAAACGAAGCTAAGCGAAGCTAAGCGCAGCTAAACGAAGCTAAGCTAAGCTAAACGAAGCTAAGCCAAGCTAAGCTAAACGAAGCCAAGCTAAGCTAAACGAAGCTAAACGAAGCTAAACGAAGCTAAGCTAAGCTAAACGAAGCTAAACGAAGCTAAGCTAAGCTAAGCTAAACGAACTAAACGAAGCTAAACGAAGCTAAGCGAAGCTAAACGAAGCTAAACGAAGCTAAACGAAGCTAAGCGAAGCTAAGCTAAGCTAAACGAAGCTAAGCGAAGCTAAACGAAGCTAAGCTAAGCTAAACGAATCTAAACGAAGCTAAACGAAGCTAAGCTAAGCTAAGCTAAGCTAAACGAAGCTAAACGAAGCTAAACTAAGCTAAACGAAGCTAAACTAAGCTAAACGAAGCTAAACGAAGCTAAACGAAACGAAGCTAAACGAAGCTAAGCTAAGCTAAGCTAAACGAAGCTAAACGGAGCTAAACGAAGCTAAGCGAAGCTAAACGAAGCTAAACGAAGCTAAGCTAAGCTAAGCTAAGCTAAGCTAAGCTAAGCTAAACGAAGCTAAGCTAAGCTAAACGAAGCTAAACGAAACTAAGCTAAGCTAAACGAAGCTAAGCTAATCTAAACGAAGCTAAACGAAGCTAAGCTAAGCTAAGCGAAGCTAAACGAAGCTAAGCTAAGCTAAGCTAAACGAAGCTAAGCTAAGCTAAACGAAGCTAAGCTAAGCTAAACGAAGCTAAACGAAGCTAAGCTAATCTAAACGAAGCTAAACGAAGCTAAGCTAAGCTAAGCGAAGCTAAACGAAGCTAAGCGAAGCTAAGCGAAGCTAAACGAAACTAAGCTAAGCTAAACGAAGCTAAGCTAAGCTAAACGAAGCTAAGCTAAGCTAAACGAAGCTAAGCGAAGCTAAACGAAGCTAAGCTAAGCTAAACGAAGCTAAACGAAGCTAAGCGAAGCTAAGCGAAGCTAAACGAAGCTAAGCTAAGCTAAGCTAAGCTAAGCTAAACGAAGCTAAACGAAGCTAAGCTAAGCTAAACGAAGCTAAACTAAGCTAAACGAAGCTAAACGAAGCTAAGCTAAACGAAGCTAAGCTAAACGAAGCTAAACGAAGCTAAGTGAAGCTAAACGAAGCTAAGCTAAGCTAAACGAAGCTAAACGAAGCTAAACGAAGCTAAGCGAAGCTAAACGAAGCTAAGCTAAGCTAAACGAAGCTAAACGAAGCTAAACGAAGCTAAGCTAAGCTAAGCGAAGCTAAGCGAAGCTAAGCTAAGCTAAGCTAAACGAAGCTAAGCTAATCTAAACGAAGCTAAACGAAGCTAAACGAAGCTAAGCTAAGCTAAGCGAAGCTAAACGAAGCTAAGCTAAGCTAAGCGAAGCTAAACGAAGCTAAGCTAAGCTAAGCTAAGCTAAACGAAGCTAAGCTAAGCTAAACGAAGCTAAACGAAGCTAAGCTAAGCTAAACGAAGCTAAACGAAGCTAAGCTAAGCTAAACGAAGCTAAACGAAGCTAAACGAAGCTAAGCTAATCTAAACGAAGCTAAACGAAGCTAAGCTAAGCTAAGCGAAGCTAAACGAAGCTAAGCGAAGCTAAACGAAACTAAGCTAAGCTAAACGAAGCTAAGCTAAGCTAAGCTAAGCTAAACGAAGCTAAGCTAAGCTAAACGAAGCTAAGCTAAGCTAAACGAAGCTAAACGAAGCTAAGCGAAGCTAAACGAAGCTAAGCTAAGCTAAACGAAGCTAAACGAAGCTAAACAAAGCTAAGCTAAGCTAAGCTAAGCTAAGCTAAACGAAGCTAAACGAAGCTAAACAAAGCTAAACGAAGCTAAGCTAAGCTAAGCTAAGCTAAGCTAAACGAAGCTAAACGAAGCTAAGCTAAGCTAAGCTAAACGAAGCTAAACGAAGCTAAACGAAGCTAAACTAAGCTAAACGAAGCTAAGCTAAGCTAAACGAAGCTAAACGAAGCTAAGCTAAGCTAAACGAAGCTAAACGAAGCTAAGCTAAGCTAAACGAAGCTAAACGAAACGAAGCTAAACGAAACGAAGCTAAACGAAGCTAAACGAAGCTAAGCTAAACGAAGCTAAACGAAACGAAGCTAAACGAAGCTAAGCGAAGCTAAACGAAACGAAGCTAAACGAAGCTAAACGAAGCTAAACGAAGCTAAACGAAGCTAAGCGAAGCTAAACGAAGCTAAACGAAGCTAAGCGAAGCTAAACGAAGCTAAACGAAACGAAGCTTAACGAAGCTAAACGAAGCTAAGCTAAGCTAAGCTAAACGAAGCTAAACGAAGCTAAGCGAAGCTAAGCGCAGCTAAACGAAGCTAAGCTAAGCTAAACGAAGCTAAACGAAGCTAAGCTAAGCTAAGCTAAACGAAGTTAAGCTAAGCTAAACGAAGCTAAACGAAGCTAAGCTAAGCTAAACGAAGCTAAACGAAGCTAAGCTAAGCTAAGCTAAACGAACTAAACGAAGCTAAACGAAGCTAGGCGAAGCTAAACGAAGCTAAACGAAGCTAAACGAAGCTAAGCGAAGCTAAGCTAAGCTAAACGAAGCTAAGCGAAGCTAAACGAAGCTAAGCTAAGCTAAACGAAGTTAAACGAAGCTAAACGAATCTAAGCTAAGCTAAGCTAAGCTAAACGAAGCTAAACGAAGCTAAACTAAGCTAAACGAAGCTAAACGAAACGAAGCTAAACGAAGCTAAACGAAGCTAAGCTAAGCTAAGCTAAACGAAGCTAAACGAAGCTAAAGGAAGCTAAGCGAAGCTAAACGAAGCTAAACGAAGCTAAGCTAAGCTAAGCTAAGCTAAGCTAAACGAAGCTAAGCTAAGCTAAACGAAGCTAAACGAAACTAAGCTAAGCTAAACGAAGCTAAACGAAGCTAAGCTAATCTAAACGAAGCTAAACGAAGCTAAGCTAAGCTAAGCGAAGCTAAACGAAGCTAAGCTAAGCTAAGCTAAGCTAAGCTAAACGAAGCTAAGCTAAGCTAAACGAAGCTAAACGAAGCTAAGCTAAGCTAAACGAAGCTAAACGAAGCTAAGCTAAGCTAAACGAAGCTAAACGAAGCTAAACGAAGCTAAGCTAATCTAAACGAAGCTAAACGAAGCTAAGCTAAGCTAAGCGAAGCTAAACGAAGCTAAGCGAAGCTAAACGAAACTAAGCTAAGCTAAACGAAGCTAAGCTAAGCTAAACGAAGCTAAGCTAAGCTAAACGAAGCTAAGCGAAGCTAAACGAAGCTAAGCTAAGCTAAACGAAGCTAAACGAAGCTAAACGAAGCTAAACGAAGCTAAGCGAAGCTAAGCGAAGCTAAGCGAAGCTAAACGAAGCTAAGCTAAGCTAAGCTAAGCTAAGCTAAGCTAAACGAAGCTAAACGAAGCTAAGCTAAGCTAAACGAATCTAAACTAAGCTAAACGAAGCTAAACGAAGCTAAGCTAAGCTAAGCTAAACGAAGCTAAACGAAGCTAAGTGAAGCTAAACGAAGCTAAGCTAAGCTAAACGAAGCTAAACGAAGCTAAACGAAGCTAAGCGAAGCTAAACGAAGCTAAGCTAAGCTAAACGAAGCTAAACGAAGCTAAGCTAAGCTAAGCGAAGCTAAACGAAGCTAAGCTAAGCTAAGCTAAGCTAAACGAAGCTAAACGAAGCTAAACTAAGCTAAACGAAGCTAAACGAAGCTAAACTAAGCTAAACGAAGCTAAACGAAGCTAAACGAAACGAAGCTAAACGAAGCTAAGCTAAGCTAAGCTAAACGAAGCTAAACGGAGCTAAGCTAAGCTAAACGAAGCTAAACGAAGCTAAGCTAAGCTAAGCTAAACGAAGCTAAACGAAGCTAAGCTAAGCTAAGCTAAACGAAGCTAAGCTAAGCTAAACGAAGCTAAGCTAAGCTAAATGAAGCTAAACGAAGCTAAGCTAAGCTAAGCTAAACGAACTAAACGAAGCTAAACGAAGCTAGGCGAAGCTAAACGAAGCTAAACGAAGCTAAACGAAGCTAAGCGAAGCTAAGCTAAGCTAAACGAAGCTAAGCGAAGCTAAGCGAAGCTAAACGAAGCTAAGCTAAGCTAAACGAAGTTAAACGAAGCTAAACGAAGCTAAGCTAAGCTAAGCTAAGCTAAACGAAGCTAAACGAAGCTAAACTAAGCTAAACGAAGCTAAACGAAGCTAAACGAAACGAAGCTAAACGAAACGAAGCTAAACGAAGCTAAACGAAGCTAAGCTAAGCTAAGCTAAACGAAGCTAAACGAAGCTAAAGGAAGCTAAGCGAAGCTAAACGAAGCTAAACGAAGCTAAGCTAAGCTAAGCTAAGCTAAGCTAAACGAAGCTAAGCTAAGCTAAACGAAGCTAAACGAAACTAAGCTAAGCTAAACGAAGCTAAACGAAGCTAAGCTAATCTAAACGAAGCTAAACGAAGCTAAGCTAAGCTAAGCGAAGCTAAACGAAGCTAAGCTAAGCTAAGCTAAGCTAAGCTAAACGAAGCTAAGCTAAGCTAAACGAAGCTAAACGAAGCTAAGCTAAGCTAAACGAAGCTAAGCTAAGCTAAACGAAGCTAAACGAAGCTAAACGAAGCTAAGCTAATCTAAACGAAGCTAAACGAAGCTAAGCTAAGCTAAGCGAAGCTAAACGAAGCTAAGCGAAGCTAAACGAAACTAAGCTAAGCTAAACGAAGCTAAGCTAAGCTAAACGAAGCTAAGCTAAACTAAACGAAGCTAAGCGAAGCTAAACGAAGCTAAGCTAAGCTAAACGAAGCTAAACGAAGCTAAACGAAGCTAAGCGAAGCTAAGCGAAGCTAAGCGAAGCTAAACGAAGCTAAGCTAAGCTAAGCTAAGCTAAACGAAGCTAAACGAAGCTAAACTAAGCTAAACGAATCTAAACTAAGCTAAACGAAGCTAAACGAAGCTAAGCTAAGCTAAGCTAAACGAAGCTAAACGAAGCTAAGTGAAGCTAAACGAAGCTAAGCTAAGCTAAACGAAGCTAAACGAAGCTAAACGAAGCTAAGCGAAGCTAAACGAAGCTAAGCTAAGCTAAACGAAGCTAAACGAAGCTAAACGAAGCTAAGCTAAGCTAAGCGAAGCTAAGCGAAGCTAAACGAAGCTAAACGAAGCTAAGCTAAGCTAAGCTAAGCTAAACGAAGCTAAACGAAGCTAAACTAAGCTAAACGAAGCTAAACGAAGCTAAACTAAGCTAAACGAAGCTAAACGAAGCTAAACGAAACGAAGCTAAACGAAGCTAAGCTAAGCTAAGCTAAACGAAGCTAAACGGAGCTAAACGAAGCTAAGCGAAGCTAAACGAAGCTAAACGAAACTAAGCTAAGCTAAACGAAGCTAAACGAAGCTAAGCTAATCTAAACGAAGCTAAACGAAGCTAAGCTAAGCTAAGCGAAGCTAAACGAAGCTAAGCTAAGCTAAGCTAAACGAAGCTAAGCTAAGCTAAACGAAGCTAAACGAAGCTAAGCTAAGCTAAACGAAGCTAAACGAAGCTAAGCGAAGCTAAACGAAGCTAAGCTAAGCTAAGCTAAGCTAAGCTAAACGAAGCTAAACGAAGCTAAGCTAAGCTAAACGAAGCTAAACTAAGCTAAACGAAGCTAAACGAAGCTAAGCTAAGCTAAGCTAAACGAAGCTAAACGAAGCTAAGTGAAGCTAAACGAAGCTAAGCTAAGCTAAACGAAGCTAAACGAAGCTAAACGAAGCTAAGCGAAGCTAAACGAAGCTAAGCTAAGCTAAACGAAGCTAAACGAAGCTAAACGAACCTGAGCTAAGCTAAGCGAAGCTAAGCTAAGCTAAGCTAAGCTAAACGAAGCTAAGCTAATCTAAACGAAGCTAAACGAAGCTAAGCTAAGCTAAGCTAAACGAAGCTAAGCTAATCTAAACGAAGCTAAACGAAGCTAAAGGAAGCTAAGCTAAGCTAAGCGAAGCTAAACGAAGCTAAGCTAAGCTAAGCTAAACGAAGCTAAGCTAAGCTAAACGAAGCTAAACGAAGCTAAGCGAAGCTAAACGAAGCTAAGCTAAGCTAAACGAAGCTAAGCGAAGCTAAACGAAGCTAAGCTAAGCTAAGCGAAGCTAAACGAAGCTAAGCTAAGCTAAGCTAAGCTAAACGAAGCTAAGCTAAGCTAAACGAAGCTAAGCTAAGCTAAACGAAGCTAAACGAAGCTAAGCGAAGCTAAACGAAGCTAAGCTAAGCTAAACGAAGCTAAACGAAGCTAAACAAAGCTAAGCTAAGCTAAGCTAAGCTAAGCTAAACGAAGCTAAACAAAGCTAAACGAAGCTAAGCTAAGCTAAGCTAAGCTAAGCTAAACGAAGCTAAACGAAGCTAAGCTAAGCTAAGCTAAACGAAGCTAAACGAAGCTAAACGAAGCTAAACTAAGCTAAACGAAGCTAAGCTAAGCTAAACGAAGCTAAACGAAGCTAAGCTAAGCTAAACGAAGCTAAACGAAGCTAAGCTAAGCTAAACGAAGCTAAACGAAGCTAAACGAAACGAAGCTAAACGAAGCTAAGCTAAACGAAGCTAAACGAAACGAAGCTAAACGAAGCTAAGCGAAGCTAAACGAAGCTAAACGAAGCTAAGCGAAGCTAAACGAAGCTAAACGAAGCTAAGCGAAGCTAAACGAAGCTAAACGAAGCTAAGCGAAGCTAAACGAAGCTAAACGAAACGAAGCTTAACGAAGCTAAACGAAGCTAAGCTAAGCTAAGCTAAACGAAGCTAAACGAAGCTAAGCGAAGCTAAGCGCAGCTAAACGAAGCTAAGCTAAGCTAAACGAAGCTAAACGAAGCTAAGCTAAGCTAAGCTAAACGAAGCTAAGCTAAGCTAAACGAAGCTAAACGAAGCTAAGCTAAGCTAAACGAAGCTAAACGAAGCTAAGCTAAGCTAAGCTAAACGAACTAAACGAAGCTAAACGAAGCTAAGCGAAGCTAAACGAAGCTAAACGAAGCTAAACGAAGCTAAGCGAAGCTAAGCTAAGCTAAACGAAGCTAAGCGAAGCTAAACGAAGCTAAGCTAAGCTAAACGAAGTTAAACGAAGCTAAACGAAGCTAAGCTAAGCTAAGCTAAGCTAAACGAAGCTAAACGAAGCTAAACTAAGCTAAACGAAGCTAAACGAAACGAAGCTAAACGAAGCTAAACGAAGCTAAGCTAAGCTAAGCTAAACGAAGCTAAACGAAGCTAAACGAAGCTAAGCGAAGCTAAACGAAGCTAAACGAAGCTAAGCTAAGCTAAGCTAAGCTAAGCTAAACGAAGCTAAGCTAAGCTAAACGAAGCTAAACGAAACTAAGCTAAGCTAAACGAAGCTAAACGAAGCTAAGCTAATCTAAACGAAGCTAAACGAAGCTAAGCTAAGCTAAGCGAAGCTAAACGAAGCTAAGCTAAGCTAAGCTAAGCGAAGCTAAACGAAGCTAAGCTAAGCTAAGCTAAGCTAAGCTAAACGAAGCTAAACGAAGCTAAGCTAAGCTAAACGAAGCTAAGCTAAGCTAAACGAATCTAAACTAAGCTAAACGAAGCTAAACGAAGCTAAGCTAAGCTAAGCTAAACGAAGCTAAACGAAGCTAAGTGAAGCTAAACGAAGCTAAGCTAAGCTAAACGAAGCTAAACGAAGCTAAACGAAGCTAAGCGAAGCTAAACGAAGCTAAGCTAAGCTAAACGAAGCTAAACGAAGCTAAACGAAGCTAAGCTAAGCTAAGCGAAGCTAAACGAAGCTAAGCTAAGCTAAGCTAAGCTAAACGAAGCTAAACGAAGCTAATCTAAGCTAAGCGAAGCTAAACGAAGCTAAGCTAAGCTAAGCTAAACGAAGCTAAGCTAAGCTAAACGAAGCTAAACGAAGCTAAGCTAAGCTAAACGAAGCTAAGCGAAGCTAAACGAAGCTAAGCTAAGCTAAGCTAAGCTAAGCTAAACGAAGCTAAGCGAAGCTAAACGAAGCTAAGCTAAGCTAAACGAAGCTAAGCTAAGCTAAGCTAAGCTAAGCTAAACGAAGCTAAGCTAAGCTAAACGAAGCTAAACGAAGCTAAGCTAAGCTAAACGAAGCTAAACGAAGCTAAGCTAAGCTAAGCTAAACGAACTAAACGAAGCTAAACGAAGCTAAACGAAGCTAAGCTAAGCTAAGCGAAGCTAAACGAAGCTAAGCTAAGCTAAGCTAAGCTAAACGAAGCTAAGCTAAGCTAAACGAAGCTAAGCTAAGCGAAACGAAGCTAAACGAAGCTAAGCGAAGCTAAACGAAGCTAAGCTAAGCTAAACGAAGCTAAACAAAGCTAAGCTAAGCTAAGCTAAACGAAGCTAAACGAAGCTAAACGAAGCTAAACGAAGCTAAACGAAGCTAAGCGAAGCTAAGCGCAGCTAAACGAAGCTAAGCTAAGCTAAACGAAGCTAAACGAAGCTAAGCTAAGCTAAGCTAAACGAAGCTAAGCTAAGCTAAACGAAGCTAAACGAAGCTAAGCTAAGCTAAACGAAGCTAAACGAAGCTAAGCTAAGCTAAGCTAAACGAACTAAACGAAGCTAAACGAAGCTAAGCGAAGCTAAACGAAGCTAAGCGAAGCTAAACGAAGCTAAGCGAAGCTAAGCTAAGCTAAACGAAGCTAAGCGAAGCTAAACGACGCTAAGCTAAGCTAAACGAAGTTAAACGAAGCTAAAAGAAGCTAAGCTAAGCTAAGCTAAGCTAAACGAAGCTAAACGAAGCTAAACTAAGCTAAACGAAGCTAAACGAAGCTAAACGAAACGAAGCTAAACGAAGCTAAGCTAAGCTAAGCTAAACGAAGCTAAACGAAGCTAAGCGAAGCTAAACGAAGCTAAACGAAGCTAAGCTAAGCTAAGCTAAGCTAAGCTAAACGAAGCTAAGCTAAGCTAAACGAAGCTAAACGAAACTAAGCTAAGCTAAACGAAGCTAAACGAAGCTAAGCTAATCTAAACGAAGCTAAACGAAGCTAAGCTAAGCTAAGCGAAGCTAAACGAAGCTAAGCTAAGCTAAGCTAAGCTAAGCTAAACGAAGCTAAGCTAAGCTAAGCTAAGCTAAGCTAAACGAAGCTAAGCTAAGCTAAACGAAGCTAAACGAAGCTAAGCTAAGCTAAACGAAGCTAAACGAAGCTAAGCTAAGCTAAACGAAGCTAAACGAAGCTAAACGAAGCTAAGCTAATCTAAACGAAGCTAAACGAAGCTAAGCTAAGCTAAGCGAAGCTAAACGAAGCTAAGCGAAGCTAAGCGAAGCTAAACGAAACTAAGCTAAGCTAAACGAAGCTAAGCTAAGCTAAACGAAGTTAAGCTAAGCTAAACGAAGCTAAGCGAAGCTAAACGAAGCTAAGCTAAGCTAAACGAAGCTAAACGAAGCTAAACGAAGCTAAGCGAAGCTAAACGAAGCTAAACTAAGCTAAGCTAAGCTAAGCTAAGCTAAGCTAAACGAAGCTAAGCTAAGCTAAACGAAGCTAAACTAAGCTAAACGAAGCTAAACGAAGCTAAGCTAAGCTAAGCTAAACGAAGCTAAACGAAGCTAAGTGAAGCTAAACGAAGCTAAGCTAAGCTAAGCGAAGCTAAACGAAGCTAAACGAAGCTAAGCGAAGCTAAACGAAGCTAAGCTAAGCTAAGCTAAGCTAAGCTAAGCTAAGCTAAACGAAGCTAAGCTAAGCTAAACGAAGCTAAACTAAGCTAAACGAAGCTAAACGAAGCTAAGCTAAGCTAAGCTAAACGAAGCTAAACGAAGCTAAGCGAAGCTAAACGAAGCTAAGCTAAGCTAAACGAAGCTAAACGAAGCTAAGCGAAGCTAAACGAAGCTAAGCTAAGCTAAGCTAAGCTAAGCTAAGCTAAGCTAAACGAAGCTAAACGAAGCTAAGCTAAGCTAAACGAATCTAAACTAAGCTAAACGAAGCTAAACGAAGCTAAGCTAAGCTAAGCTAAACGAAGCTAAACGAAGCTAAGTGAAGCTAAACGAAGCTAAGCTAAGCTAAACGAAGCTAAACGAAGCTAAGCGAAGCTAAACGAAGCTAAGCTAAGCTAAACGAAGCTAAACGAAGCTAAACGAAGCTAAGCTAAGCTAAGCGAAGCTAAGCGAAGCTAAACGAAGCTAAGCTAAGCTAAGCTAAGCTAAGCTAAACGAAGCTAAGCTAATCTAAACGAAGCTAAACGAAGCTAAACGAAGCTAAGCTAAGCTAAGCGAAGCTAAACGAAGCTAAGCTAAGCTAAGCTAAACGAAGCTAAGCTAAGCTAAGCGAAGCTAAGCGAAGCTAAACGAAGCTAAGCTAAGCTAAGCTAAACGAAGCTAAGCTAATCTAAACGAAGCTAAACGAAGCTAAACGAAGCTAAGCTAAGCTAAGCGAAGCTAAACGAAGCTAAGCTAAGCTAAGCTAAACGAAGCTAAGCTAAGCTAAACGAAGCTAAACGAAGCTAAGCGAAGCTAAACGAAGCTAAGCTAAGCTAAACGAAGCTAAGCGAAGCTAAACGAAGCTAAGCTAAGCTAAGCTAAGCTAAGCTAAACGAAGCTAAGCGAAGCTAAACGAAGCTAAGCTAAGCTAAGCTAAGCTAAGCTAAACGAAGCTAAGCTAAGCTAAACGAAGCTAAACGAAGCTAAGCTAAGCTAAACGAAGCTAAACGAAGCTAAGCTAAGCTAAGCTAAACGAACTAAACGAAGCTAAACGAAGCTAAGCTAAGCTAAGCGAAGCTAAACGAAGCTAAGCTAAGCTAAGCTAAGCTAAACGAAGCTAAGCTAAGCTAAACGAAGCTAAGCTAAGCTAAACGAAGCTAAACGAAGCTAAGCGAAGCTAAACGAAGCTAAGCTAAGCTAAACGAAGCTAAACGAAGCTAAACGAAGCTAAACAAAGCTAAGCTAAGCTAAGCTAAGCTAAGCTAAACGAAGCTAAACGAAGCTAAACGAAGCTAAACGAAGCTAAGCGAAGCTAAGCGAAGCTAAGCGCAGCTAAACGAAGCTAAGCTAAGCTAAACGAAGCTAAACGAAGCTAAGCTAAGCTAAGCTAAACGAAGCTAAGCTAAGCTAAACGAAGCTAAACGAAGCTAAGCTAAGCTAAACGAAGCTAAACGAAGCTAAGCTAAGCTAAGCTAAACGAACTAAACGAAGCTAAACGAAGCTAAGCGAAGCTAAACGAAGCTAAACGAAGCTAAGCGAAGCTAAGCTAAGCTAAACGAAGCTAAGCGAAGCTAAACGAAGCTAAGCTAAGCTAAACGAAGTTAAACGAAGCTAAACGAAGCTAAGCTAAGCTAAGCTAAGCTAAACGAAGCTAAACGAAGCTAAACTAAGCTAAACGAAGCTAAACGAAGCTAAACGAAGCTAAACGAAACGAAGCTAAACGAAGCTAAACGAAGCTAAGCTAAGCTAAGCTAAACGAAGCTAAACGAAGCTAAACGAAGCTAAGCGAAGCTAAACGAAGCTAAACGAAGCTAAGCTAAGCTAAGCTAAGCTAAGCTAAACGAAGCTAAGCTAAGCTAAACGAAGCTAAACGAAACTAAGCTAAGCTAAACGAAGCTAAACGAAGCTAAGCTAAGCTAAGCTAAGCTAAGCTAAACGAAGCTAAGCTAAGCTAAACGAAGCTAAACGAAACTAAGCTAAGCTAAACGAAGCTAAACGAAGCTAAGCTAATCTAAACGAAGCTAAACGAAGCTAAGCTAAGCTAAGCGAAGCTAAACGAAGCTAAGCTAAGCTAAGCTAAGCTAAGCTAAACGAAGCTAAGCTAAGCTAAACGAAGCTAAACGAAGCTAAGCTAAACGAAGCTAAACGAAGCTAAGCTAAGCTAAACGAAGCTAAACGAAGCTAAACGAAGCTAAGCTAATCTAAACGAAGCTAAACGAAGCTAAGCTAAGCTAAGCGAAGCTAAACGAAGCTAAGCGAAGCTAAGCGAAGCTAAACGAAACTAAGCTAAGCTAAACGAAGCTAAGCTAAGCTAAACGAAGCTAAGCTAAGCTAAACGAAGCTAAGCGAAGCTAAACGAAGCTAAGCTAAGCTAAACGAAGCTAAACGAAGCTAAACGAAGCTAAGCGAAGCTAAACGAAGCTAAGCTAAGCTAAGCTAAGCTAAGCTAAACGAAGCTAAGCTAAGCTAAACGAAGCTAAACTAAGCTAAACGAAGCTAAACGAAGCTAAGCTAAGCTAAGCTAAACGAAGCTAAGTGAAGCTAAACGAAGCTAAGCTAAGCTAAACGAAGCTAAACGAAGCTAAACGAAGCTAAGCGAAGCTAAACGAAGCTAAGCTAAGCTAAACGAAGCTAAACGAAGCTAAACGAAGCTAAGCTAAGCTAAGCGAAGCTAAGCGAAGCTAAACGAAGCTAAGCTAAGCTAAGCTAAGCTAAGCTAAACGAAGCTAAGCTAATCTAAACGAAGCTAAACGAAGCTAAACGAAGCTAAGCTAAGCTAAGCGAAGCTAAACGAAGCTAAGCTAAGCTAAGCTAAACGAAGCTAAGCTAAGCTAAACGAAGCTAAACGAAGCTAAGCGAAGCTAAACGAAGCTAAGCTAAGCTAAACGAAGCTAAGCGAAGCTAAACGAAGCTAAGCTAAGCTAAGCTAAGCTAAGCTAAACGAAGCTAAGCGAAGCTAAACGAAGCTAAGCTAAGCTAAGCTAAGCTAAGCTAAACGAAGCTAAGCTAAGCTAAACGAAGCTAAACGAAGCTAAACGAAGCTAAGCTAAGCTAAACGAAGCTAAACGAAGCTAAGCTAAGCTAAGCTAAACGAACTAAACGAAGCTAAACGAAGCTAAGCTAAGCTAAGCGAAGCTAAACGAAGCTAAGCTAAGCTAAGCTAAGCTAAGCTAAACGAAGCTAAGCTAAGCTAAACGAAGCTAAGCTAAGCTAAACGAAGCTAAACGAAGCTAAGCGAAGCTAAACGAAGCTAAGCTAAGCTAAACGAAGCTAAACGAAGCTAAACAAAGCTAAGCTAAGCTAAGCTAAGCTAAGCTAAACGAAGCTAAACGAAGCTAAACGAAGCTAAACGAAGCTAAGCTAAGCTAAGCTAAGCTAAGCTAAACGAAGCTAAACGAAGCTAAGCTAAGCTAAACGAAGCTAAACGAAGCTAAACTAAGCTAAACGAAGCTAAGCTAAGCTAAACGAAGCTAAACGAAGCTAAGCTAAGCTAAACGAAGGTAAACGAAGCTAAGCTAAGCTAAACGAAGCTAAGCTAAGCTAAACGAAGCTAAACGAAGCTAAACTAAGCTAAACGAAGCTAAGCTAAGCTAAACGAAGCTAAACGAAGCTAAGCTAAGCTAAACGAAGGTAAACGAAGCTAAGCTAAGCTAAACGAAGCTAAACGAAGCTAAACGAAACGAAGCTAAACGAAGCTAAACGAAGCTAAACGAAGCTAAGCTAAACGAAGCTAAACGAAGCTAAACGAAACGAAGCTAATTGAAGCTAAGCGAAGCTAAACGAAACGAAGCTAAACGAAGCTAAACGAAGCTAAACGAAGCTAAGCGAAGCTAAACGAAGCTAAGCGAAGCTAAACGAAGCTAAGCTAAGCTAAGCTAAGCTAAACGAAGCTAAGCTAAGCTAAACGAAGCTAAACTAAGCTAAACGAAGCTAAACGAAGCTAAGCTAAGCTAAGCTAAACGAAGCTAAACGAAGCTAAGTGAAGCTAAACGAAGCTAAGCTAAGCTAAGCGAAGCTAAACGAAGCTAAACGAAGCTAAGCGAAGCTAAACGAAGCTAAGCTAAGCTAAGCTAAGCTAAGCTAAGCTAAGCTAAACGAAGCTAAGCTAAGCTAAACGAAGCTAAACTAAGCTAAACGAAGCTAAACGAAGCTAAGCTAAGCTAAGCTAAACGAAGCTAAACGAAGCTAAGCGAAGCTAAACGAAGCTAAGCTAAGCTAAACGAAGCTAAGCTAAGCTAAGCTAAGCTAAGCTAAACGAAGCTAAGCTAAGCTAAACGAAGCTAAACGAAGCTAAGCTAAGCTAAACGAAGCTAAACGAAGCTAAGCTAAGCTAAACGAAGCTAAACGAAGCTAAACGAAGCTAAGCTAATCTAAACGAAGCTAAACGAAGCTAAGCTAAGCTAAGCGAAGCTAAACGAAGCTAAGCGAAGCTAAGCGAAGCTAAACGAAACTAAGCTAAGCTAAACGAAGCTAAGCTAAGCTAAACGAAGTTAAGCTAAGCTAAACGAAGCTAAGCGAAGCTAAACGAAGCTAAGCTAAGCTAAACGAAGCTAAACGAAGCTAAACGAAGCTAAGCGAAGCTAAACGAAGCTAAGCTAAGCTAAGCTAAGCTAAGCTAAGCTAAGCTAAACGAAGCTAAGCTAAGCTAAACGAAGCTAAACTAAGCTAAACGAAGCTAAACGAAGCTAAGCTAAGCTAAGCTAAACGAAGCTAAACGAAGCTAAGTGAAGCTAAACGAAGCTAAGCTAAGCTAAGCGAAGCTAAACGAAGCTAAACGAAGCTAAGCGAAGCTAAACGAAGCTAAGCTAAGCTAAGCTAAGCTAAGCTAAGCTAAGCTAAACGAAGCTAAGCTAAGCTAAACGAAGCTAAACTAAGCTAAACGAAGCTAAACGAAGCTAAGCTAAGCTAAGCTAAACGAAGCTAAACGAAGCTAAGCGAAGCTAAACGAAGCTAAGCTAAGCTAAACGAAGCTAAACGAAGCTAAGCGAAGCTAAACGAAGCTAAGCTAAGCTAAGCTAAGCTAAGCTAAGCTAAGCTAAGCGAAGCTAAACGAAGCTAAGCTAAGCTAAGCTAAGCTAAGCTAAACGAAGCTAAGCTAATCTAAACGAAGCTAAACGAAGCTAAACGAAGCTAAGCTAAGCTAAGCGAAGCTAAACGAAGCTAAGCTAAGCTAAGCTAAACGAAGCTAAGCTAAGCTAAGCTAAACGAAGCTAAGCTAAGCTAAACGAAGCTAAACGAAGCTAAGCGAAGCTAAACGAAGCTAAGCTAAGCTAAACGAAGCTAAGCGAAGCTAAACGAAGCTAAGCTAAGCTAAGCTAAGCTAAGCTAAACGAAGCTAAGCGAAGCTAAACGAAGCTAAGCTAAGCTAAGCTAAGCTAAGCTAAACGAAGCTAAGCTAAGCTAAACGAAGCTAAACGAAGCTAAACGAAGCTAAGCTAAGCTAAACGAAGCTAAACGAAGCTAAGCTAAGCTAAGCTAAACGAACTAAACGAAGCTAAACGAAGCTAAGCTAAGCTAAGCGAAGCTAAACGAAGCTAAGCTAAGCTAAGCTAAGCTAAGCTAAACGAAGCTAAGCTAAGCTAAACGAAGCTAAGCTAAGCTAAACGAAGCTAAACGAAGCTAAGCGAAGCTAAACGAAGCTAAGCTAAGCTAAACGAAGCTAAACGAAGCTAAACAAAGCTAAGCTAAGCTAAGCTAAGCTAAGCTAAACGAAGCTAAACGAAGCTAAACGAAGCTAAACGAAGCTAAGCTAAGCTAAGCTAAGCTAAGCTAAACGAAGCTAAACGAAGCTAAGCTAAGCTAAACGAAGCTAAACGAAGCTAAACTAAGCTAAACGAAGCTAAGCTAAGCTAAACGAAGCTAAACGAAGCTAAGCTAAGCTAAACGAAGGTAAACGAAGCTAAGCTAAGCTAAACGAAGCTAAGCTAAGCTAAACGAAGCTAAACGAAGCTAAACTAAGCTAAACGAAGCTAAGCTAAGCTAAACGAAGCTAAACGAAGCTAAGCTAAGCTAAACGAAGGTAAACGAAGCTAAGCTAAGCTAAACGAAGCTAAACGAAGCTAAACGAAACGAAGCTAAACGAAGCTAAACGAAGCTAAACGAAGCTAAGCTAAACGAAGCTAAACGAAGCTAAACGAAGCTAAACGAAACGAAGCTAATTGAAGCTAAGCGAAGCTAAACGAAACGAAGCTAAACGAAGCTAAACGAAGCTAAACGAAGCTAAGCGAAGCTAAACGAAGCTAAGCGAAGCTAAACGAAGCTAAGCTAAGCTAAGCTAAGCTAAGCTAAGCTAAGCTAAACGAAGCTAAGCTAAGCTAAACGAAGCTAAACTAAGCTAAACGAAGCTAAACGAAGCTAAGCTAAGCTAAGCTAAACGAAGCTAAACGAAGCTAAGTGAAGCTAAACGAAGCTAAGCTAAGCTAAGCGAAGCTAAACGAAGCTAAACGAAGCTAAGCGAAGCTAAACGAAGCTAAGCTAAGCTAAGCTAAGCTAAGCTAAGCTAAGCTAAACGAAGCTAAGCTAAGCTAAACGAAGCTAAACTAAGCTAAACGAAGCTAAACGAAGCTAAGCTAAGCTAAGCTAAACGAAGCTAAACGAAGCTAAGCGAAGCTAAACGAAGCTAAGCTAAGCTAAACGAAGCTAAGCTAAGCTAAGCTAAGCTAAGCTAAACGAAGCTAAGCTAAGCTAAACGAAGCTAAACGAAGCTAAGCTAAGCTAAACGAAGCTAAACGAAGCTAAGCTAAGCTAAACGAAGCTAAACGAAGCTAAACGAAGCTAAGCTAATCTAAACGAAGCTAAACGAAGCTAAGCTAAGCTAAGCGAAGCTAAACGAAGCTAAGCGAAGCTAAGCGAAGCTAAACGAAACTAAGCTAAGCTAAACGAAGCTAAGCTAAGCTAAACGAAGTTAAGCTAAGCTAAACGAAGCTAAGCGAAGCTAAACGAAGCTAAGCTAAGCTAAACGAAGCTAAACGAAGCTAAACGAAGCTAAGCGAAGCTAAACGAAGCTAAGCTAAGCTAAGCTAAGCTAAGCTAAACGAAGCTAAGCTAAGCTAAACGAAGCTAAACTAAGCTAAACGAAGCTAAACGAAGCTAAGCTAAGCTAAGCTAAACGAAGCTAAACGAAGCTAAGTGAAGCTAAACGAAGCTAAGCTAAGCTAAGCGAAGCTAAACGAAGCTAAGCGAAGCTAAACGAAGCTAAGCTAAGCTAAGCTAAGCTAAGCTAAGCTAAGCTAAACGAAGCTAAGCTAAGCTAAACGAAGCTAAACTAAGCTAAACGAAGCTAAACGAAGCTAAGCTAAGCTAAGCTAAACGAAGCTAAACGAAGCTAAGCGAAGCTAAACGAAGCTAAACGAAGCTAAGCTAAGCTAAACGAATCTAAACTAAGCTAAACGAAGCTAAACGAAGCTAAGCTAAGCTAAGCTAAACGAAGCTAAACGAAGCTAAGTGAAGCTAAACGAAGCTAAGCTAAGCTAAACGAAGCTAAACGAAGCTAAACGAAGCTAAGCGAAGCTAAACGAAGCTAAGCTAAGCTAAACGAAGCTAAACGAAGCTAAACGAAGCTAAGCGAAGCTAAACGAAGCTAAGCTAAGCTAAGCTAAGCTAAGCTAAACGAAGCTAAGCTAATCTAAACGAAGCTAAACGAAGCTAAACGAAGCTAAGCTAAGCTAAGCGAAGCTAAACGAAGCTAAGCTAAGCTAAGCTAAACGAAGCTAAGCTAAGCTAAGCGAAGCTAAGCGAAGCTAAACGAAGCTAAGCTAAGCTAAGCTAAGCTAAGCTAAACGAAGCTAAGCTAATCTAAACGAAGCTAAACGAAGCTAAACGAAGCTAAGCTAAGCTAAGCGAAGCTAAACGAAGCTAAGCTAAGCTAAGCTAAACGAAGCTAAGCTAAGCTAAACGAAGCTAAACGAAGCTAAGCGAAGCTAAACGAAGCTAAGCTAAGCTAAACGAAGCTAAGCGAAGCTAAACGAAGCTAAGCTAAGCTAAGCTAAACGAAGCTAAGCGAAGCTAAACGAAGCTAAGCTAAGCTAAGCTAAACGAAGCTAAGCTAAGCTAAACGAAGCTAAACGAAGCTAAGCTAAGCTAAACGAAGCTAAACGAAGCTAAGCTAAGCTAAGCTAAACGAACTAAACGAAGCTAAACGAAGCTAAACGAAGCTAAGCTAAGCTAAGCGAAGCTAAACGAAGCTAAGCTAAGCTAAGCTAAGCTAAACGAAGCTAAGCTAAGCTAAACGAAGCTAAGCTAAGCTAAACGAAGCTAAACGAAGCTAAGCGAAGCTAAACGAAGCTAAGCTAAGCTAAACGAAGCTAAACGAAGCTAAACGAAGCTAAACAAAGCTAAGCTAAGCTAAGCTAAGCTAAGCTAAACGAAGCTAAACGAAGCTAAACGAAGCTAAACGAAGCTAAGCGAAGCTAAGCGCAGCTAAACGAAGCTAAGCTAAGCTAAACGAAGCTAAACGAAGCTAAGCTAAGCTAAGCTAAACGAAGCTAAGCTAAGCTAAACGAAGCTAAACGAAGCTAAGCTAAGCTAAACGAAGCTAAACGAAGCTAAGCTAAGCTAAGCTAAACGAACTAAACGAAGCTAAACGAAGCTAAGCGAAGCTAAACGAAGCTAAACGAAGCTAAACGAAGCTAAGCGAAGCTAAGCTAAGCTAAACGAAGCTAAGCGAAGCTAAACGAAGCTAAGCTAAGCTAAACGAAGTTAAACGAAGCTAAACGAAGCTAAGCTAAGCTAAGCTAAGCTAAACGAAGCTAAACGAAGCTAAACTAAGCTAAACGAAGCTAAACGAAGCTAAACGAAGCTAAACGAAACGAAGCTAAACGAAGCTAAACGAAGCTAAGCTAAGCTAAGCTAAACGAAGCTAAACGAAGCTAAACGAAGCTAAGCGAAGCTAAACGAAGCTAAGCTAAGCTAAGCTAAGCTAAGCTAAACGAAGCTAAGCTAAGCTAAACGAAGCTAAACGAAACTAAGCTAAGCTAAACGAAGCTAAACGAAGCTAAGCTAATCTAAACGAAGCTAAACGAAGCTAAGCTAAGCTAAGCGAAGCTAAACGAAGCTAAGCTAAGCTAAGCTAAACGAAGCTAAGCTAAGCTAAACGAAGCTAAACGAAGCTAAGCTAAGCTAAACGAAGCTAAACGAAGCTAAGCTAAGCTAAACGAAGCTAAACGAAGCTAAACGAAGCTAAGCTAATCTAAACGAAGCTAAACGAAGCTAAGCTAAGCTAAGCGAAGCTAAACGAAGCTAAGCGAAGCTAAACGAAACTAAGCTAAGCTAAACGAAGCTAAGCTAAGCTAAACGAAGCTAAGCTAAGCTAAACGAAGCTAAGCGAAGCTAAACGAAGCTAAGCTAAGCTAAACGAAGCTAAACGAAGCTAAACGAAGCTAAGCGAAGCTAAACGAAGCTAAGCTAAGCTAAGCTAAGCTAAGCTAAACGAAGCTAAGCTAAGCTAAACGAAGCTAAACTAAGCTAAACGAAGCTAAACGAAGCTAAGCTAAGCTAAGCTAAGCTAAGCTAAACGAAGCTAAGTGAAGCTAAACGAAGCTAAGCTAAGCTAAACGAAGCTAAACGAAGCTAAACGAAGCTAAGCGAAGCTAAACGAAGCTAAGCTAAGCTAAACGAAGCTAAACGAAGCTAAGCTAAGCTAAGCGAAGCTAAGCGAAGCTAAGCGAAGCTAAACGAAGCTAAGCTAAGCTAAGCTAAGCTAAGCTAAACGAAGCTAAGCTAATCTAAACGAAGCTAAACGAAGCTAAACGAAGCTAAGCTAAGCTAAGCGAAGCTAAACGAAGCTAAGCTAAGCTAAGCTAAACGAAGCTAAGCTAAGCTAAACGAAGCTAAACGAAGCTAAGCGAAGCTAAACGAAGCTAAGCTAAGCTAAACGAAGCTAAGCGAAGCTAAACGAAGCTAAGCTAAGCTAAGCTAAGCTAAGCTAAACGAAGCTAAGCGAAGCTAAACGAAGCTAAGCTAAGCTAAGCTAAGCTAAGCTAAACGAAGCTAAGCTAAGCTAAACGAAGCTAAACGAAGCTAAACGAAGCTAAACGAAGCTAAGCTAAGCTAAACGAAGCTAAACGAAGCTAAGCTAAGCTAAGCTAAACGAACTAAACGAAGCTAAACGAAGCTAAACGAAGCTAAGCTAAGCTAAGCGAAGCTAAACGAAGCTAAGCTAAGCTAAGCTAAGCTAAGCTAAACGAAGCTAAGCTAAGCTAAACGAAGCTAAGCTAAGCTAAACGAAGCTAAACGAAGCTAAGCGAAGCTAAACGAAGCTAAGCTAAGCTAAACGAAGCTAAACGAAGCTAAACAAAGCTAAGCTAAGCTAAGCTAAGCTAAGCTAAACGAAGCTAAACGAAGCTAAACGAAGCTAAACGAAGCTAAGCTAAGCTAAGCTAAGCTAAGCTAAACGAAGCTAAACGAAGCTAAGCTAAGCTAAACGAAGCTAAACGAAGCTAAACTAAGCTAAACGAAGCTAAGCTAAGCTAAACGAAGCTAAACGAAGCTAAGCTAAGCTAAACGAAGGTAAACGAAGCTAAGCTAAGCTAAACGAAGCTAAACGAAGCTAAACGAAACGAAGCTAAACGAAGCTAAACGAAGCTAAACGAAGCTAAGCTAAACGAAGCTAAACGAAGCTAAACGAAACGAAGCTAATTGAAGCTAAGCGAAGCTAAACGAAACGAAGCTAAACGAAGCTAAACGAAGCTAAGCGAAGCTAAACGAAGCTAAACGAAGCTAAGCGAAGCTAAACGAAGCTAAACGAAACGAAGCTTAACGAAGCTAAACGAAGCTAAGCTAAGCTAAGCTAAACGAAGCTAAACGAAGCTAAACGAAGCTAAGCGAAGCTAAGCGCAGCTAAACGAAGCTAAGCTAAGCTAAACGAAGCTAAACGAAGCTAAGCTAAGCTAAGCTAAACGAAGCTAAGCTAAGCTAAACGAAGCTAAACGAAGCTAAACGAAGCTAAGCTAAGCTAAACGAAGCTAAACGAAGCTAAGCTAAGCTAAGCTAAGCTAAACGAACTAAACGAAGCTAAACGAAGCTAAGCGAAGCTAAACGAAGCTAAACGAAGCTAAGCGAAGCTAAGCTAAGCTAAACGAAGCTAAGCGAAGCTAAACGAAGCTAAGCTAAGCTAAACGAAGTTAAACGAAGCTAAACGAAGCTAAGCTAAGCTAAGCTAAGCTAAACGAAGCTAAACGAAGCTAAACTAAGCTAAACGAAGCTAAACGAAGCTAAACGAAACGAAGCTAAACGAAGCTAAACGAAGCTAAGCTAAGCTAAGCTAAACGAAGCTAAACGAAGCTAAACGAAGCTAAACGAAGCTAAGCTAAGCTAAGCTAAGCTAAGCTAAACGAAGCTAAGCTAAGCTAAACGAAGCTAAACGAAACTAAGCTAAGCTAAACGAAGCTAAACGAAGCTAAGCTAATCTAAACGAAGCTAAACGAAGCTAAGCTAAGCTAAGCGAAGCTAAACGAAGCTAAGCTAAGCTAAGCTAAGCTAAGCTAAACGAAGCTAAGCTAAGCTAAACGAAGCTAAACGAAGCTAAGCTAAGCTAAACGAAGCTAAACAAAGCTAAGCTAAGCTAAACGAAGCTAAACGAAGCTAAGCTAATCTAATCGAAGCTAAACGAAGCTAAGCTAAGCTAAGCGAAGCTAAACGAAGCTAAGCGAAGCTAAGCGAAGCTAAACGAAGCTAAGCTAAGCTAAACGAAGCTAAGCTAAGCTAAACGAAGCTAAGCTAAGCTAAACGAAGCTAAGCGAAGCTAAACGAAGCTAAGCTAAGCTAAACGAAGCTAAACGAAGCTAAGCGAAGCTAAACGAAGCTAAGCTAAGCTAAGCTAAGCTAAGCTAAACGAAGCTAAACGAAGCTAAGCTAAGCTAAACGAAGCTAAACTAAGCTAAACGAAGCTAAACGAAGCTAAGCTAAGCTAAGCTAAACGAAGCTAAACGAAGCTAAGTGAAGCTAAACGAAGCTAAGCTAAGCTAAACGAAGCTAAACGAAGCTAAACGAAGCTAAACGAAGCTAAACGAAGCTAAGCTAAGCTAAACGAAGCTAAACGAAGCTAAACGAAGCTAAGCTAAGCTAAGCGAAGCTAAACGAAGCTAAGCTTAGCTAAGCTAAGCTAAGCTAAACGAAGCTAAGCTAATCTAAACGAAGCTAAACGAAGCTAAACGAAGCTAAGCTAAGCTAAGCGAATCTAAACGAAGCTAAGCTAAGCTAAGCTAAGCTAAACGAAGCTAAGCTAAGCTAAACGAAGCTAAACGAAGCTAAGCGAAGCTAAACGAAGCTAAGCTAAGCTAAACGAAGCTAAGCGAAGCTAAACGAAGCTAAGCTAAGCTAAGCTAAGCTAAGCTAAACGAAGCTAAGCGAAGCTAAACGAAGCTAAGCGAAGCTAAACGAAGCTAAGCTAAGCTAAATGAAGCTAAACGAAGCTAAACGAAGCTAAGCTAAGCTAAACGAAGCTAAACGAAGCTAAGCTAAGCTAAGCTAAACGAACTAAACGAAGCTAAACGAAGCTAAGCGAAGCTAAACGAAGCTAAACGAAGCTAAGCGAAGCTAAGCTAAGCTAAGCTAAACGAAGCTAAACGAAGCTAAACGAAGCTAAGCTAATCTAAACGAAGCTAAACGAAGCTAAGCTAAGCTAAGCGAAGCTAAACGAAGCTAAGCTAAGCTAAGCTAAGCTAAACGAAGCTAAGCTAAGCTAAACGAAGCTAAGCTAAGCTAAACGAAGCTAAACGAAGCTAAGCTAAGCTAAACGAAGCTAAACGAAGCTAAGCGAAGCTAAACGAAGCTAAGCTAAGCTAAACGAAGCTAAACGAAGCTAAGCGAAGCTAAACGAAGCTAAGCTAAGCTAAGCTAAACGAAGCTAAACGAAGCTAAGCTAAGCTAAACGAAGCTAAGCTAAGCTAAACGAAGCTAAACGAAGCTAAGCTAAGCTAAGCTAAACGAAGCTAAACGAAGCTAAGTGAAGCTAAACGAAGCTAAGCTAAGCTAAACGAAGCTAAACGAAGCTAAGCGAAGCTAAACGAAGCTAAGCTAAGCTAAACGAAGCTAAACGAAGCTAAGCTAAGCTAAACGAAGCTAAACGAAGCTAAGCTAATCTAAACGAAGCTAAACGAAGCTAAGCTAAGCTAAGCGAAGCTAAACGAAGCTAAGCTAAGCTAAGCTAAACGAAGCTAAGCTAAGCTAAACGAAGCTAAACGAAGCTAAGCTAAGCTAAACGAAGCTAAACGAAGCTAAGCGAAGCTAAACGAAGCTAAGCTAAGCTAAACGAAGCTAAGCGAAGCTAAACGAAGCTAAGCTAAGCTAAGCTAAGCTAAGCTAAACGAAGCTAAGCTAAGCTAAACGAAGCTAAACGAAGCTAAGCGAAGCTAAACGAAGCTAAGCTAAGCTAAGCTAAACGAAGCTAAGCGAAGCTAAACGAAGCTAAGCTAAACGAAGCTAAGCGAAGCTAAACGAAGCTAAACGAAGCTAAGCTAAGCTAAGCTAAGCTAAATGAAGCTAAACGAAGCTGAGCTAAGCTAAACGTAGCTAAACGAAGCTAATCGAAGCTAAGCTAAGCTAAACGAAGCTAAGCTAAGCTAAGCTAAGCTAAGCTAAGCTAAACGAAGCTAAGCTAAGCTAAGCTAAGCTAAACGAAGCTAAGCTAAGCTAAGCTAAACGAAGCTAAACGAAGCTAAGCGAAGCTAAGCTAAGCTAAGCTAAGCTAAACGAAGCTAAACGAAGCTAAACGAAGCTAAGCGAAGCTAAGCTAATCTAAACGAAGCTAAACGAAGCTTGTTGTAATTCGAGTCGTCAGGGAAATTATTTAGACGTTAGTTTAATTGTAAAAACTAGAAAATGAGTTAAATTTATTGAGTTAAAATTGGTTACATGTTTACAGCTCGGTGGCTAGTACAAGAGAGATATTTTTAGAGAGGGTCAAAGTAAAAAGTCCTCTCTTCTTTCAAAAAGGGGGGAGGCACTCCTATTTTTAGGTAAAAGTATTCGAAAAAGGTTAACAAGCGCGAACTTTTAGGGTTAGATAGTGATCTAAAAAAAGGGGAATGGCTCCATACTGGGTGGTCGGTTTATCAGTTCAATAACAAAAAACAAGTCGTCGCGATACCTTCAAACTAAACAAGTCGTCGCGATACATTAAAATAAAACAAATCTCAACATCATCCCCGCGCAATGACATTGTCATTCATGTTTCTAGTCATTAACTTCTAAGTTGCAAAGCAACTGAACAGGCCTCTTTATGATGTTTCCGTTCGTGGTTTTTAACGAGCATGATCTAATGAGACCATCACGTCCTCGAAATACTTCAGTTATTTTTCCCATCTTCCACATGGATCTTGGCCTAACATCTTCTGTGATTAAAACCACGTCATTCACTTCAAATTCTTTGGTTCCCTTAACGAACTGACTGCGATGGGCTGAACGCAACTCAAGTAGATACTCCTTCCTCCATCTTCTCCAAAAGGAGTCTAATAGAGTCTGTCTATAGAGCAGTCTTTTCTTCAAGTCGTTTTTCTTGAGTTGAACTTTCGTAAAGGTTCTCGGTGGTAGTAACGTGACCTTTCTTCCGGTAAGAAAGTCCGAGGGAGCTAACGGAACTGGTTCGTCCTTGTCATTCATGACGTAAGAGAGGGGGCGGGAGTTCAAAACGGCTTCTGTCTCACTTAGAGTAGTCTGGAACTCTTCGAAGCTTAAAGAAGTTTTTCCCAAATTTTTACGCAATGCCGTCTTCACTGTTCTAACATGCCTTTCCCAGTATTCACCCCACCAACTGGCTCTTTCAATTATGTAGGTCCACTTGATTCCTTCTTGTCCAACATAATTTTGTACGGGTGGTTCTTTAGTTAGCTTAAATAATTCTTCCAAGTCCTTTTCGGCCCTTTTAAAGGTCTTTGCGTTATCTGATTGAATTTCAGAGCAGATTCCTCTTCTCGCAAAAAATCTTCTTAGAGCTAGGAGAAACTTGTCTGTCGTCAGGTCTGTAACGAGTTCTAGGTGAATAGCCCTTGTTGTACTGCAGGTGAATAGAGCTATGTAAGCCTTCTTTGATTCTTTTTCAATTTCGACGTAAACTGGGCCCGCGAAGTCAATCCCCGTGACGTCAAATGGTCTTGATTCTAGCATTCTTTCTTTAGGCAAAGGTGCTGTAGCTACAATAGGAGGCTTGGCGTTATACCTTTTGCATGTCATGCATTTCTTTAGAATAGATTTGGCCACTTGACGACCTCTGATCACCCAAAATGTTTCTCTAAGATGAGTTAAAGTTGCGGATAGACCTCCATGCATTGATTTCTCGTGGTGATACAAGATCTGTAGTTTTGCGAAATAATGTTTCTCTGGAATTATATAGGGATGTCTTTCGGCATAAGAGAATTCTGCTAATTTTAATCTTCCACCAACTCTTAGTGCTCCCTCTTCGTCAAGGAATGGGGAGAGGTCGTAGAGTTTGGATTCTTTCGGTACAATTTTCTTAGCTTCAAGAATCTTCAATTCAGGACCGAAAGCTTCGGCTTGTGATCGTTTGATCCAATACAACTCCGCCTTTCTAACTTCTTCGCTATCGAGTGATGTTTCTTTCTTCTTTTGATTTCCTTTCTTGCAGTTTTCTATAAATCTCATAATCCAAGCAGTAATGCGAATTACCCGCGAAAGTTTGCTCTTGTCTTCAAGGTTGAAAAGAGGCTCGTTGATTTCCATGACGCATGGACTTTGAATTATTTCATCAAATTTCGGTCGGAGTTCTTCGTTGACGATTTCAAAGTTTTCTGTTACTTCTGATGGCTTGGGTAATTCAACTTCTGTTCTTAAGAATTCTGGACCAGTCCACCAACTCGTATTTTGGAGTAGGTCCTGTAACTTCATTCCTCTAGTTAGGAAATCTGCCGGATTGTACCTTCCGGGGCAATGTTTCCAAGTGCTTGGTTCAGAGCCTTGCTGAATTTCACGAACTCGGTTCGCTACAAAAGGTTTCCATCTATTGGCGCTTCCTTGAATCCAATTCAGGGTGATGGTTGAATCAGTCCAGTAAAACATTCTTGGGTTAAGTTTAGAAAAGTAATCTTTAGTGTGGTTCATTAAGCGAACAGCAATCACCGCTCCCATTAATTCAAGGCGTGGTAGCGTTATCTTCTTCAGGGGTGCTACTCGTGTTTTGCTTGTTACGAGTATCGTTCGGATCTTTTCGTTCTTCGTTTTAAATCTTAGGTAGAGAGCAGCTCCGTAAGCCTTCTCACTGCTGTCAGAGAAACAATGTAGTTCTACGTTCCTTATGATTCCGTCTTCAGCTTCTTCAAAGTAATATCTTGGAATGTATACCTCATTTAAGGCAGGTAGTTCTTCACACCACTTGTTCCATTTCTCTTGGATATCTGAAGGTAGACTCTCATCCCAGTCTGTACCTCTTTCCCAGATTTCTTGGAAAAGGCATTTTACGCGAATGATAAAAGGGGCCAAATATCCAACAGGGTCGAATATTCTTGAAGAAGCCTTTAATACAAATCTTTTCGTGTCCTTTCTTTCTTCAAGGAAGTTAAGAAGATCCGTAGCGTCAAACTGGATGACATCTTGTTCAGGGTTCCATTTTATTCCCAAAACCTTCAATAGAGAAAATCCATCTTGATGTTCTGTTAATTCTTCCTTTTCTTTCATTGTTTCATCCCAATTTTCTCTTAATTCGCTAGAATTAGTCTTCCATTTGCGGAGATTCATGTTGGCTTCCATCATAATTTCTTTAGAGTCCCGTGTAATTTCAAGGGCCTTTCTCACATCATCTTCACCCCCAGTCAAATCGTCTACATACAGAAAATGTAACAAGAGCTCGTAGACCTCAGGGTGCGTGTTCTTGTACTTTTCAATATGATGTCTAATTGTTCCAGCGAGGAGAAAGGGACTTGGAGAAACGCCAAATAAGACTCTCGTCATTCTCAAAACCAATGGCTCAGTTGCTTCTTGGGGGTTTTCTGTCCAAAGAAATCTGACCACGTCTCTATCCGATTCCGCCAGGCTAACTTGCAAAAATGCCTTTTCGATGTCGGCAGTGAAAGCAACCTTTTTCATCCTGAATGTGATCAACTGCTTCAATAGATCCGTGTTCATGGTTGGACCGGTATAGAGACATTCATTAAGAGAGGGGTGTCCTTCTTCTTTCGCAGAACCGTCAAATACTACTCTTAATTTCGTACTCGTTCTTTGCTTGTCAATGATTGGATGATGCGGCAAGTAGAATACTTTGTTTGTGGAATCTGGCATCAATACTTTCTCGGCGATTCCTTGTCTTAGATAATCGTTTATGACCTTCGAATATTCTAAGTATAGCTCTGGATTCTTAATGAATCTTTTCTTCAAACTTTCGAAACGCTTTCTGGCATTGCCATAATTTGTTGAGGAAAGTTCCTTTTCTTCTCTCCACGGGAGGTTTACCTCGTACCGATTATTTTCAAACTTGATTGTAGATTTAAATAATTCGATTGCTTTCCCTTCTTCAGTGGATTCCAGCGAATCTGTCTGGTCAGATATTCCAATCGCGTCCAGTTCCCATAATTTTTTCAACTGTTGTGAAGCTAGTTCTTCTTCGGTCTCTAGAGAGGTAACAGAAAGAACTGTTACGGAATTAACGGCAATCTCTTTATCTGAGCCTTCAGAAAATCCGTGGACAGTCCATCCAAAAATTGTTTCTACCACTGCTAGTCTTTGTGTTAAAAATTCCATTCTTCCGGTGACTACCTTCCAATAATATTCGCTTCCTATGAGAAGATCTATTTCTTTCGATTCTAAATTTTCGTCCGCCAATTTTAATCCTCGATTGTTCATTTCTTCTTGTAGTATTAAGCTAGGAATTTGCAGCGTGCCAGAGCATAGCTTAGGAGATTCTAGGGCTTCTATTGTTAATTCCATTTCTGTTTCGAGGTCCTTTAAGGTTAACCTGACTCGTCTTCGTTTAACTATAGTAGGAATGGTCGATTCAAAGGCGAATATTTTCACGTTTTCTATTCCCATAGTTGGCAGGTTCAATTTTCTTGAAACGTCTTCGCGTATAAACGTACGCTGGCTACCGTCATCAAGAAAAAGTCGAATATTCATGGATGAATCTTCATGAATAGCAAGAACACCTGCAGTTTTCAGGTAAACCACTTCTTCCCTTCCTTCTCGAGCGAGAGGGGCGCAGTTTTGGCTTATTGTTTGTTCTGCTTCCCTCTCCTTGCCTTTGTCCGGAAACTTCATTTCACAAACCGAGACTTCGTGTCTCTTTTGGCATAGTGGACAGCTCAATTCGGCCTTACAATCTCTCGCTCTATGTCTGTACTGCATGCATATAAAGCAACGTGCTTTTCTTCTCAAAATATCCTTTCGTTCGGTAGCGCTGTATGACGTACAATCCTTGGTCTTGTGGGTAGTTTTTCCACAAAAAATGCATTCTAGTTCTGGATTTACCTCTACATCCTTGGAGGCGTTAACGTGTAGCACCGCTGCGGTAGGTATTTTCATCCTTGGCGCGTTTTCTTGTTTGAAATTTCTGGCTTTAAAACGGTCCTGCTGACTGTTTTGTGGAAACTGGGGTTTCTTGGGTTGCAAACTTTTCCATGATCCTGTCAGAATAGCGTGCCTTTCTTTTCCTTCTATTTCTTGTCTAACAAATTCCAGAATTTCCTCTCCTCCATAATCATCATCATCTGGATGTTTTCTATCAAATTCGTAAGACATTTCATCGGGTATAAGGGTTCTTAACAGCGGCATGAACATGACGTCATACGAGCTTAGCGGAACCCCCATAGTTTCTAGACTACGAATTTGAACTTCTATCCGATCGTACAATTTCCTGAGTCCTTTAATATCATTCATATCCTTGACTGGGTTTTCACTCAAGAGATTTTTCATGTGAGCACTCTTGATAATCCTTGTTCTCCCAAATCTATTCTTGAGTTTATCTACTGCTTTCTTATAATTAGCAGAGGTTAAGGAGAAACCATCTATTGAGCCTGCGGCTTCTCCTCCAACGTATGACCTTAAGTATCCAAACTTAGTGACGTCATCTTCTGCAGTGTTGTGGATGGCCATTTCAAATTGGGACCAAAATCCATTCCACTGACTTGGATCTCCCATAAATTTTTCAATAACCAATTTAGGTAGCTTAATGGATGGGGTTCTTCTTTCTTGACTATGAACGGAACCGTTTCCATTTGCGGAAGGGTTGATCGATGCATAATCAAGTGTAGGAAGTCTTCTACTTTCTATAAATTCAGTCAATAAACATTTTACTCTTACTATTCCTTCTCTGTAATTTTCAGCATTTTCCATTTCCTGGTTCAAGGTTTCTTCGTCTTCGGATAAGTTTATAATTTCTTCGTCTAATCCGAATAAGAGCTTTTCTTTAGCACTTAACTGTTCATAGTGAACCTTCATGTTGGAAACTGTGGTCGATGGTGAATTTACTTCTCTTTCTATCTTGTTAATTAGCGTTGTGGTCATTCGTCTTAAAGTCGTTCTCTTTTGTTTCATCATTCGTAATCCAGTATCGTCGTCTATTTCGTCTGCCATGTCGTCGATTCTTTTAGCGTAATTTCACAATCACCTTAATTGTTACTTTTAATTTCAGTCTTTTCGTCTTTCTTCGTTTCGGGTCGTTTCGGGAACAATAAAGTTTTCATCGGGAAATTTCACTCATTTTAATTAAATCTAACTATTATCTAAAGGGGTTCCCGGGTTTCGGCACCATGTTGTAATTCGAGTCGTCAGGGAAATTATTTAGACGTTAGTTTAATTGTAAAAACTAGAAAATGAGTTAAATTTATTGAGTTAAAATTGGTTACATGTTTACAGCTCGGTGGCTAGTACAAGAGAGATATTTTTAGAGAGGGTCAAAGTAAAAAGTCCTCTCTTCTTTCAAAAAGGGGGGAGGCACTCCTATTTTTAGGTAAAAGTATTCGAAAAAGGTTAACAAGCGCGAACTTTTAGGGTTAGATAGTGATCTAAAAAAAGGGGAATGGCTCCATACTGGGTGGTCGGTTTATCAGTTCAATAACAAAAAACAAGTCGTCGCGATACCTTCAAACTAAACAAGTCGTCGCGATACATTAAAATAAAACAAATCTCAACAAAGCTAAGCTAAGCTAAGCGAAGCTAAACGAAGCTAAGCTAAGCTAAGCTAAACGAAGCTAAGCTAAGCTAAACGAAGCTAAACGAAGCTAAGCTAAGCTAAACGAAGCTAAACGAAGCTAAGCGAAGCTAAACGTCGCTAATCTAAGCTAAACGAAGCTAAGCGAAGCTAAACGAAGCTAAGCTAAGCTAAACGAAGCTAAGCTAGGCTAAACGAAGCTAAACGAAGCTAAGCTAAGCTAAACGAAGCTAAGCGAAGCTAAACGAAGCTAAGCTAAGCTAAGCTAAACGAAGCTAAGCGAAGCTAAACGAAGCTAAGCTAAGCTAAGCGAAGCTAAACGAAGCTAAACGAAGCTAAGCTAAGCTAAGCTAAGCTAAACGAAGCTAAACGAAGCTAAACGAAGCTGAGCTAAGCTAAACGTAGCTAAACGAAGCTAAACGAAGCTAAGCTAAGCTAAGCTAAGCTAAACGAAGCTAAACGAAGCTAAGCTAAGCTAAGCTAAGCTAAGCGAAGCTAAACGAAGCTAAGCTAAGCTAAGCTAAGCTAAACGAAGCGAAGCTAAGCTAAACGAAGCTAAACGAAGCTAAGCTAAGCTAAACGAAGCTAAACGAAGCTAAGCGAAGCTAAACGAAGCTAAGCTAAGCTAAACGAAGCTAAACGAAGCTAAACGAAGCTAAGCGAAGCTAAACGAAGCTAAGCTAAGCTAAGCTAAGCTAAGCTAAACGAAGCTAAGCTAAGCTAAACGAAGCTAAACGAAGCTAAGCTAAGCTAAACGAAGCTAAGCTAAGCTAAACGAAAATAAACGATGCTTGGCTAAGCTAAGCTAAACGAAGCTAAGTGAAGCTAAACGAAGCTAAGCTAAGCTAAACGAAGCTAAACGAAGCTAAGCGAAGCTAAACGAAGCTAAGCTAAGCTAAACGAAGCTAAACGAAGCTAAGCTAAGCTAAACGAAGCTAAACGAAGCTAAGCTAATCTAAACGAAGCTAAACGAAGCTAAGCTAAGCTAAGCGAAGCTAAACGAAGCTAAGCTAAGCTAAGCTAAGCTAAGCTAAACGAAGCTAAGCTAAGCTAAACGAAGCTAAACGAAGCTAAGCTAAGCTAAACGAAGCTAAACGAAGCTAAGCGAAGCTAAACGAAGCTAAGCTAAGCTAAACGAAGCTAAGCGAAGCTAAACGAAGCTAAGCTAAGCTAAGCTAAGCTAAGCTAAACGAAGCTAAGCTAAGCTAAACGAAGCTAAACGAAGCTAAGCTAAGCTAAACGAAGCTAAGCGAAGCTAAACGAAGCTAAGCTAAGCTAAGCTAAACGAAGCTAAGCGAAGCTAAACGAAGCTAAGCTAAGCTAAGCGAAGCTAAACGAAGCTAAACGAAGCTAAGCTAAGCTAAGCTAAGCTAAACGAAGCTAAACGAAGCTGAGCTAAGCTAAACGTAGCTAAACGAAGCTAATCGAAGCTAAGCTAAGCTAAACGAAGCTAAGCTAAGCTAAGCTAAGCTAAGCTAAACGAAGCTAAGCTAAGCTAAGCTAAGCTAAGCTAAACGAAGCTAAACGAAGCTAAGCTAAGCTAAGCTAAACGAAGCTAAACGAAGCTAAGCGAAGCTAAGCTAAGCTAAGCTAAACGAAGCTAAGCTAAGCGAAGCTAAGCTAAGCTAAGCGAAGCTAAGCAAAGCTAAGCGAAGCTAAACGAAGCTAAGCGAAGCTAAACGAAGCTAAGCGAAGCTAAACGAAGCTAAGCTAAGCTAAACGAAGCTAAGCTAAGCTAAACGAAGCTAAACGAAGCTAAACGAAGCTAAACGAAGCTAAGCTAAGCTAAACGAAGCTAAACGAAGCTAAGCTAAGCTAAACGAAGCTAAACGAAGCTAAACGAAGCTAAACGAAGCTAAGCTAATCTAAACGAAGCTAAACGAAGCTAAGCTAAGCTAAGCGAAGCTAAACGAAGCTAAGCGAAGCTAAACGAAGCTAAGCTAAGCTAAGCTAAGCTAAACGAAGCTAAACGAAGCAAAGCGAAGCTAAACGAAGCTAAGCTAAGCTAAACGAAGCTAAGCGAAGCTAAACGAAGCTAAGCTAAGCTAAGCTAAGCTAAACGAAGCTAAGCTAAGCTAAACGAAGCTAAACGAAGCTAAACGAAGCTAAGCTAAGCTAAACGAAGCTAAGCTAAGCTAAACGAAGCTAAGCTAAGCTAAGCTAAACGAAGCTAAACGAAGCTAAGTGAAGCTAAACGAAGCTAAGCTAAGCTAAACGAAGCTAAGCGAAGCTAAACGAAGCTAAGCTAAGCTAAGCTAAGCGAAGCTAAACGAAGCTAAGCTAAGCTAAGCTAAGCTAAACGAAGCTAAACGAAGCTAAGCTAAGCTAAGCTAAACGAAGCTAAGCTAAGCTAAACGAAGCTAAGCGAAGCTAAACGAAGCTAAGCTAAGCTAAGCTAAGCTAAGCTAAACGAAGCTAAGCTAAGCTAAACGAAGCTAAACGAAGCTAAGCTAAGCTAAACGAAGCTAAGCTAAGCTAAACGAAGCTAAACGAAGCTAAACGAAGCTAAGCTAAGCTAAGCTAAACGAAGCTAAACGAAGCTAAGTGAAGCTAAACGAAGCTAAGCTAAGCTAAACGAAGCTAAACGAAGCTAAACGAAGCTAAGCGAAGCTAAACGAAGCTAAGCTAAGCTAAACGAAGCTAAACGAAGCTAAGCTAAACGAAGCTAAACGAAGCTAAGTGAAGCTAAACGAAGCTAAGCTAAGCTAAACGAAGCTAAACGAAGCTAAGCGAAGCTAAACGAAGCTAAGCTAAGCTAAACGAAGCTAAACGAAGCTAAGCTAAGCTAAACGAAGCTAAACGAAGCTAAGCTAATCTAAACGAAGCTAAACGAAGCTAAACGAAGCTAAGCTAAGCTAAGCGAAGCTAAACGAAGCTAAGCGAAGCTAAACGAAGCTAAGGTAAGCTAAACGAAGCTAAGCTAAGCTAAACGAAGCTAAACGAAGCTAAGCTAAGCTAAACGAAGCTAAACGAAGCTAAGCGAAGCTAAACGAAGCTAAGCTAAGCTAAACGAAGCTAAACGAAGCTAAGCGAAGCTAAACGAAGCTAAGCTAAGCTAAACGAAGCTAAACGAAGCTAAGCGAAGCTAAACGAAGCTAAGCTAAGCTAAGCTAAGCTAAGCTAAGCTAAGCTAAACGAAGCTAAGCTAAGCTAAACGAAGCTAAACGAAGCTAAGCTAAGCTAAACGAAGCTAAGCGAAGCTAAACGAAGCTAAGCTAAGCTAAGCTAAACGAAGCTAAGCGAAGCTAAACGAAGCTAAGCTAAGCTAAGCGAAGCTAAACGAAGCTAAACGAAGCTAAGCTAAGCTAAGCTAAGCTAAGCTAAACGAAGCTAAACGAAGCTGAGCTAAGCTAAACGTAGCTAAACGAAGCTAATCGAAGCTAAGCTAAGCTAAACGAAGCTAAGCTAAGCTAAGCTAAACGAAGCTAAGCTAAGCTAAGCTAAGCTAAGCTAAACGAAGCTAAGCTAAGCTAAGCTAAACGAAGCTAAACGAAGCTAAGCTAAGCTAAACGAAGCTAAACGAAGCTAAGCTAAGCTAAGCTAAGCTAAACGAAGCTAAGCTAAGCTAAGCTAAGCTAAGCTAAGCTAAACGAAGCTAAGCTAAGCTAAGCTAAGCCAAGCTAAACGAAGCTAAGCTAAGCTAAGCTAAGCTAAACGAAGCTAAACGAAGCTTAACGAAGCTAAGCGAAGCAAAGTTAAGCTAAGCTAAACGAAGCTAAGCTAAGCTAAGCTAAACGAAGCTAAGCTAAGGTAAACGAAGCTAAGCTAAGCTAAGCGAAGCTAAGCGAAGGTAAACGAAGCTAAGCTTAGCTAAACGAAGCTAAACGAAGCTAAACGAAGCTAAGCTAAGCTAAGCTAAGCTAAGCTAAGCTAAGCTAAACGAAGCTAAGCTAAGCTAAACGAAGCTAAACGAAGCTAAGCTAAGCTAAACGAAGCTAAGCTAAGCTAAACGAAGCTAAACGAAGCTAAACGAAGCTAAGCTAATCTAAACGAAGCTAAACGAAGCTAAGCTAAGCTAAGCGAAGCTAAACGAAGCTAAGCGAAGTTAAACGAAGCTAAGCTAAGCTAAGCTAAGCTAAACGAAGCTAAACGAAGCAAAGCGAAGCTAAACGAAGCTAAGCTAAGCTAAACGAAGCTAAACGAAGCTAAACGAAGCTAAGCGAAGCTAAACGAAGCTAAGCTAAGCTAAGCTAAGCTAAGCTAAACGAAGCTAAGCTAAGCTAAACGAAGCTAAACGAAGCTAAGCTAAGCTAAACGAAGCTAAGCTAAGCTAAACGAATCTAAGCTAAGCTAAGCTAAACGAAGCTAAACGAAGCTAAACGAAGCTAAGTGAAGCTAAACGAAGCTAAGCTAAGCTAAACGAAGCTAAACGAAGCTAAGCTAAGCTAAACGAAGCTAAGCGAAGCTAAACGAAGCTAAGCTAAGCTAAGCTAAGCGAAGCTAAACGAAGCTAAGCTAAGCTAAACGAAGCTAAACGAAGCTAAACGAAGCTAAGCTAAGCTAAGCTAAGCTAAACGAAGCTAAACGAAGCTAAGCTAAGCTAAGCTAAGCTAAGCGAAGCTAAACGAAGCTAAGCTAAGCTAAACGAAGCTAAGCGAAGCTAAACGAAGCTAAGCTAAGCTAAGCTAAACGAAGCTAAGCGAAGCTAAACGAAGCTAAGCTAAGCTAAGCGAAGCTAAACGAAGCTAAACGAAGCTAAACGAAGCTAAGCTAAGCTAAGCTAAGCTAAACGAAGCTAAACGAAGCTGAGCTAAGCTAAACGTAGCTAAACGAAGCTAATCGAAGCTAAGCTAAGCTAAACGAAGCTAAGCTAAGCTAAGCTAAGCTAAGCTAAACGAAGCTAAGCTAAGCTAAGCTAAGCTAAGCTAAACGAAGCTAAACGAAGCTAAGCTAAGCTAAGCTAAGCTAAGCTAAGCTAAACGAAGCTAAACGAAGCTAAGCGAAGCTAAGCTAAGCTAAGCTAAACGAAGCTAAGCTAAGCGAAGCTAAGCTAAGCTAAGCGAAGCTAAGCTAAGCTAAGCGAAGCTAAACGAAGCTAAGCGAAGCTAAACGAAGCTAAGCGAAGCTAAACGAAGCTAAGCTAAGCTAAACGAAGCTAAGCTAAGCTAAACGAAGCTAAACGAAGCTAAACGAAGCTAAACGAAGCTAAGCTAAGCTAAACGAAGCTAAACGAAGCTAAGCTAAGCTAAACGAAGCTAAACGAAGCTAAACGAAGCTAAGCTAATCTAAACGAAGCTAAACGAAGCTAAGCTAAGCTAAGCGAAGCTAAACGAAGCTAAGCGAAGCTAAACGAAGCTAAGCTAAGCTAAGCTAAGCTAAACGAAGCTAAACGAAGCAAAGCGAAGCTAAACGAAGCTAAGCTAAGCTAAACGAAGCTAAGCGAAGCTAAACGAAGCTAAGCTAAGCTAAGCTAAGCTAAACGAAGCTAAGCTAAGCTAAACGAAGCTAAACGAAGCTAAACGAAGCTAAGCTAAGCTAAACGAAGCTAAGCTAAGCTAAACGAAGCTAAGCTAAGCTAAGCTAAACGAAGCTAAACGAAGCTAAGTGAAGCTAAACGAAGCTAAGCTAAGCTAAACGAAGCTAAGCGAAGCTAAACGAAGCTAAGCTAAGCTAAGCTAAGCGAAGCTAAACGAAGCTAAGCTAAGCTAAGCTAAGCTAAGCTAAGCTAAGCTAAACGAAGCTAAACGAAGCTAAGCTAAGCTAAGCTAAACGAAGCTAAGCTAAGCTAAGCGAAGCTAAGCGAAGGTAAACGAAGCTAAGCTAAGCTAAGCTAAGCTAAGCTAAACGAAGCTAAACGAAGCTAAGCTAAGCTAAGCTAAGCTAAGCTAAACGAAGCTAAGCTAAGCTAAGCTAAGCTAAACGAAGCTAAACGAAGCTAAGCTAAGCTAAGCTAAACGAAGCTAAACGAAGCTAAGTGAAGTTAAACGAAGCTAAGCTAAGCTAAGCGAAGCTAAACGAAGCTAAGCTAAGCTAAACGAAGCTAAACGAAGCTAAACGAAGCTAAGCTAAGCTAAGCTAAGCTAAACGAAGCTAAACGAAGCTAAGCTAAGCTAAGCTAAGCTAAGCGAAGCTAAACGAAGCTAAGCTAAGCTAAACGAAGCTAAGCGAAGCTAAACGAAGCTAAGCTAAGCTAAGCTAAACGAAGCTAAGCGAAGCTAAACGAAGCTAAGCTAAGCTAAGCGAAGCTAAACGAAGCTAAACGAAGCTAAACGAAGCTAAGCTAAGCTAAGCTAAGCTAAACGAAGCTAAACGAAGCTGAGCTAAGCTAAACGTAGCTAAACGAAGCTAATCGAAGCTAAGCTAAGCTAAACGAAGCTAAGCTAAGCTAAGCTAAGCTAAGCTAAACGAAGCTAAGCTAAGCTAAGCTAAGCTAAGCTAAACGAAGCTAAACGAAGCTAAGCTAAGCTAAGCTAAGCTAAGCTAAGCTAAACGAAGCTAAACGAAGCTAAGCGAAGCTAAGCTAAGCTAAGCTAAACGAAGCTAAGCTAAGCGAAGCTAAGCTAAGCTAAGCGAAGCTAAGCTAAGCTAAGCGAAGCTAAACGAAGCTAAGCGAAGCTAAACGAAGCTAAGCGAAGCTAAACGAAGCTAAGCTAAGCTAAACGAAGCTAAGCTAAGCTAAACGAAGCTAAACGAAGCTAAACGAAGCTAAACGAAGCTAAGCTAAGCTAAACGAAGCTAAACGAAGCTAAGCTAAGCTAAACGAAGCTAAACGAAGCTAAACGAAGCTAAGCTAATCTAAACGAAGCTAAACGAAGCTAAGCTAAGCTAAGCGAAGCTAAACGAAGCTAAGCGAAGCTAAACGAAGCTAAGCTAAGCTAAGCTAAGCTAAACGAAGCTAAACGAAGCAAAGCGAAGCTAAACGAAGCTAAGCTAAGCTAAACGAAGCTAAGCGAAGCTAAACGAAGCTAAGCTAAGCTAAGCTAAGCTAAACGAAGCTAAGCTAAGCTAAACGAAGCTAAACGAAGCTAAACGAAGCTAAGCTAAGCTAAACGAAGCTAAGCTAAGCTAAACGAAGCTAAGCTAAGCTAAGCTAAACGAAGCTAAACGAAGCTAAGTGAAGCTAAACGAAGCTAAGCTAAGCTAAACGAAGCTAAGCGAAGCTAAACGAAGCTAAGCTAAGCTAAGCTAAGCGAAGCTAAACGAAGCTAAGCTAAGCTAAGCTAAGCTAAGCTAAGCTAAGCTAAACGAAGCTAAACGAAGCTAAGCTAAGCTAAGCTAAACGAAGCTAAGCTAAGCTAAGCGAAGCTAAGCGAAGGTAAACGAAGCTAAGCTAAGCTAAGCTAAGCTAAGCTAAACGAAGCTAAACGAAGCTAAGCTAAGCTAAGCTAAGCTAAGCTAAACGAAGCTAAGCTAAGCTAAGCTAAGCTAAACGAAGCTAAACGAAGCTAAGCTAAGCTAAGCTAAACGAAGCTAAACGAAGCTAAGTGAAGTTAAACGAAGCTAAGCTAAGCTAAACGAAGCTAAACGAAGCTAAACGAAGCTAAGCGAAGCTAAACGAAGCTAAGCTAAGCTAAACGAAGCTAAACGAAGCTAAGCTAAACGAAGCTAAACGAAGCTAAGTGAAGCTAAACGAAGCTAAGCTAAGCTAAACGAAGCTAAACGAAGCTAAGCGAAGCTAAACGAAGCTAAGCTAAGCTAAACGAAGCTAAACGAAGCTAAGCTAAGCTAAACGAAGCTAAACGAAGCTAAGCTAATCTAAACGAAGCTAAACGAAGCTAAACGAAGCTAAGCTAAGCTAAGCGAAGCTAAACGAAGCTAAGCGAAGCTAAACGAAGCTAAGGTAAGCTAAACGAAGCTAAGCTAAGCTAAACGAAGCTAAACGAAGCTAAGCTAAGCTAAACGAAGCTAAACGAAGCTAAGCGAAGCTAAACGAAGCTAAGCTAAGCTAAACGAAGCTAAACGAAGCTAAGCGAAGCTAAACGAAGCTAAGCTAAGCTAAACGAAGCTAAACGAAGCTAAGCGAAGCTAAACGAAGCTAAGCTAAGCTAAGCTAAGCTAAGCTAAGCTAAGCTAAACGAAGCTAAGCTAAGCTAAACGAAGCTAAACGAAGCTAAGCTAAGCTAAACGAAGCTAAGCGAAGCTAAACGAAGCTAAGCTAAGCTAAGCTAAACGAAGCTAAGCGAAGCTAAACGAAGCTAAGCTAAGCTAAGCGAAGCTAAACGAAGCTAAACGAAGCTAAGCTAAGCTAAGCTAAGCTAAGCTAAACGAAGCTAAACGAAGCTGAGCTAAGCTAAACGTAGCTAAACGAAGCTAATCGAAGCTAAGCTAAGCTAAACGAAGCTAAGCTAAGCTAAGCTAAACGAAGCTAAGCTAAGCTAAGCTAAGCTAAGCTAAACGAAGCTAAGCTAAGCTAAGCTAAGCTAATCGAAGCTAAGCTAAGCTAAGCTAAGCTAAACGAAGCTAAACGAAGCAAAGCGAAGCTAAACGAAGCTAAGCTAAGCTAAACGAAGCTAAACGAAGCTAAACGAAGCTAAACGAAGCTAAGCTAAGCTAAGCTAAACGAAGCTAAACGAAGCTAAGCGAAGCTAAGCTTGGCTAAGCTAAACGAAGCTAAGCTAAGCGAAGCTAAGCTAAGCTAAGCGAAGCTAAACGAAGCTAAGCGAAGGTAAACGAAGCTAAGCTTAGCTAAACGAAGCTAAACGAAGCTAAGCTAAGCTAAGCTAAGCTAAGCTAAACGAAGCTAAGCTAAGCTAAACGAAGCTAAACGAAGCTAAGCTAAGCTAAACGAAGCTAAACGAAGCTAAACGAAGCTAAGCTAATCTAAACGAAGCTAAACGAAGCTAAGCTAAGCTAAGCGAAGTTAAACGAAGCTAAGCTAAGCTAAGCTAAGCTAAACGAAGCTAAACGAAGCAAAGCGAAGCTAAACGAAGCTAAGCTAAGCTAAACGAAGCTATACGAAGCTAAGCGAAGCTAAACGAAGCTAAGCTAAGCTAAGCTAAGCTAAGCTAAGCTAAGCTAAACGAAGCTAAGCTAAGCTAAACGAAGCTAAACGAAGCTAAGCTAAGCTAAACGAAGCTAAGCTAAGCTAAACGAATCTAAGCTAAGCTAAGCTAAACGAAGCTAAACGAAGCTAAGTGAAGCTAAACGAAGCTAAGCTAAGCTAAACGAAGCTAAACGAAGCTAAGCGAAGCTAAACGAAGCTAAGCTAAGCTAAACGAAGCTAAACGAAGCTAAGCGAAGCTAAGCTAAGCTAAGCTAAACGAAGCTAAGCTAAGCTAAACGAAGCTAAGCTAAGCTAAGCTAAGCTAAACGAAGCTAAGCTAAGTTAAACGAAGCTAAGCTAAGCTAAACGAAGCTAAACGAAGCTAAGCTAATCTAAACGAAGCTAAACGAAGCTAAGCTAAGCTAAGCGAAATTAATCGAAGCTAAGCGAAGCTAAACGAAGCTAAGCTAAGCTAAACGAAGCTAAACGAAGCTAAGCTAAGCTAAGCTAAGCTAAACGAAGCTAAACGAAGCTAAACGAAGCTAAGCGAAGCTAAGCTAAGCTAAGCTAAACGAAGCTAAACGAAGCTAAGCTAAACGAAGCTAAACGAAGCTAAGTGAAGCTAAACGAAGCTAAGCTAAGCTAAACGAAGCTAAACGAAGCTAAGCGAAGCTAAACGAAGCTAAGCTAAGCTAAACGAAGCTAAACGAAGCTAAGCTAAGCTAAACGAAGCTAAACGAAGCTAAGCTAATCTAAACGAAGCTAAACGAAGCTAAGCTAAGCTAAGCGAAGCTAAACGAAGCTAAGCGAAGCTAAACGAAGCTAAGCTAAGCTAAACGAAGCTAAACGAAGCTAAACGAAGCTAAGCGAAGCTAAGCGAAGCCAATAACTATTTAGTTTACTAGTGACTGATGGACTTGCAAACTCTCGACTGAAAGTAGTTCAGACATTTATGCTCCTTGGTTTAACCATAGTCCACTCGATCACGCGCATCACGACGCAAGCTGCTCGCGCTATAGCTAAATTACCGAGATTTGTTTTAAACGTATCTAGTTTTTTGTGCTCTTCTATTGCTTCGATAACCTTACTTAAATCCATATTATACCTTCAAATACCTTTTAAAACATTATCAGCTACTCTGTCCTGACTACAAACACAAATTGAGGAAGTTCTAGCATACACAATAGCAGACGACGGTAACCGCGTATTAACACAAGACCTATTTTAAGGGAGTGAACAGGCCCAGTATAGCTACGCCAATAAAACGATCAACTACGGCGAAACTCTGATGACTCGCGACTTTTGGCCATTTTCATACTTTTCCTCTCATCCACTTTTGACGATACCAAATAGTCCCGAGACCAAATAATCACGATACCAAATAGTCCCGAGACCAAATAATCACGATACCAAATAGTCCCGAGACCAAATAATCACTATACCAAATAGTCCCGAGACCAAATAGTACCGAGACCAAATAATCACGATACCAAATAGTCCCGAGACCAAATAATCACTATACCAAATAGTCCCGAGACCAAATAATCACGATACCAAATAGTCCCGAGACCAAATAATCACGATACCAAATAGTCCCGAGACCAAATAATCACTATACCAAATTGTCCCGAGACCAAATAATCACGATACCAAATAGTCCCGAGACCAAATAATCACGATACCAAATAGTCCCGAGACCAAATAATCACGATACCAAATAGTCCCGAGACCAAATAGTACCGAGACCAAATCGGTGAGACCAATTAGTCCCGCGACCAAATCGGCGAGACCAAAATGGCGAGACCAATTCGGCGAGACCAAATTGTCCTGCTCCGAAACGAAGCTAAACGAAGCTAAGCTAAGCTAAGCTAAACGAAGCTAAACGAAGCTAAACGAAGCTAAGCGAAGCTAAGCTAAGCTAAGCTAAGCTAAGCTAAACGAAGCTAAGCGAAGCTAAGCTAAGCTAAGCTAAACGAAGCTAAGCTAAGCGAAGCTAAGCTAAGGTAAACGAAGCTAAGCTAAGCTAAGCGAAGCTAAACGAAGCTAAGCGAAGGTAAACGAAGCTAAGCTTAGCTAAACGAAGCTAAACGAAGCTAAGCTAAGCTAAGCTAAGCTAAGCTAAGCTAAACGAAGCTAAGCTAAGCTAAACGAAGCTAAACGAAGCTAAGCTAAGCTAAACGAAGCTAAACGAAGCTAAACGAAGCTAAGCTAATCTAAACGAAGCTAAACGAAGCTAAGCTAAGCTAAACGAAGCTAAACGAAGCTAAGCTAATCTAAACGAAGCTAAACGAAGCTAAACGAAGCTAAGCTAAGCTAAGCGAAGCTAAACGAAGCTAAGCGAAGCTAAACGAAGCTAAGCTAAGCTAAACGAAGCTAAACGAAGCTAAACGAAGCTAAGCGAAGCTAAACGAAGCTAAGCTAAGCTAAGCTAAGCTAAGCTAAGCTAAGCTAAACGAAGCTAAGCTAAGCTAAACGAAGCTAAACGAAGCTAAGCTAAGCTAAGCTAAGCTAAGCTAAACGAAGCTAAGCTAAGCTAAACGAAGCTAAACGAAGCTAAGCTAAGCTAAACGAAGCTAAACGAAGCTAAGCTAATCTAAACGAAGCTAAACGAAGCTAAGCTAAGCTAAACGAAGCTAAACGAAGCTAAGCTAATCTAAACGAAGCTAAACGAAGCTAAACGAAGCTAAGCTAAGCTAAACGAAGCTAAACGAAGCAAAGCGAAGCTAAACGAAGCTAAGCTAAGCTAAACGAAGCTAAACGAAGCTAAACGAAGCTAAGCGAAGCTAAACGAAGCTAAGCTAAGCTAAGCTAAGCTAAGCTAAGCTAAGCTAAACGAAGCTAAACTAAGCTAAACGAAGCTAAACGAAGCTAAACGAAGCTAAACGAAGCTAAGCTAAGCTAAACGAAGCTAAGCTAAGCTAAACGAATCTAAGCTAAGCTAAGCTAAACGAAGCTAAACGAAGCTAAACGAAGCTAAGTGAAGCTAAACGAAGCTAAGCTAAGCTAAACGAAGCTAAACGAAGCTAAACGAAGCTAAGCGAAGCTAAACGAAGCTAAGCTAAGCTAAGCTAAGCGAAGCTAAACGAAGCTAAGCTAAGCTAAACGAAGCTAAACGAAGCTAAGCTAAGCTAAGCTAAGCTAAACGAAGCTAAACGAAGCTAAGCTAAGCTAAACGAAGCTAAACGAAGCTAAACGAAGCTAAACGAAGCTAAGCTAAGCTAAGCTAAGCTAAACGAAGCTAAGCTAAGCTAAGCTAAGCTAAGCTAAGCTAAACGAAGCTAAGCTAAGCTAAGCTAAGCTAAGCTAAACGAAGCTAAACGAAGCTAAGCTAAGCTAAGCTAAGCTAAACGAAGCTAAACGAAGCTAAACGAAGCTAAGCGAAGCTAAGCTAAGCTAAGCTAAACGAAGCTAAGCTAAGCTAAACGAAGCTAAGCTAAGCTAAGGTAATCTAAACGAAGCTAAACGAAGCTAAGCTAAGCTAAGCGAAATTAAACGAACCTAAGCTAAGCTAAGCTAAGCTAAGCTAAACGAAGCTAAACGAAGCTAAGCTAAGCTAAGCTAAGCTAAACGAAACTAAACGAAGCTAAGTGAAGCTAAACGAAGCTAAGCTAAGCTAAACGAAGCTAAACGAAGCTAAGCGAAGCTAAACGAAGCTAAACGAAGCTAAGCTAAGCTAAACGTAGCTAAACGAAGCTAATCGAAGCTAAACGAAGCTAAACGAAGCTAAGCGAAGCTAAGCGAAGCTAAGATAAGCTAAACGAAGCTAAACGAAGCAAAGCGAAGCTTAACGAAGCTAAGCTAAGCTAAACGAAGCGAAACGAAGCTAAGCGAAGCTAAACGAAGCTAAGCTAAGCTAAGCTAAGCTAAACGAAGCTAAGCTAAGCTAAACGAAGCTAAACGAAGCTAAGCTAAACTAAACGAAGCTAAGCTAAGCTAAACGAAGCTAAGCTAAGCTAAGCTAAACGAAGCTAAGCTAAGCTAAACGAAGCTAAACGAAGCAAAGCGAAGCTAAACGAAGCTAAGCTAATCTAAACGAAGCTAAACGAAGCTAAGCGAAGCTAAACGAAGCTAAGCTAAGCTAAACGAAGCTAAACGAAGCTAAGCGAAGCTAAGCTAAGCTAAGCTAAGCTAAACGAAGCTAAACGAAGCTAAGCTAAGCTAAACGAAGCTAAACGAAGCTAAACGAAGCTAAGCGAAGCTAAGCTAAGCTAAGCTAAGCTAAACGAAGCTAAGCTAAGCTAAGCTAAGCTAAACGAAGCTAAACGAAGCTAAACGAAGCTAAGCGAAGCTAAGCTAAGCTAAGCTAAACGAAGCTAAGCTAAGCTAAACGAAGCTAAGCTAAGCTAAGCTAAGCTAAACGAAGCTAAGCTAAGCTAAGCTAAGCTAAACGAAGCTAAGCTAAGTTAAACGAAGCTAAGCTAAGCTAAACGAAGCTAAGCTAATCTAAACGAAGCTAAACGAAGCTAAGCTAAGCTAAGCGAAATTAATCGAAGCTAAGCGAAGCTAAACGAAGCTAAACGAAGCTAAGCTAAGCTAAACGAAGCTAAACGAAGCTAAGCTAAGCTAAGCTAAGCTAAGCTAAGCAAAACGAAGCTAAACGAAGCTAAACGAAGCTAAGCGAAGCTAAGCTAAGCTAAGCTAAACGAAGCTAAGCTAAGCTAAACGAAGCTAAGCTAAGCTAAGCGAAGCTAAACGAAGCTAAGCTAAGCTAAGCGAAGCTAAACGAAGCTAAGCTAAGCTAAACGAAGCTAAACGAAGCTAAGCTAAGCTAAGCTAAGCTAAGCTAAACGAAGCTAAGCTAAGATAAACGAAGCTAAACGAAGCTAATCTAAGCTAAACGAAGCTAAACGAAGCTAAGCTAATCTAAACGAAGCTAAACGAAGCTAAGCTAAGCTAATTGAAGCTAAACGAAGCTAAGCGAAGCTAAACGAAGCTAAGCTAAGCTAAACGAAGCTAAACGAAGCAAAGCGAAGCTAAACGAAGCTAAACGAAGCTAAGCGAAGCTAAACGAAGCTAAGCTAAGCTAAGCTAAACGAAGCTAAGCTAAGCTAAGCTAAACGAAGCTAAACGAAGCTAAGTGAAGCTAAACGAAGCTAAGCTAAGCTAAACGAAGCTAAACGAAGCTAAGCGAAGCTAAACGAAGCTAATCTAATCTAAGCTAAGCTAAGCGAAGCTAAATGAAGCTAAGCTAAGCTAAACGAAGCTAAACGAAGCTAAGCTAAGCTAAACGAAGCTAAACGAAGCTAAACGAAGCTAAGCTAAGCTAAGCTAAGCTAAACGAAGCTAAGCTAAGCTAAGCTAAGCTAAGCTAAGCTAAACGAAGCTAAGCTAAGCTAAGCTAAGCCAAGCTAAACGAAGCTAAGCTAAGCTAAGCTAAGCTAAACGAAGCTAAACGAAGCTTAACGAAGCTAAGCGAAGCAAAGTTAAGCTAAGCTAAACGAAGCTAAGCTAAGCTAAGCTAAACGAAGCTAAGCTAAGGTAAACGAAGCTAAGCTAAGCTAAGCGAAGCTAAGCGAAGGTAAACGAAGCTAAGCTTAGCTAAACGAAGCTAAACGAAGCTAAACGAAGCTAAGCTAAGCTAAGCTAAGCTAAGCTAAACGAAGCTAAGCTAAGCTAAACGAAGCTAAACGAAGCTAAGCTAAGCTAAACGAAGCTAAACGAAGCTAAGCTAAGCTAAACGAAGCTAAACGAAGCTAAACGAAGCTAAGCTAATCTAAACGAAGCTAAACGAAGCTAAGCTAAGCTAAGCGAAGCTAAACGAAGCTAAGCGAAGTTAAACGAAGCTAAGCTAAGCTAAGCTAAGCTAAACGAAGCTAAACGAAGCAAAGCGAAGCTAAACGAAGCTAAGCTAAGCTAAACGAAGCTAAACGAAGCTAAACGAAGCTAAGCGAAGCTAAACGAAGCTAAGCTAAGCTAAGCTAAGCTAAGCTAAACGAAGCTAAGCTAAGCTAAACGAAGCTAAACGAAGCTAAGCTAAGCTAAACGAAGCTAAGCTAAGCTAAACGAATCTAAGCTAAGCTAAGCTAAACGAAGCTAAACGAAGCTAAGTGAAGCTAAACGAAGCTAAGCTAAGCTAAACGAAGCTAAACGAAGCTAAGCTAAGCTAAACGAAGCTAAGCGAAGCTAAACGAAGCTAAGCTAAGCTAAGCTAAGCGAAGCTAAACGAAGCTAAGCTAAGCTAAACGAAGCTAAACGAAGCTAAACGAAGCTAAGCTAAGCTAAGCTAAGCTAATAAGGAAGCTAAACGAAGCTAAGCTAAGCTAAACGAAGCTAAACGAAGCTAAGCTAAGCTAAGCTAAGCTAAGCTAAACGAAGCTAAGCTAAGCTAAGCTAAGCTAAGCTAAGCTAAACGAAGCTAAGCTAAGCTAAGCTAAACGAAGCTAAACGAAGCTAAGCTAAGCTAAGCTAAGCTAAACGAAGCTAAACGAAGCTAAACGAAGCTAAACGAAGCTAAGCGAAGCTAAACGAAGCTAAGCGAAGCTAAGCTAAGCTAAGCTAAACGAAGCTAAGCTAAGCTAAACGAAGCTAAGCTAAGCTAAGCTAAACGAAGCTAAGCTAAGTTAAACGAAGCTAAACGAAGCTAAGCTAAGCTAAACGAAGCTAAACGAAGCTAAGATAATCTAAACGAAGCTAAACGAAGCTAAGCTAAGCTAAGCGAAATTAAACGAAGCTAAGCTAAGCTAAGCTAAGCTAAGCTAAACGAAGCTAAACGAAGCTAAGCTAAGCTAAGCTAAGCTAAACGAAGCTAAACGAAGCTAAGTGAAGCTAAACGAAGCTAAGCTAAGCTAAACGAAGCTAAACGAAGCTAAGCGAAGCTAAACGAAGCTAAACGAAGCTAAGCTAAGCTAAACGTAGCTAAACGAAGCTAATCGAAGCTAAACGAAGCTAAACGAAGCCAAGCGAAGCTAAACGAAACTAAGCTAAGCTAAGCTAAGCTAAACGAAGCTAAACGAAGCAAAGCGAAGCTAAACGAAGCTAAGCTAAGCTAAACGAAGCTAAACGAAGCTAAGCGAAGCTAAACGAAGCTAAGCTAAGCTAAGCTAAGCTAAGCTAAACGAAGCTAAGCTAAGCTAAACGAAGCTAAACGAAGCTAAGCTAAACTAAACGAAGCTAAACGAAGCTAAACGAAGCTAAGCGAAGCTAAACGAAGCTAAGCTAAGCTAAGCTAAGCTAAACGAAGCTAAGCTAAGCTAAACGAAGCTAAACGAAGCTAAGCTAAGCTAAGCTAAGCTAAACGAAGCTAAACGAAGCTAAGCTAAGCTAAACGAAGCTAAACGAAGCTAAACGAAGCTAAGCTAAGCTAAGCTAAGCCAAGCTAAACGAAGCTAAGCTAAGCTAAGCTAAGCTAAACGAAGCTAAACGAAGCTTAACGAAGCTAAGCTAAGCTAAGCTAAGCTAAACGAAGCTAAACGAAGCTTAACGAAGCTAAGCGAAGCAAAGCTAAGCTAAGCTAAACGAAGCTAAGCTAAGCTAAGCTAAACGAAGCTAAGCTAAGGTAAACGAAGCTAAGCTAAGCTAAGCGAAGCTAAACGAAGCTAAGCGAAGGTAAACGAAGCTAAGCTTAGCTAAACGAAGCTAAACGAAGCTAAGCTAAGCTAAGCTAAGCTAAGCTAAACGAAGCTAAGCTAAGCTAAACGAAGCTAAACGAAGCTAAGCTGAGCTAAACGAAGCTAAACGAAGCTAAACGAAGCTAAGCTAATCTAAACGAAGCTAAACGAAGCTAAGCTTAGCTAAGCGAAGCTAAACGAAGCTAAGCGAAGTTAAACGAAGCTAAGCTAAGCTAAGCTAAGCTAAACGAAGCTAAACGAAGCAAAGCGAAGCTAAACGAAGCTAAGCTAAGCTAAACGAAGCTAAGCGAAGCTAAACGAAGCTAAGCTAAGCTAAGCTAAGCTAAGCTAAACGAAGCTAAGCTAAGCTAAACGTAGCTAAACGAAGCTAAACGAAGCTAAGCTAAGCTAAACGAAGCTAAGCTAAGCTAAACGAATCTAAGCTAAGCTAAGCTAAACGAAGCTAAACGAAGCTAAGTGAAGCTAAACGAAGCTAAGCTAAGCTAAACGAAGCTAAACGAAGCTAAACGAAGCTAAGCGAAGCTAAACGAAGCTAAGCTAAGCTAAGCTAAGCGAAGCTAAACGAAGCTAAGCTAAGCTAAACGAAGCTAAACGAAGCTAAACGAAGCTAAGCTAAGCTAAGCTAAGCTAAACGAATCTAAACGAAGCTAAGCTAAGCTAAACGAAGCTAAACGAAGCTAAACGAAGCTAAGCTAAGCTAAGCTAAGCTAAGCTAAACGAAGCTAAGCTAAGCTAAGCTAAGCTAAGCTAAACGAAGCTAAACGAAGCTAAGCTAAGCTAAACGAAGCTAAACGAAGCTAAACGAAGCTAAACGAAGCTAAGCTAAGCTAAGCTAAGCTAAGCTAAGCTAAGCTAAGCTAAACGAAGCTAAGCTAAGCTAAGCTAAGCTAAACGAAGCTAAGCTAAGCTAAGCTAAACGAAGCTAAGCTAAGCTAAGCTAAGCTAAACGAAGCTAAACGAAGCTAAGCGAAGCTAAGCTAAGCTAAGCTAAACGAAGCTAAGCTAAGCTAAACGAAGCTAAGCTAAGCTAAGCTAAACGAAGCTAAGCTAAGTTAAACGAAGCTAAACGAAGCTAAACGAAGCTAAACAAGCTAAGCTAATCTAAACGAAGCTAAACGAAGCTAAGCTAAGCTAAGCGAAATTAAACGAAGCTAAGCTAAGCTAAGCTAAGCTAAGCTAAACGAAGCTAAACGAAGCTAAGCTAAGCTAAGCTAAACGAAGCTAAGTGAAGCTAAACGAAGCTAAACGAAGCTAAGCTAAGCTAAACGAAGCTAAACGAAGCTAAGCGAAGCTAAGCGAAGCTAAACGAAGCTAAACGAAGCTAAGCTAAGCTAAACGTAGCTAAACGAAGCTAATCGAAGCTAAACGAAGCTAAACGAAGCTAAGCGAAGCTAAACGAAGCTAAGCTAAGCTAAGCTAAGCTAAACGAAGCTAAACGAAGCTAAGCGAAGCTAAACGAAGCTAAGCTAAGCTAAGCTAAACGAAGCTAAACGAAGCAAAGCGAAGCTAAACGAAGCTAAACGAAGCTAAGCGAAGCTAAACGAAGCTAAGCTAAACGAAGCTAAGCTAAGCTAAACGAAGCTAAGCTAAGCTAAGCTAAACGAAGCTAAACGAAGCTAAGTGAAGCTAAACGAAGCTAAGCTAAGCTAAACGAAGCTAAACGAAGCTAAGCGAAGCTAAATGAAGCTAAGCTAAGCTAAACGAAGCTAAACGAAGCTAAACGAAGCTAAGCTAAGCTAAGCTAAGCTAAACGAAGCTAAGCTAAGCTAAACGAAGCTAAACGAAGCTAAGCTAAGCTAAGCTAAGCTAAGCTAAACGAAGCTAAGCTAAGCTAAGCTAAGCTAAGCTAAACTAAACGAAGCTAAGCTAAGCTAAACGAAGCTAATCTAAGCTAAGCTAAACGAAGCTAAACGAAGCTAAGTGAAGCTAAACGAAGCTAAGCTAAGCTAAACGAAGCTAAACGAAGCTAAACGAAGGTAAGCGAAGCTAAACGAAGCTAAGCTAAGCTAAGCTAAGCTAAACGAAGCTAAACGAAGCTAAGCTAAGCTAAACGAAGCTAAACGAAGCTAAACGAAGCTAAGCTAAGCTAAGCTAAGCTAAGCTAAACGAAGCTAAGCTAAGCTAAGCTAAGCTAAACGAAGCTAAGCTAAGCTAAGCTAAACGAAGCTAAACGAAGCTAAGCTAAGCTAAGCTAAGCTAAACGAAGCTAAACGAAGCTAAACGAAGCTAAACGAAGCTAAGCGAAGCTAAACGAAGCTAAGCGAAGCTAAGCTAAGCTAAGCTAAACGAAGCTAAGCTAAGCTAAACGAAGCTAAGCTAAGCTAAGCTAAACGAAGCTAAGCTAAGTTAAACGAAGCTAAACGAAGCTAAGCTAAGCTAAACGAAGCTAAACGAAGCTAAGATAATCTAAACGAAGCTAAACGAAGCTAAGCTAAGCTAAGCGAAATTAAACGAAGCTAAGCTAAGCTAAGCTAAGCTAAGCTAAACGAAGCTAAACGAAGCTAAGCTAAGCTAAGCTAAGCTAAGCTAAGCTAAGCTAAACGAAGCTAAACGAAGCTAAGTGAAGCTAAACGAAGCTAAGCTAAGCTAAACGAAGCTAAACGAAGCTAAGCGAAGCTAAACGAAGCTAAACGAAGCTAAGCTAAGCTAAACGAAGCTAAACGAAGCTAAACGAAGCTAAGCTAAGCTAAGCTAAGCTAAGCTAAACGAAGCTAAGCTAAGCTAAGCTAAGCTAAGCTAAGCTAAGCTAAACGAAGCTAAGCTAAGCTAAGCTAAACGAAGCTAAACGAAGCTAAGCTAAGCTAAGCTAAGCTAAACGAAGCTAAACGAAGCTAAACGAAGCTAAACGAAGCTAAGCGAAGCTATACGAAGCTAAGCGAAGCTAAGCTAAGCTAAGCTAAACGAAGCTAAGCTAAGCTAAACGAAGCTAAGCTAAGCTAAGCTAAACGAAGCTAAGCTAAGTTAAACGAAGCTAAACGAAGCTAAGCTAAGCTAAACGAAGCTAAACGAAGCTAAGATAATCTAAACGAAGCTAAACGAAGCTAAGCTAAGCTAAGCGAAATTAAACGAAGCTAAGCTAAGCTAAGCTAAGCTAAGCTAAACGAAGCTAAACGAAGCTAAGCTAAGCTAAGCTAAGCTAAGCTAAGCTAAGCTAAACGAAGCTAAACGAAGCTAAGTGAAGCTAAACGAAGCTAAGCTAAGCTAAACGAAGCTAAACGAAGCTAAGCGAAGCTAAACGAAGCTAAACGAAGCTAAGCTAAGCTAAACGTAGCTAAACGAAGCTAATCGAAGCTAAACGAAGCTAAACGAAGCCAAGCGAAGCTAAACGAAGCTAAGCTAAGCTAAGCTAAGCTAAACGAAGCTAAACGAAGCAAAGCGAAGCTAAACGAAGCTAAACGAAGCTAAGCGAAGCTAAACGAAGCTAAGCTAAGCTAAGCTAAGCTAAGCTAAACGAAGCTAAGCTAAGCTAAACGAAGCTAAACGAAGCTAAGCTAAACTAAACGAAGCTAAACGAAGCTAAACGAAGCTAAACGAAGCTAAGCGAAGCTAAACGAAGCTAAGCTAAGCTAAGCTAAGCTAAACGAAGCTAAGCTAAGCTAAACGAAGCTAAACGAAGCTAAACGAAGCTAAGCTAAGCTAAGCTAAGCTAAACGAAGCTAAACGAAGCTAAGCTAAGCTAAACGAAGCTAAACGAAGCTAAACGAAGCTAAGCTAAGCTAAGCTAAGCCAAGCTAAACGAAGCTAAGCTAAGCTAAGCTAAGCTAAACGAAGCTAAACGAAGCTTAACGAAGCTAAGCTAAGCTAAGCTAAGCTAAACGAAGCTAAACGAAGCTTAACGAAGCTAAGCGAAGCAAAGCTAAGCTAAGCTAAACGAAGCTAAGCTAAGCTAAGCTAAACGAAGCTAAGCTAAGGTAAACGAAGCTAAGCTAAGCTAAGCGAAGCTAAACGAAGCTAAGCGAAGGTAAACGAAGCTAAGCTTAGCTAAACGAAGCTAAGCTAAGCTAAGCTAAGCTAAGCTAAACGAAGCTAAGCTAAGCTAAACGAAGCTAAACGAAGCTAAGCTAAGCTAAGCTAAGCTAAGCTAAACGAAGCTAAGCTAAGCTAAGCTAAGCTAAGCTAAACTAAACGAAGCTAAGCTAAGCTAAACGAAGCTAATCTAAGCTAAGCTAAACGAAGCTAAACGAAGCTAAGTGAAGCTAAACGAAGCTAAGCTTAGCTAAACGAAGCTAAACGAAGCTAAACGAAGGTAAGCGAAGCTAAACGAAGCTAAGCTAAGCTAAGCTAAGCTAAGCGAAGCTAAACGAAGCTAAGCGAAGCTAAACGAAGCTAAGCTAAGCTAAACGAAGCTAAACGAAGCTAAACGAAGCTAAGCTAAGCTAAGCTAAGCTAAACGAAGCTAAACGAAGCTAAGCTAAGCTAAACGAAGCTAAACGAAGCTAAGCGAAGCTAAGCTAAGCTAAGCTAAGCTAAACGAAGCTAAACGAAGCTAAGCTAAGCTAAGCTAAGCTAAACGAAGCTAAACGAAGCTAAACGAAGCTAAGCGAAGCTAAGCTAAGCTAAGCTAAACGAAGCTAAGCTAAGCTAAGCTAAGCTAAACGAAGCTAAGCTAAGTTAAACGAAGCTAACCGAAGCTAAGCTAAGCTAAACGAAGCTAAACGAAGCTAAGCTAATCTAAACGAAGCTAAACGAAGCTAAGCTAAGCTAAGCGAAATTAATCGAAGCTTTGCGAAGCTAAACGAAGCTAAGCTAAGCTAAACGAAGCTAAACGAAGCTAAGCTAAGCTAAGCTAAGCTAAACGAAGCTAAACGAAGCTAAACGAAGCTAAACGAAGCTAAGCGAAGCTAAGCTAAGCTAAGCTAAACGAAGCTAAGCTAAGCTAAACGAAGCTAAGCTAAGCTAAGCGAAGCTAAACGAAGCTAAGCGAAGCTAAACGAAGCTAAGCTAAGCTAAACGAAGCTAAACGAAGCTAAACGAAGCTAAGCTAAGCTAAGCTAAACGAAGCTAAGCTAAGCTAAGCGAAGCTAAACGAAGCTAAGCGAAGCTAAACGAAGCTAAGCTAAGCTAAGCTAAACGAAGCTAAACGAAGCAAAGCGAAGCTAAACGAAGCTAAACGAAGCTAAACGAAGCTAAGCGAAGCTAAACGAAGCTAAGCTAAGCTAAGCTAAACGAAGCTAAGCTAAGCTAAACGAAGCTAAACGAAGCTAAGCTAAGCTAAACGAAGCTAAACGAAGCTAAGCTAAACGAAGCTAAACGAAGCTAAGCTAAGCTAAGCTAAGCTAAACGAAGCTAAACGAAGCAAAGCGAAGCTAAACGAAGCTAAGCTAAGCTAAACGAAGCTAAACGAAGCTAAGCGAAGCTAAACGAAGCTAAGCTAAGCTAAGCTAAGCTAAGCTAAGCTAAACGAAGCTAAGCTAAGCTAAACGAAGCTAAACGAAGCTAAGCTAAGCTAAACGAAGCTAAGCTAAGCTAAACGAAGCTAAGCTAAGCTAAGCTAAACGAAGCTAAGTGAAGCTAAACGAAGCTAAGCTAAGCTAAACGAAGCTAAACGAAGCTAATCGAAGCTAAACGAAGCTAAGCTAAGCTAAGCGAAGCTAAACGAAGCTAAACGAAGCTAAGCTAAGCTAAACGAAGCTAAACGAAGCTAAACGAAGCTAAGCTAAGTTAAGCTAAGCTAAACGAAGCTAAACGAAGCTAAGCTAAGCTAAACGAAGCTAAACGAAGCTAAGCTAAGCTAAGCTAAGCTAAACGAAGCTAAGCTAAGCTAAGCTAAGCTAAACGAAGCTAAGCTAAGCTAAGCTAAGCTAAGCTAAGCTAAACGAAGCTAAACGAAGCTAAGCTAAGCTAAGCTAAGCTAAACGAAGCTAAACGAAGCTAAGCGAAGCTAAGCTAAGCTAAGCTAAACGAAGCTAAGCTAAGCTAAACGAAGCTAAGCTAAGCTAAGCTAAGCTAAACGAAGCTAAGCTAAGTTAAACGAAGCTAATCGAAGCTAAGCTAAGCTAAACGAAGCTAAACGAAGCTAAACGAAGCTAAGCTAATCTAAACGAAGCTAAGCTAATCTAAACGAAGCTAAGCTAAGCTAAGCGAAATTAATCGAAGCTAAGCGAAGCTAAACGAAGCTAAGCTAAGCTATGCTAAGCTAAGCTAAACGAAGCTAAACGAAGCTAAACGAAGCTAAGCTAAGCTAAGCTAAGCTAAGCTAAGCTAAACGAAGCTAAACGAAGCTAAGCGAAGCTAAGCCAAGCTAAGCTAAACGAAGCTAAGCTAAGCTAAACGAAGCTAAGCTAAGCTAAGCGAAGCTAAACGAAGCTAAGCTAAGCTAAACGAAGCTAAACGAAGCTAAGCTAAGCTAAGCTAAACGAAGCTAAACGAAGCTAATCTAAGCTAAACGAAGCTAAACGAAGCTAAGCTAATCTAAACGAAGCTAAGCTAATCTAAACGAAGCTAAACGAAGCTAAGCTAAGCTAAGCGAAGCTAAACGAAGCTAAGCTAAGCTAAGCTAAACGAAGCTAAGCTAAGCTAAGCTAAACGAAGCTAAACGAAGCTAAGTGAAGCTAATCGAAGCTAAGCTAAGCTAAACGAAGCTAAACGAAGCTAAACGAAGCTAAGCGAAGCTAA